>NC_135271.1:31022887-31325964 GCF_051311805.1 Agelaius phoeniceus | reverse complement strand
CTTCCAGCTCTTTTCTTACAGAAATAGCAAATGATGGTGTGTGTACAGAAATAGAGAGAGTGGCTTGGTGGTTATCAAAACCTAAATCTGTCTTTGTAAATTGAATTCAATACCCCCCTCCCCCCCACCAGTCCTTTCTGCAGCACAGTTTTTGGATGCTGGAGTCATTTAATTGAAGTTGGATATTTCTTGTTACCATCAATAGTAAAAAGTTTTATTTTCCCACCACCTGACTTGGGACCCTGTGTACAGATTTCTAGGAGTACAGAGTGTAGCTTCTAGTGATTTCAGTTCCTGCATTGCACTGGGTGTAAGGAGCAGCACGCTGCAAACACTAACACTTTTAAAAATTATTGGATAAGGATCTTGACTAAATATATAGTATGGATGTAATCAGCTTGAATACTATCCAGTTTCAGTATGGAAGCTCAAATATTTATCTGTATCTTGGAACTTTAACACACCCTTCATGGATTATCTGAAGTACAGGGCTGTCTCCCTTTGTTCTGAAGTTGTGTTTTCAAAGAAGCGTTCAAGCTTTTGATCAAGAAGAATATTTTTCAAAGGTTATTTATACAAAGATCTCCTTCTAAATTTAGTAAAAAGGGCCCTATGTCCTTAATTTTGCATCTGGTTCTCTTTGTAGATTCCTTCTGTCATAGGGTATACAATCTAATTTGATATTGAAAATAAAAGATTTATATTGTTGGTAATATGCTTATTTATCAGCACATTTCTTGCACTAATTTTAAAATTAGAGTTCCTGAAGTGTTTCCTATTTAAACTTAGTTTTTAAAGGTGTTGATTGATGCATATAATGGGATGAGATGCTTTGAAATTATTTGGTTCCAAAAAGTTTTAAAAATAGGAACATAAGTGCATTTCTCAGTATTATTGAAAAATAAGTACAAAAGTTCTGGATTAGCCTGTTTTGATTAGATTGGCCTAGCTATAGTAATGATACTTTCAGACTGTCAGACTATCAGATTAGGGACAGGAGTCCTAAATGCATTTCAGTGCAGAACTTTGCTCAGTGGCTTACTTCACATAATTGCAAGCTTTAGAATTATTAAATTGAAAAGATGATGTAGCAAAAGCACAGCCTGCCTCAGGGGGCAGCAGGAAAACAGCACACAGCCCCCACAAGCACACTGCAGGAAGTCAAATAAATTTGCTCTTTTCAGTAGACAAGAAAGCAACAGCACTACCTACAGCTGTCAGATATATGGCATTTAAAGAGGTAATATAGTAATGAGGTGATAATTGATGCAGTGACTGATGTTTCAGTATGTTTCCCACGGGCTGTTTCTATGACTATAAAAAAGTCTTGGTGCTCATTATACAACAGGTGGCCTCTGAGGTGCTCCTGATAATTGAGACATAACATGGGATAGACATATTTCTGGTGAATGGAACAATTAGTATTAAGGGGGGGAGTGGGGACAAAGAGTAATTCTATTTAGCAAAAGTCAGAATTTTTTTAAATGTGCAAAGACACCCAGTATTGAGCACTGCAATCACCTGTGCAGAGCTACAAGATGGAGCAGGCTGTGGCAGGCTGGAGCCTGTTTCCAGCAGTGTGCCTTTGCTGCTCTGCATGCAGGGGGTTCCCTTCGTGCTTTCAGTGGGAAATTGATTTGTATTGCTTGTATCTCCTCTTGAGGGGTTAGAGCTCAGTACCTGAGTTCAGTTCTAGCTATCATTACAAACTCTTAACTCGGGCCAAAGAGGCAATTTTTACACTTCTCTGAATGTGTGTGGTTCCATCTTGTAGATTTCAGTCCCAGAAAATTTCCTGCAAGCTTGCCTGCTGTTATTCCTCAGGGGTAGAATTGCTAAGAAAATGGAGGTTTCAGCAGAGATAAAAAATATGGCCTCAAGATCTAGTGGATCTGGTAAATCCCCCTGTTGGGGAGATGTGAAGAGGAAGGATCATTATAATGCTGCCTGCTCTGGAAGGAGGGGGGGGATGAAGTAAAGGACCATTCATTGTCGTGTTTAACACAAGCTCCATAGGAATATAATACAGAAAAGTGAATTTTAAATTACATAATAAGAAATGATGTTTAAGATGCTTAAATTGTGCTTATAGTTGATACTCATATAAGCTTATACTCAGAGACATTAAAAAGTTTCAAAATCCTTGTCTGCATTGATTTGTAAACACTTGTTACATAGACAAACAATTGTTATTTCAATTATATTAATTATGTACTCAAGTCATAGCGGTGTATGTTTTATAATCTAGTAGTGGGCTTTGATATTAGATGCAGGAAAGGAGAAGCAAGGTGTTTCATTTTCCTGGCCTCCTCATTTTCACATATGAAACTCATTTAAATCCTTTGGGAAGAAAGAATGAATTTAACCCAGTTTTTGTGAGGTGCTTATGTAAATTGTTTTGCTTGACTTCAAAGCCTGAGATGACTTCTTAAACCCCTCATTTTTGTCTACATTTTTTTAGATATATATTAGTTATGTTTATGCTTAAGGAGTGGTGTAAGTGATGATAGAAACTTCTTTGATCTGCCTAGATTTAAAAACAAACTAGATAATTTGGGACTGGAAATGGAACCTAAAGTGAAAAGATAAAAAAGGACTGCTTCAGTATCTTCATTTCAGCCAATGATCTTTTTTTTCCTGTTTCCATTTTAGGAAATCTTATTTTGCTTCTGTTGCTAGCATCCCCCAAAAAATTTCAAAACCTTTCTCCTGCAGCCTAGCTCTAGGAAATAATAGTCTTTTAAAAAAATAATTATAAAGATCTTTGAAGATACAGTAAATGCCAGTCTTGCCTTCTGCCTTCCTTCTGTATGCATGTGAGGTCCAGTAAACAGGTACTCACTCAAGAGTGTTTTGCAGCAAGTGCTTTATGGTGGGATCCATATCTGGAAGGGAAGGGTTAGAAACTGATATACTAGATGTTCTTGTGATGATTTTTTTTTTTAATTTGATTCTTCCAATATTTGTATGAGTGTCACCCCTGATGGGAGCCAGAAGAGATGGTAGCCTATGCATTTGCTTACATCTATAGTAATCAGTAGCTTAACTTATGTAACCTTTGGACAAAATATAAATTTGTATTATCACCAGGCCACTAGGATGAAGTCACTGCTAACCAGGATTAAGATGAAAATAAGGAGCAGTGGAAAATTACTTGCCCTGTACTTGTTCCATTCACTATGGCTGCCAAGTCATATCTGAAAGCCAGTAAATATATGTTGTTTTGTATATTTTGAAGAGCTGTTCTTTGTGTAGCACTTGCTTTTCATTTCAGAATTATCATTTCCATAACTAGAGACTCTGTAATCATTATATTTGCTAAAAAGATCAAATGTTTAAAAATTAATTTCTTTGTTTTACAGAACACTTCACCTGCATTATAAAAGTGCTGTTCACTTTATTGTATACTCAAGCCTTGGCAGCACTTTCTGTTAAATGCAGTGCTGAAGATAGGATGGCATGGAAAGAGTCAGGAGCTCTCAAAAAGGTTGGTTCGTTTATTAAAACAGTTATGAAATTCTGCTTAAGTATTTCTAGTATGAATGTAACAGATACTTCTGCTTTGCATGTAATAATTTGCTTCTGTTTCAAAATCCAGTAATTTGCTTTGTAATTTCTGCAGGTTTTTGTACATGATGAGACTTAAAAGTTTCACAATTTGTGTCTCTATAGTTTCAGTGTCTGCATTGTTGCAGTGATTGTAATCAGTAAATGCAGCTTTCCTTCCTGTGAAATTGAAGTTATCCTATATAAGCCATGGGCATTGATCTGATGCATTTCTCTACAGGAAAAGCAGGCAGCCTTGTTGGAGAAAAAACCCTCTTGACTTTTCCAGCTTGCTTGTGCTATTTGTGGCTAGCTATACAAATTTCTCTCACTATGTGGTCGAGAGTGCTCATGTGATGAAGAGACAGAGAGGGAAATTTGCCACCATTGTTTCCTTGACTTTTGGTAGTATTTACAAGTAAAGTGACAGTGCATCTTTCTATTTCAGTTCAGCTGATTGAATGCCAGCTGCCACCCAAGGCAAAGTTCTCTGCACTAGCACCAGCATTCATTTAATCCTTCAGTTAACTTTTTGCTCCACAGATTGCTTTTCCCAGAAGGTCAGAAGAATGCCAATGTGAGACCAAAGGAAAGGATACAAATGTTGGGACCAGGAGAAGAAATGGGTATTACCCCTTTATCAACAGCTGGGCCTTAGATGTAAAATGAAGTAAAGACTGAGAAGCATGACCTGCCTTTTCACATGTAACTTAAATTTGTCATAGTGGTCAGTCTGAATTCCAAGGTCTTAAGGACAAATTATCTGCTGGCTTGCTACTAGTAGAATTTTTTTTTACATTGGGATCACTGGACAGTACTTCATTTTGTTAGGTCCCTATCCAGCCCTTCTTTCAATATAATATCATTGTCTTAGAAATACAAAGACATTTGCTTGAGGTTGTTGCTAGTGATGGGGTTTTTTTTTCATTGTTTACTCAAGTGATTCTCAAGTGATACATAATTTTGCAGTTTAAAGCACTCAGGATTGGCCAGTGGTAATCACACAGCTCCCTGTTCCTCTCTCCCAGCCCTTTGGCTGCCCTTCTCTTCTTCAGCCTGTCCCTCATCCTCATGCATCACAAGGGAAGCTGGTTTTTAATTTAGAAACCCAAGTTCTTTCCTAAAAGTTTCTTTAAGCCCCCATGGTTAAAAACATATGGTTCAGGTTGGTTTTTTCTGCTCTGCTGGTAAGATTGACATTTTAATCCTGGCATGACTACACAGATGACACCTCACTGAACTTTTGTCTATGGATAATGCCAAGTGAATCTATTACAGTTTGGTATTCCAGACTTTAAATATGGGCTGAAAACTTTGCTTTATATTTATGTTAAATGATCAAACAACATGAAGAACTTAATTTCTCAGCAGGGCTGATGGATATTGTACTTTTGAAACCAAATTCACCCTCATTATCTTTGCAAGGTGCGTTACAGTGTCATAGGAAGCACACTGTAAATGCCTGTGGAGTAAACTTCCAGGAATAACATAGGTTATTCCTATGGTTGGTTTTAGCTGCTGAATTAAGTGTGTGTTGCCTTCTGGTTCTTTGACTATAAGCATAAACAGTAAATGTGTGGTCCCAGTATGAAAGGTGAAGACCCCATCTAAAATGGAGAGTGAGAGTTGATGTCAAAATGCACTAAAGAAACCAACTGATGAATTATATACATCACTATGTACTGAAGTATTTGGTTTCTTTAAAGAATCACAGTATGTTCCACTCCCTTGTTTGTTCTGGTGAGAATATACTAAGGGAACTCAGAATTCATATCCAGTCATCTTTTTCCAGGGTAGAATTTATTCTGACTTGGAAAAATACTTAAGAGAATACTGCCTTCTATTTCTTAAAGCTTTCTGTGTTGCTTTTAAATGTAGTTGCTTTGGCACAAAGCTAAGTGGTTATTTATTCTTTACACTAAATATATTTTCCATCTGTATATTTCCATTGTTCATTCCAAATGCAACTTTGTACTTTCTGATAGATTCATTTTAACTTAAAATACATAGCAAGTGTTTGTCATCCATTCTGGTTGGTATGTTCTCAAAAACTACTTTTTAAAAAAAAATCTTGTATTAGACTTAAAATTCTTTTGGAACGAGATGTATCTGTGAAGCGATTCTTTCTAGTTTTAAAGTAAACATTTATATACTCACAGAGAAAATGTGAAATGCAAACCTTATACAACAGCTTTCATAAAGCACTCAGTTTAGAACATATGTAATTCAAGTAGCAATTCACATTTCACTCTTGAGCTAAATGCAGTCCCTTTTTGTAAAATTATATATTTGTTTTTTAAATTTTTTTAAGCATTGTGTATCTTTGTAGGTCAAAATTCACATGTTGATCAAAAGGAAATATTCTTCATTGCTGTTGCTATTACAGAAACATTTTCTCCTATTTATAACCAGTTCTTTTTGGATTTCTTTTCTTCTCATTTGCAGAATACATCCAGTGGAGAAAAATCTTGGGAAGTATTGCTGGGTCATGTGATTAGTGAACTGTCTAAGGGGAAGATATATGAAGAAGAAGAGACTGAAGAATTAGCAGTGGTACTGGCAAATTTCTGGAAAATTTATCCAGCATGTCCCCTTGAAGTTTTTTTGCCTCGTTGTTATAATGATTTTTCTCTGATCTTGCTAAAGACTTGCAGTGCAGCTCTTTATTTTCTAGATCAAAGCATAACCCTTGGGGACAGTTTGCCTTTGCAAATGCCTCTGCTTCTTTTAATAATATCACATGTGGTCAGTGCCACATTGAGAAAGTTATTGACAAATACTTCTTATAATTACAGGTTTTAATCATATATATTTATATTTATATATATGTATATTTATATGGGTTTTAATCATAAGTTCGAAAGACCTTTCAGAAACTTGAAGAAGTGAATATTTAAGTAGAAAACCCATTTGTTGAGGGGGAAGAAAACCTATAGAGGTATTTCAGATTATTAGTGAAATGGTGGCCTTCGGAATGTATGTTTGATGCAGTCATTTATATAATATGCTTTAAAAAATACTTGGTTCATATTGGACTTTCCATACTTAGAGGATAATTTACTGGGACAGAATTTAGTAATAACTTGCTCCTGTCTAGGTAACTCCGGATTCTGTTGAGTGCTATCTGCAGCAGTTCTGCCTGCCTTTCCTCAGGATCACAAGCCTTCTTCAACACCATCTCTTTGGAGGGGATTTGCCTAGTTGTCAGGTACAGAATGAGAGGGGCACACTCAAACGTTTCCATATAAAAGCTAGAGATGAAAAATTAAACTTGAAGGGGTCTCTTTTTCAAGGTATACATTTTCTATCCTAAGATTTTTAAAAAATCATATATTATAGCACTGCAGCTTTCAAAAAAATGGTATTATATTCTTAAACTTCAGCAAAGTCATGCTTATTTAATTAGGTCATAGGTGATTGTCTCGTAAAACACCAAGATACTTTTAAAACTTGTCCAGCATTTGCAGAGATGGTGTAATTCCACACACAATGGAATTCAGTACTGATTTTCTTAATGCCTGTTAATACTTCATTCTCAGAGATATTGCATCAGCAGACAATTATGTTTACGTTCCATGACTAATTTAAGTAGAGTTTAGGGAGTAGAGCAGGTCAGCTCCCTCTTTTCCTTGCCTCAACATCATCTCCTTTGTAAAACAGCTGTTAGCTATTTTGGGGTGCTGAACAGAAAAAAAATTATTGTGGAGTTTGGGGCTTTTTTGTTTTGTTTCTGTTTCTTGGATTTGTGGTTTTTGTGAGGGAGTTGTGTTTTGTTTGTGGGGTTTGGTTTGGGTTGAGGTTATTGATTTGGTTGGTTGGTTTTGGGTTTTTTTTAATGACAATTTTTTTGTTTCAAGAGTCCAGTTTGAAGTTATCTGGTGAAATTGAAGCTTCCTATGTCACTAAGCATGACTATTTGCATCTTAGTACTGGAATACTTTTTAATTGAAATAGCTATATTTTTAATAAACTATATACAAATTAAGAGTCTAGGTATTAATCTAAACCTCTGATTTCATGCCTAAAAAGGAAGATGAAGAATTCACCGTTCTTGCAAGCTGCCTGGGTCTGTTACCATCTTTTCAGTCAGCTCATCAGTTCACCAGTGCCTCTTGTCTTGATTGGCCAGTGCCAGCATTTGACATGATATCACAGTGGTGCTCAGAACTGGCTTCATTTGCAGGTAGACATCCTGATCAAGTAAAGGTATGTAGCAAAGTTATTTTTTCCAAAATAGTCATGATATGGAAGCAGCTGTTGATTGCTTGATGCGTTATGCACATACATTCTCCAATCCTTCGCCAAAGCAACAGTGTAACCTTGTAACCTGTAAGTGAGAGAGAAATTGTAATGGGAAATATTGGTAAGTGGATGTGGGTTGAATTGGCTAAAAACAGGAATAAAAGAAGACCTATGTGGTTTTTATGATTGCTGGAGACAGAATATAGAAACGCTACCCTTAGATGATACTAAGTGTGCACCTGTCCTCTGCACCTGTAGCCAATAAAGGGCAGGTAATAGAAACTTTAAGAAAATAGCTATCAGAACTTTTCCTTGCCTGTTTTAAATTATTGTAAAACATTGCATCTTCAGTTGCAAAACTGAAAAAAATGAAAAGGTTAAAATCTGTTTAGTAGTTACTGATGAATGATGGTACCCTTCATTTTCTCTGAAGGTTAAAGAAATAATACCAAGACTTGAGTTAGTGCAACTGAAATAATCAGTTTTGAAATGGAAATGTTTCAACATGAGTGCATTGTTTTGATGACAAAGCTGCATCTCAACAATTCAAGTCCCCCTCTCCTAAATCTGTGGTGTCAGGGGAAAGCCAGATGCGTTCCTCACTCTGCAACATGATTGTTCCTGTGAAAATTTGAATACCCAGATTAATCTCAAAATACAGTTCCTGCTACTCTGCTAGATATTATAGATTGCAGTGAAATTGATAGCATTCTTCCCATGATTGGAGAGTAACCAGGTACAAATGCAGCATTTCCTTTTCTTTTTTTCTTTTTTGCAATTTAGGTTTCAAGGTCATGCACTCTTAAAAAAAATTTTTGGACCTTGCAAAAAAGATCCCATCTGACCACTACGCTCATCAGTTATGAACACAGAAAAAAATTACTATGTTGAAGGAAAACATATTTCTGTTTAACCCCCCCCCCCCAAACAACATAAAATAGGACAGTGTTTTTAAGAGCAAGTGAGAAGAGTTAGGCTTTTCAAAGCAGTATTTAAGACAGGCAGTGCCTGTCTTATCAAAAATTGTGAGTTCTAGTAACTTCTTAATGGTGGGTGTCCAATACAGTTTTGAAAAATGGGCAGATGTCTTCAAATACCATTTACAGAGATAAACTTCAGTTCTGTTTTTGAAAATTTGAGTCTAAATTTTAGCTGGGAGACAGCTTTCATAGTCAGTGCCAGAGTTTGGGAGTAACACCTTGAAACTGCCAAACAAACTTAGTGCAGGGAGTGAGAGTGTTTCTTGTAGGTGACTCTTAATCCTCTTGTTTAAGCTGTGAAGGTTTTTGTACTTAAAATATGTCACATGTAGAAAACATCCCTGGGAAAAGGCTGGTGCCCATTTTGTACCTGTTACAAAGGATGACATGTGACTGCAGTTGGGGAGGGTAATCAGCCAGGAGCAGGTGACTATTACAAGGCGACATTTGACTTCTAAATTTGTGAAATGCAAAAGAAATGAGATATTTTCAAACTGCATGTTTCTTTTATGTGATATTCTCTTTTTTTTTTTTTTTCTTTCTTTTTTCTTTTTAGAAAATATGAATGCTTTAAAAAATTGACTGAACTGATATATATTCTTACCTTATTTGTAGGCTTTGCTTATCCAGGAACCTAAGTGGGACTTGCCACGCCTCCTTCAGTTGCCTGAGAATTACAATACCATTTTTCAGTATTATCACAGAAAAACTTGTTCCGTTTGTACCAAGGTTCCTAAAGATCCTGCTGTTTGCTTAGTTTGTGGTACTTTTGTATGCTTGAAAGGACTGTGCTGTAAACAACAGAGCTACTGTGAATGTGTACTGGTAAGAGAGAGTTAATTCAAATTCTGTAATTGATTCTCACACTCACTGATATTTGTTAACTCCACTGCTTGGTTTCCTTTTCAAAATGTGTTTATATAATCATAGAATAGTTTGGGTTGGATGGAACTCTTGAAGGGTCATCTAGTCTTAACCCAGTGATACAGTTGAGTGCCTATTTCTGAGGGATAGACCTAGACTGGATTCTGGAGGGCAATTTACTTGCATAGCAACCTATTTCCCCTTTTTGTGAAAGTCTTACTAAGCCACTGTGTGTAATGTTGACACGTGGTTTTGATTCACAGCCAGTTGAAATTGGTTTACATTTGGGTTGTTCATATACTATTTTAATTTTCCTCTGGTTTGTTTCCTTGCTTTCCAAGTACATAGAAAATCAGTCTGTGGTTGATTTGAGTATTTTCTGTTACCCACCACCTACTAGAGATCTACAGACTGTAACTACATAGGTGCTGATTTAAGGTCTTTGACTTTTTCAGTAGCTAAGTTTTCTAGTCACTATGTACATAAGTTCTTTTGGGAGTCTGAGTTGGATGACATCTATTACTGTTTTTCATACTATGATAAAGTTTTGCTTTGATAGGTTTTTTCTTTACTTCCATTGAACAGTTAGGGGAAGACTGGAACTATATGGACTTCACAAAACTGTGAGAGCAGTTTGTTAGAGAGATATTTACAAATGGGGCATAAAATGTCAGAGATTAATGACATATTCAACAAATCAAGAATTACTTAAAATTTTTTTATTAGATTTGTAGATCCATAGACTAGATCTGTGAGCATGGATAGAGAAAGCAAATGTTTAACAATATAGACTGTTGTAAAAGAGGTAATACTATGTTTTTCTAAATACTTTCTCCTTTTTTTGTTATCTATGGAAAATACTTGGTAATCCTATACAGTTTGCTGTACAACAACAAATTCAAAATATTGTACATAAAATTTTTGTTTATTTTTTGTAATTCATTTTTTTACATGGTAACAAATATCCTCCCTTGCTGAGTAGGGGAATGTTTTTATATGCAGGTGGTGTTATGGCAGCAAAAGACACTAAATTCTAGTTTGGATGGAGAATTTTGGGGCAGGCTATCCTTTGGCAAACTGTCTCTTACTCAATAATGTCTTTTAAATGTTATTTGAAGGAAAACAAAGTATTATTTTTTAAATTTCTTCTGTCACAAAGCTGACAGACATTAACAGAATCTTTGCACTCTTGCCTTTCTACACCCATAACATTACAGCATTCTCAAAACTGTGGAGCTGGGACAGGAATATTCCTTTTGATTAATGCATCTGTAATCATCATCATACGAGGCCATCGTTTCTGCCTTTGGGGTTCTGTTTATCTTGATGCACACGGGGAAGAAGACAGAGATCTAAGGTAATGTTTTCATTACAGCTGTGTTTCATTGTTGGTGCCTCTATGTAGATTAACTTTGTCTTGTAACATACAATAACAGATTATAATAGATCTCTACCTTCCTTGTGTGGAAAAATGGAAAATCCCCATTTATTGCACTTGGACTGACTTTCATTGGTTTGGTTTTTTGAGGATTTTTTGGCCCAGAGGTGGTGTTGTCATGATCATTGAGTTGCACCAGGAACCTAGCAGACAGGTTACTATGTTGCCATTCCCAACTATGGTTAATTCTGTGTTGTGTTGGGAAACACTTGTCTCCCAATGTTGTTGTTTGGCCTTTAATCAAACAATGCAGTTGGATTCCAGTGTAGGGACGGGGCATAACTTCCAAGCTGCACATGACTGAGAAAACAAGTGATTGTTTCTGGATTCTGCTATCCAGTGTCAGGAAGGGAAGTCCCAGTAGTTACCCTACCAGAAGCAAAAATGAAAACCTCTCACCAATAAAAATGCATGTTTACCCTGCAAAAAAGTTATATGAGTTATATGAGTATTGTGTTGATTATGTAATGAAGCATCTTTCCATTTACTTGGCATATTAACTATTTATTTTCTTCTTCCTTTTTTTTTCCTCCACAGGCGTGGTAAACCCCTGTACATATGCAAGGAAAGATACAAAGTGCTTGAACAGCAGTGGGTGTCTCATACTTTTGATCATATCAATAAAAGATGGGGGCCACATTATAATGGCTTGTAAATCATCATCATCATCATCTACACACCATGTAACTGCTGTTTCCATGAATGAATGGATCTTGACTGACAATAGCTTTAACTGAACGGGAGTTTGGCTCCTTGGCTCGGGGTGGAAGTGGGTATGGGCATAAAAGGGAAATGGAACTTTGTCAACATGTGGAATCTGTGCAAAATGAGCTGATGTTGCTACAAAAGAATGATACAATAATTGAAATTAAATCCTCAAAATGGTGTGAGCAATCTTATTGCACTCAGTAGTCTATTTTTCTTGTGTTTTTAAAGTCCATTATTGTTAAGAAGCACAAATTTACTTGGAGTTGTTTAGAGGCTCCAGGGGTAGCTGTCTGGGTTTTATTTTACTTTGCATGGAATTGAGTTTTTAGCAATTTTTGCTGAAACGGTGTATATGTCTATTACATCTACTAAGTATGTTGGATAAAATTTCTTTGCCTTTTTTGTGTTGGCTTGAGGTTTTTGACTTGATAGGCATTTGTAATTAGGTCTGTAAAACAACTGTGAGACTGCATGGTAATAATTGGTCTGAAAGGTGAATTTGAAAGAGTATTTCACTTATAGAGGTCTATTGAAATATTTCAGGCATTACTGAAAACTTACACATTCTCAGGAACTTCATTTTTTTTTTTCTCCATAAGTAAATGAAATAACTGTAAATTAGGTATCTTACTGCTCTTCATGTAATCCAGAACACACATTCTGTCTTCATTTTTTTTCCCGGGAAGGAGCTTTTCTTTTTTTCACATCATTTGAATAAATTGTTAATGATAACATACAGAAATTGCTGTATATAGGGAATTTGTTTGGTGCCCAACATAGCAGATCCCAGTTACAAGCATAACAACCATAAGCCTGCCTATCATTCCAAACCAGATGTAAGTTTCAGAATGATTGGATTAGGAATGTGCAGGCTATTCTAAAAATGAAACATCATTTTGTATCTTTACTCTCATTTCAGGAGCTTCCTCAATATTGTATTTGTTTGAAGTAATCACTGTTCTTTCTGCTTGGTTTCCTAAAAAGGAAAAATTAAAAAAAAAAAAAATTCAACAGAGGTAGCCAAGATGAGCTACCAGTGCATGTGCAGCCTCACTGGATGAATGCCAAAACAATTTATGCTTAGAGGACTAAAAAATTCATGAGAAGAGGCATAACTGGGCTAAAATCCATAGTGTAAGTAGGTAGGAAGGATTATAGTCAAAATACTGGTATGTAATATATTGCTACTATTGTTTTTCACAAGTCTTGGACATTTGTGGGCTATTTCATACAGTACTACCAAGCAGTTCCCTGGTAGTTTTGACTTTCACAGCTTGTGTGTAAAATAAACTTTGTATGTGTAAAATAAAAACATCTTATGATAAAGCCACATATACAAAGAAAACAATTCCCCAGTGGAAATCATTATCTAGTGAAACGTGTATAGGGGAAATAAAATGACTGTATAGCAATCAAGAACAGACCGAAGGAAAAGTAAATACAATGAGTTTTTCTGGATACCTGCAATTTAAAAACCCTACAATAAAGGATACTGGTTTTTATACATACATATAAATATATATATATATATATTTCAAAAGTATTACACTACTTCCTATAAGATTAGAATTATCCTGTTTCACTGACTAAATGGCTGTGTCTTTTCCAAAATATTACTTTTTTGATACTGTATTATAAGTTCTGCCTGTGATATTTTTGCATTGCTCATTAAGAATATCAGGCCATTTTGTAAGTGTGGTTAAAGAGCAAAAAGATTCTTTACATTGCCAGCATAACATTATTACAGGGCTCATGAACTTGAGTGATCTGTAGTTTGAAGCTCCAATGCTTTATTTACAAGAGATAATGTGTCCAGAATTTGATTACTGTGTTTTATTTAAAACAGAATGTTCTCTGATTGTGCATATGGATGTGAAGTAAAACTATTAGCCTTAATTTTACATTTGGGTATTTCATAGTGGTTATTATAGTACTGGTGAATTAGTCACCAGTCAATTTAAAAACTACAAAAAATTACTTGGTTAAAAAATTGTACTTGAATATCCTTGCATGCTGCTAAACAAGGATTTTTATTTCCCCCATAACTTTTTAAATCCTACTTTATTAAGCTAACCTTGAAAAATAACAGGTCCAAACTAGAGTGGTGTGTGTGCGTATTACTCAAATGTTCTGGTGTGATATCCTGTATGAATGATCATTTAAGTACAGTACATTACTGTAGACTCTAAATCAATCTTTATAACACATCAGAAGAGTACAAAACTAGGAATACAATAATTGGCATTGTAAGATATGTTAATAAAAGTCTACTGTCAATCTGTGTGTTCATGAAATTTTTTCTCTCTGCCCCAGCAATACAAAATGACACTGAATTCCACCCAATAGCCAGGCAGTTATTTAAATGTTAAAATCTTATGCATGCAAAGTACTTTGCATAGAGAGTAAACCTGGTAAGTCTTTTAATTTATTGCAATAGTAATTTGGATTATTTTACTCATAACTATAGCACTTGAAGTAGTGCTTAAGTGTATTCCAGCATTGCTGCTGCAAACTACTAAAGTTAAATTGTTGAGCTGAGAAACTACTTTTGGGAAAACTGCTTGATCTTTTCTGGCAAGTCTTATTCTGGAATAACGATTACTTCAATTTGATGAATGTAATATTTATGTACTAAGTTTTTTCTTTTCCTTTGACCTTTGAGAGATTTGGTGGAACGGTCTTCTTTTGGCCTTGACCTTTGGATAACAGCATCTTTCCTTTTTCAGTGGTGACCTGAATTTTTTTATTACTATTTTCATCACCCCTGCAATAGGAATCTTGTATAATCACAGTATTTCACAAGGAAATTACATTTTTCTTTTAAAAACAGGATCTTTTCCTACAGTATCCCAGAAATGTTATTCTTTACTTCAGAATCCCCTGAGATCAGTTCATGTTGTGTGCATAGCTGCCAGGGGACACTTGAGTTTTGTGGTGATTTTGATATAATTTCTATCTGATTTTCATCTAACCCAGATGAACAGGACAGATTCTGCTGTCCTGTTTTTCAATATCTTTTCTCAGAGGTGGGGGCAGTGATGAATGGAGCCTGTCTGATTATTAGCATAGATGAGAATGAAATTATGCTGTTTGCAAAGAAACCCACAGGAATGACCTGAGCCAATGTGTGGAGGTTCACAGTTCTGAATTTCCAAGCACAGGAGATAAGGAAGTGCCTGTAATCAGAGAAGGCTGGCTCTGTGTGACAATTTGTGTTGAGTTTGTTTTTGTTTGAGTGAGATTGCTCACTGCAGTCAGTGAGATCTGTACTGCTGGGCTGGTGGATGTCTCCTTTTGGTAGGGCACAGTGCCCAAAGCCCCTGCTTGCATGTTGTCTCAGATGGGCAGAGTAGTTCCCCTGCCAATTCTCTTACACTGAGAGGCTGCTGTGAGTTCAGCCTTGTAGCTTCCCCTGCTTCTTCTCCGACTGCAATCTCTAATACATTTCCCATTATAGGATACTTTTGACTCATTACTGCTAAGTTTTTTAATAATTTTAATTGAAAACAATTATGTTGGACTTACTCCTCATAGAAGGGTTTATTTTTTAATGTTATAACAAAACCAAGCAAGATAACTTTCAGAGATTAGAGCTAGAAAAAAAAAACAAGTATTCTTCATGCCCAATACTGAGAAAAGTATATATAATTCAAATATTTACTGTCCCTACATTTTGGCCTTAAATCTGGTGACCAGATATGCACAGGTCACATTTGAATGTAGAACACAAGTGCATACTAAAGCATTGGCCAAATCAGAACAACATGTTCTCAGGGATTACTTGTAATACTGGCAAATACCTAAAGTAGATAATGAGCCTTTGTTTTTCAGGTGTCAAGGAATATACTTTGCACCTTGCAGTTGAAGCCACTAATACAGTTTGAAAAGTTACTTTCCTTCTGTTTCCTTGAAAGACTGGAGCTCTCCTTTCTTTCATACCTTTGTTGTCTCCATGTTGTATATGAAACTGCTTTGTGTAGTACTGCACAACAAAAGAAGCCTAGACCAGCTGGAGAGCCCTCTGCAATTGTACAGCAATACTTTGTGAATAAATTGCATTTTCTCAGGGTACTAGAGATAGCTGGGGGTGCAGCTTGAAAGTTAGTTTGTAGAGAGACTGGCTGCTTTCGTGCTGGTCATTTTAGATTTGTCACACATCAGCTTTGAAAATTTAAAATTAACACTGCATTTTTTCCAAGTATCTCCGCAGGCCCTAAAAGAAACTGCCTTTGTTCTAGGATAATTTCCCATTGTTCTCTAGAGAGTTTAGTATGGAACTTGGTGTTTTAATCTCAGCTCTGCAACAAGGTACTTGGTGACAATGCTGGTGTAAACATACACATCATATAAAATACAGATATGTAGGTTTTGTTAAACTAAGATCTTCAGGACAGCTGAAGTCACTGTTAGGTATTGTTTCCTTTAGGTTTTCTAGCTGTCTGCTTTAACCTGCTTGTTTTGTCTCAACTTGTAAGCTCCTTTATCCAACAGGAACACCTCCTGTTTGGAACAGTAAGTCCTGCTCTGTTGTAATGTTAGATCAACTGGTATTCGAGCAAATCCAGGTAGTGGGGTCTTCCATCATCAATAAATTTAAATGTGCACCCAGGACTTAAGTGAGATATGGCCCTTTCATGTTGATGCTTTTTGCATTTTTTCAAACTGCTGCCTTCAACCTCAAATATCCCTCCTCACCTAGGTATGTTGGCAGTAATCAAAATCAACAGGAAACTAAAATGGGATTGTTTCCCATAATCAGACGTGATTCTGGACAGAATAATACCTCTTCAATATCTCTATATCACCTTTTTTGTCCTGCCAAAAGCTGTTAGCTCAAGAAATAAGTACTTTCTGAGAGTTAAAGAAGCTTATTGCCTTTCAATACCTAGTGCAGTATTTGTATGACTAATACTCACAGCAGGTGACTGATGTAATTCAAATAACCTTCAGATACCTGGCTATTCAGAAATGGGTCACACTTCCACTTTCTCCCGACTTGGATTGGGTATTTTAAGTTACATAACTTAACAGGAAGACTTCTTACAGAACATTTCCCTTATACAAGAATATTTAAAAAATAATAAAATTAGAAGGATGCTATTTTAGCAACACTTAATTCACAGACTGGTGTTCTTTCTCTTTTAATCCTGGGCAAAATTAGGGACTATTCATCAGATTACTGCATGTAGTTTTACAATTCCAGTCTAAACAAACAAGTAAGAAATCCACAGAGTGATACACAGAGTGTATCACAATCTGAAGCTAAGGTACTACAGCAGCAGTGCTCTTTTGTGGGAGGATATTTCCAAGAATGCTGCAGTATGTTTTTTTCACTGTATATTGCAGGGCTGTGTTGCATCTTGTCCTCTGAAACATATGTCAAGAGACATGTTATGTGTGTGAATAGCAAGGTGGTTCCCTAGCAACAATAAATAGAAGAAAGCTCAGCCCATTCAAGTGATTTACCTTGGTAAGTGTGTGGTAGCAAAGATGGATTTTGAATACTAAGGGAACTCATTAGCTGGAAGAAGAAAAGCAGCAAATAAAGAACAGTAGATACATCTTACCCAGCACTCCTATTGTGTACAGCGTAATTGGGAATTTGCATAAGATATTCTTAATGTGAAATATCATCTCATTTTACTCTTTTCTCAGCAGCTTTTAATTTTCTGTACTAAAAGGGGGGGTAAAATGTTGCCTGTGGGAAAATGTAAGGAGAAGGTACTTTGGTTATTTGTATAAATTCACCTTCCAACTTCTTATTAATGTCCTGTGTGCTCAGACTGAGCATTGAGTGATACAGGACACTCAGTTGCTCAGATGTTCATCCACTAAGGGTAAAGGCATAGATTTAAATGTAACAACAGGCACATGGTATGACTCATGGGGATGGTCCATGCAGACCTAAGAGTTGGACTCTGTGATCTTTGTGGGTCCCTCCCAAGCAGGATATTTTGTGAAAATGATTAAAAAATAATAATTAGCTATGAGATGTAATGGCACTCCCAGTTACACTACTGCTGCCCCTGTGAAGAAAGCTTCACAAAGAAGAGTAAGGATTACTCTTGGGAGCATCACTCCCAGCTCTGTAGAATATAGAGAAATTTTATAGTATTTGGGTAATGTTACAGAACAGATTACAGAATCACTGAGTTGGAAGAGACCTTCAACATCATTGAGTCCCACCCATGTGCTAACATCTCAACTGAACTGTGGAACCAAGTGCCACTTCCAGTCTTTTTTTAAACACATCCAGGGACGGTGACTCCACCACATCCCCAGGGAGACCATTCCAGTACTTTATCACTCTGTGTAAAAAACATTTTCCTCATATCCAACCTATATTTTCCTTGGTGCAGCTTAGGACTCTGTCCTCTTGTTCTGTCAGTTGCTGCCTGGAGAAAGAGACCAACCCCACCTTCTAGGGGGATAGAATATAAGCAAATCAGGATAGTCTAAAAAGTAATCTTACCCCTAAGGAGTTGCAGCTGGGCCAGTTATCAAAGATTAGGAACAGGCCTGACTTTACCAGGCCACAGCTGTAACCATTGAGAAGAAGAGTGCTCTAAAAGAGTGGTTTGGCTGTTTGAAAAGGGAGCTGGAGCCAGTTGGCTGTTTTGTGAAGAAGAAAAAGTCAGTTCCCTGAGGAGATGCCCATAAGAAACACTGAGAAGGTATGAAACTTTTGCTAAGGAGACAACAGTATGGAACCCCTACAGTAAGATGACAACACTACCTGACTACAGCCACCTTTCAGGAAGTTGTAGAGAGTGATAAGGTCACCTCTGAGTCTCCTCCAGGCTAAACAACCCCAGCTCCCCCATGTGTTCCTCATAGGGCTTGTGGTACATGTTGCCAACTAGACTCTGTGGCTATTGCTATCTAGAGTATTCACTGTGTAGGCTCTTCTATGTGTATTTTTGTTGTTGGCTTTTAAAAAAGTCCTTTGAGTCACCTTCATCTGGAGTTTAGTTGGAATGAATCCAGTATAATTGTAAGTCACTTTAGCTCAGCAATGCTATTTACATTTCACTGCTATCCTTCCACCAGGCATTCCATCTCCTCCCTTCTGTTTCCTGGTGTCTGCCCGAGGTCTGCAGTCTGTGCTTGTGGTTTGTAAGGGCTGGACTATGGTTATGTACCTTGCACTTCAGTCTTGGCTAGAACTGTTACATTATTGACCTGCTTCTCTGCTCTTTCCTGATGCAAGTGTATTTACTCTTCAGTGCTGGGCTGCTGCCTATGTAGTTTTGAGTTTTGCTGTACTTCTGCAGCTGTTGGCTTCTTTAAATTATCTTTGCATATATACATAAAGCGCCAATATTTTTCTCACTGCTTCCATTGATTTCAGAGATGTGGTGGAACCCACTCCTACACTAACATTGCTGATAGTTCATTTCCTTCACTACTGAAGAAGTTTTGAATAGAAGTTTTCTCCTTTTCAGTCCCCTTTGCTGTTTTTTGCTTTGATCTATGCAGCAAAACTCAGTTGCTTTGCCCTTTCTGTCTTCAGTATTCAGGTAATGCAGTAGTTTCCTATTCTAGTTTTCTTCTCTTTTGAAATAGTAGAAGAAAAATCCTGATGTCTCAGCTAGGGCAACAGTCTTTGTGTGCAGGTATGCACAGACACATTAAAGGCAGATAATGCCATTTCAGATGTCAGTTTAAAAACATAACTGCCACAAGACCTTGGCTACCAAACCTCTTGCACAGTTTGTTTCCCTCAAAATGGTGGCAACCTTTAAACAAAGTGCATTTGCATTTATTTTAAAGCTAAAAAAGGAAAACTGGAGCAGCACCTGTGTACATTTTAGAACATTTCATTTAATAATAGCTTTTCATCTTTTGGCATCTAGCCATGACCATATAAATGACACATGCTCTAATTTTCTAATGCAGTCTAAGGCTAGGAAGGACTTGGATTAGTGCAGCAATTGTATAACAGTTCTATCAATATTTTTTTCAGTATGTATGCCATGTCACTCATATCTTCCCCTCAGAGTTCTGTCTTCCTCCTTGATTTTTTCCCCTGCTTTTACAATATCTGTGAGGTTAGTTTTGGCATGTTTTGGTCCTTTGCACTGCACCTCATGTAATCCCAGGCCATTTTCTTGTAGTCACTAATGTCTGATTTTCTGGGTTTTTCGGGTTTTTTTTGAATTGCATTTCATTTTATCATCTCTCCTTTCTGGAGTGTTTGTAAGGCTTTCTTTTCTGTTTGGCATGATTTTGTTTCCCTTCCTGGAAGTTCAGTTGTACTTACAAAGCCACTACAATGCAAATGGCTGCATCATGGAAGAGCACTGTGGGTTTGGAAATGCAGTATGGGATATAAGCATGGCACTTGTGTCACTGCAATCCAGTTTAGTCACCCATTGTCACTGTACCTGGACTGTAAATGGTTATGTTGAACAGGCTGGCAGAGTTTGGAAACATGATTCTAGCTGGACAGCAAGGGCCTAGTGAAAAGGGATTAAAAAGCCATCAGCATCAGAACAAAATAAGTAGGTACATGAAGATAAAGAAAATTATTAAACAAAGAGTTTTGTAACAACTCACAAAGGTGTAGATTGCATGAGCCAAAATTATGTAGCAATAAATGAGGAAATTTGTATGGTTCAAAAACTAACATAAGAATCTGGGAGAAATGTGGGAATAACTAGAGTTTCTGGATTTGATTATCAAGGAATATATATATACGCATATATATATAGCTCTCCAATTTTTTTTTTTTTTTTTTTTTTTTGTACTCATGAAGATTACCTACAGCGTACTTGTTAAATGCAGATGAGAATGACAAGCGTGTTTGAAGTGGTATCGGAGGCTGTGCAGTGAGTCAGCCCTTGTTGGAGCTGATGGATAGAGCAGCCGCTCTCTGTAACACTGAACGAGGCAGGGCACGGTCACGGTGGGCTGGCAAAGGGCAAGGAGAACTGGTGCAGGGAGCTGAGTGTGAGGGAGTCCCCGTGATGTGCTCGCTTGGAAAGGGCATCGGCATATCGAGCAAAAGAATAACCTCCCGGTTTCCTAAGATTTTTTGTAAACAAAGAAAAGTGTCAAAAGAGAAATACATACCTGCATTTCTTCTCATCAATCAACCTGAAAATTGGGTATGACCGAACTCAATTCAGTCAAATAGGTACAAAAGGAGAAGCCCAAAGACGGGAGTTCTCCCCGTCCTCACGCCTTAACAGGAAGAAATGCTTTCTAAAACCGTTTCCTTCACTAGGACCCATTTCTTAGAGCACAGAAGGAGCTGTGCTCGCAATTCATTGTTTTCCACAATGAACTGAATGGACAGAGGGGACTGAGACGTTTACTCCCGGCGATACTGCTAGCTATGCCTACCTACGCATCGCTTTTATTTCCATCACAGTTCACTGCACCTTTCCCTTCCCTTCTCCCGGGCCCCTCTCCGGAGCCCCGGGCCGCGCCCGCCCTGAGGGGCCGGCACGCGCCGCCTCACGGGGCCGAGCGCCGCCCCCGCCGCCGCTCACTCAGCGCGGGGCCGCTGCCGCCTCAACTCGGCCCGGCGGGCGAGCGGGGCTGCCCCGTGTCCTCAGCCGTGCCGAGCTAGAGAGAACATTGTCCCTCTCAGGTGTGCCCAGCTCCGCGAGCTCTCCGGCCCTGCGGGGCCGTCCCGCCGCCAGTTGGGGTGGGAGTCGCGCCTCAGCCGAGAGGGGCTTCGAAATGGCGTTCGCCATTCGCCTTGCGGTCCTCTGGCCCTCAGAGCCGGACAGGGGTTGTCACTTCTCTAGCGAGTCGCTATTGGCAGGGCTCAGTGTCGCCGGGAGCCGGTCTTGGCCCTAGCGAAGTCTGCTCTCAGCCCCGCGGACTTAGGCATGGAGGGAGGTGGCCTCAGCCCCGCTGAGCTGGGTTCTGGGCTCGCTGGGGACACGGGCGGCACCTTGGGAGCGCCGCTGC
This sequence comes from Agelaius phoeniceus, assembly GCF_051311805.1. Taxonomy (NCBI): domain Eukaryota; kingdom Metazoa; phylum Chordata; class Aves; order Passeriformes; family Icteridae; genus Agelaius; species Agelaius phoeniceus. The sequence goes on along the minus strand of NC_135271.1, from coordinate 31,304,262 downwards.
TGAGGCTGGGCGGGTACCCCGCCTCCGGGGGGAGGCGACTAGCTGTACCTGTTTTTCCAAAATCATAGGTGAGGAATGCTCAGGAAAAAAAAATCTCCATGATTATAAATGGCAGAAGATACTACAAGGCAAGAAGTAGGCGTGACACGGGATTCAGGCCCATCGGGACAAGGCCATGAATAACTGAAGAAAAGTTTCTGTAAGTTCCCTAAATAGATCTAGCTCTAGTGTATAGTATTTCCTTAAGCGACCTATAGTAACTAGTGGACCATAATATACATTGCAAATACTATGATAACACTTGATAAATTCATTTAAGCAAATCTTCCTCCTGGATGCATACAGGTATGCAATTATTAGCTAAAGAAAAGAAAGGTACTGTTATCCATAGGCACGCAGACTGAGATAAGGCTAACTTAAAATGTCTTCCCATTTATTTCTCTGAAGTGGTGCATTTAGTTTTGTGAATACAAAATTGTTTTTAGTTTTGATTTTTAAAAGCCAGATTTTCTTACTTCATCTGCCCCTTCAAAAGCTGCACTCTGGAATTTCAATTTCATTGCACTGGAAACCAAGGATCAGTGTTTTGACGTTTTCTGCAGTTATTATGTGGAAAATTATGTTCTTGTACAGAAATTTCAGTTAGCGTGATGTATAGTAATGGAGGTCACTGTCAGCAAGTTAGATGCAGTAACTGAGTTTTTTTCTGTCAAAAGCTATAAATTGTATCTTAACCTACTGTGGAGTCTTGCAGAATATGCTCTGAAAACACATAAAATCCTTTTTCAAGACCCTTTTTATATTCCCAAATTGAAGTCCAGCTCATTCTTATGTCAAATTCAAATTGTATTGCAGTTAATATTCCAGCTTTATATAATTTATTCCTTCAAATGTTAATCCAAGTTGGTGTTAATTATTGACATTGTAACACAAAAATGAAAATAGAGTTCACCCAAGTTTTATTCAAACAATAAAAATGGCTTGAACCAAGCAGAGCTATTTTTCCTTTGGGCTAAGATTTTCATATAGTAATCTGGCTAGGAGTCAAGGTGGATATAGATTTCTAAAAGCCATTTCAGACCCTTTTAAAAATAGAAGTCAGTTTAAGTGCAAATGGATTGTTTTAGGAACAGGGAGAATATAAACTTCTGTGCTGACATATGCTGCTTGGTGGTGTTCATGGTTAGGAAGCTGTGGGAGCATTATCTGCAGCACTGTGTGTGTGCATTGGAGAGGGGGCCACTGGGAGATTCCTTCCTCAGCGTTACATTGCCCTGTTGGGGTATGTGCAGAGTAAGTAAATTCTCCAGTACCATCCAAAATCCTTGATGTGAAGAAATATTGTATCTGTAGTATTGACTTTGTAACTGCAGAGGAGAGGATTTAGTTAGCAGTGCTGAGGCTATTTGGTTGCTTTAAGAGCTTACAGGACTGGTTTTGCAGTGCTTTTGCCAAATGCTTTCTCAATAAAAAGTTCATTGGACAAAGACAATGATTCTTGCTGTGCTAATGCCTGGAGAGGCTCACTAACAGGGGACTCCTGAGTGCAGGCTGTCTGGGGAGGAGAAACATTTTGTGTTACAAAGACAGAAGTTACTGTCATTACCAGCCTTCTGGCCACTGAGAAACTGGAGAAGAAGAGGGTAATGAATTAAGTGCTGATGCACTGTGCCATGCTGTGAGAGTAATCAAAGAACATTTGTGTACAGGAAGGGGGTTTGAAGTCCTGAAAGTTATCATGAGGGTTTACTTTTGTTCTGCCTAAAGATTTGGTTTTTGTTGTTTGGGGTTTTTTTAACCTAGCTAACCTAGTTTTAAGTTATCATCTGAACACACTTAGTGAGACACATTCTGTGCCTGTAGCTTCTCTTTCATTAGTTTTTCCAAACTTACTGCCCCTAGAAGTGAATTCTCATGATCCAAGAAAATACAAGGGAGGAGTATGGATCAGTAACAGAAAAGGAGAAGAAGGAAAAAAGCATCATACAAACCCTGAGCATAACTGGTCAGGTGAACACTAAACTTTTTTTATCCAGTCTACAGCTGAACTTCAGTAATGTAGAGAGCCAGGGAGCAGAGGGATGTCTTGGGCTCGATTGCTGTAGGGAAGCTGGGAATGCTCTGCACCTGCAGGAAGAATCAGCACTTCATTCAGTAGGAATTGTTCTTTTTGTTTCTGTTCTAATTTTAGTGAGTTTAAACCGAAATGTACTGCAGCAGAATAAACAACAATAAACAAGCAATAAACTGACTTTCCATTTTAAAAGGGTCTGAAATGGCTTTCAGAAATCTATATCCACCTTGACTCCTACCAGATTACTATATGGGGCTGGCAGTCATCCAGGACACAAGTTCAGAGTGGCATTTTTAGTAAAGACTCCTGTGTTACATGTGAAAATATGGAGGCATATTCCTCATAGTGCTAACCTGAGGAATCCAGCACCAGGACTCACTTGCTGTGATGGATTCTGTCTCTGCTGCTTGATAAAGCCATGTTGCTCCTGAAATGTGGAGGGGTGATAGGAAGAAGGTAAGGGAGCTGCAGCAGCAAAATCTAAAAGGACACAGTGAGGGTGATGTCACCTGGGGGGTTACAGTGTACAGCTGAGGGAAACATCCATTCCTCTGTGGACAGTGGGGTGACTGCTCTTCAGGTAGAAATGGAGATGGATAAATAAAATGCATGTAATCAATCTTCTGCTAGTTCCTTCCTTACTTGTTCTGCTTTTCATAAATCTTTCACATCTCTGCACAGGTCTTGTTTTGAGAGTTGAACATGTGACATAAATAGTGAAGAAACACAGCACCACATCAGAAATCTGGAAAATAATTTGAGAAACTTTTGTTGTTTATTTGTGCAAAATCGCTGCAAGGAATTTTTCCCTCTCTGGGAAGGAGAACTTCTCTGAATAATGCATTGTGTAGGGCCATACATGCTTCCCTGTTGCCAAAGCTGAAAAGCTGTATGGCAGTAGCTAGAATGGCACTGCTCTGGGATAAATGAATGCCAGTGTAAGGCTGAGCTTCTTCATCTGAGTGCTATACAGTAGGGAAAAGCTCTGCTGAACACAGCTGAGAATTGGCCTGTGGTGAGGGGGGAGGAAGTACAGCATTTTTCATTTGCTGCTGGTGGTGCTTTGTAAGGAGCAAGTTGTGTCATAGCTTCTTGCTGACTGGTCCTCTTTCCCTCCACCCCTCATCTAGTTTCTTCCTTAGACATGGCCTCTATCCTGCTGCATGGAGAGGGAGTACTGACACTGTATGTGGAAAAAGGAGACATTGGCAGAACTACATGTATGAAAACAGTGGACTAAGCTAATTTTACAATATTTCTTATGAAATAGATGAAAATTGAGGAAAATTTATTCATGTCCTGAAGCATGGTAGCAATACTGACTGTGGAGAGAGGTGCATTCAGTACACTGGGGAGTGTGGAATATGTTCAGCCCACTTGAAATAATGGCATAATTACTGCTATCAGTCTCTTCAACTGTTTTCCTAATATTTTGCATGGACTTTTTATTTGTTTGTTTTGCTTTGACCTTTCTCACATCACATACACTTTCCGAAGTTTACAAGAAAATTTCATCTCCTTCAGTCTCATGGCACTTCTGTGGCAGAAATAATAGCGATACATTTGTCCCTCTGATTCACAGAGCAATGCTTGCAGTAACCCCTGGAGATTTCTGTAGTTTGCAAACTGAAACACTTGAAAGGGATATAATTTCCAGAGGGGTCAGTGTTCATGGCTGAAAGCTTCAACAATATATTAAGCTGGGCATTTTGATGAAAAAAAAAAAAAGATTACTTGTATTTAATCTGAGCAGAATTACTATTCCCACATTGTGTGCAATGACTGAAAATAGTGTATTAAATAGCAAGGTTGACTCTATAAAGCAGATAGTATCTCTGTTAATAAACACATGCTTCCTGCCTTGTATGTACCTGGAACTAATATTAATCTCTGTAATTCAGGAACTAATTGTTCATCTTCCTTTGTGTCTAAAGGTGGGAATCTGCCACTTTACTTTTGGCTGCCTGTGATTCAAACCTGTAGGGAGTTGAGATTAAGGTATAAGAAAGAAAGGTGAATTCCAATTACGGGGAAATATTTAAGTAAGGAAGTTAAATCTCTTGATTCCAGTTTCCCAGAGGCACTGTGCAGACAAAGACTTTCTTTTCCGAGTGATGCTCCCCTCCAGTCTTCATATGCTGGTCCTATTTTCTCATTGTTGTGAATGTCAGTTTAAATGTCCCACTTCCATGTGGATATTCACATTTGTGTACTTGAGTCCTGTGTCTCCCATCCCTAGAATTAGGAACCTAACATTTAGATGGAACAGTATGAAGTGGCTGGACAGATAATGTAATTTTCTGAATGCTGTGCTAATCATTAGTGTCTTCTTCATGGCATTGAAAGTGATAATAAGAATTCTGCAGAACAGAATACAGAGGAACTAGAAAATTCTCTCTTGAGAGGATAACTTGGTCTCAATATCTCCTTTTGTCCTGGCAAGGTTTCTTATGTTCGTTGGTACTTTATAGTTGCTATCAGCACTATCCAAAGACACAAAGTTATGTGAAAGAAGTTCCAGCCTTTGCCTAGATATCTGTAGCTTTCATTCCTGCTGTGCTGTGCCATGTTAAAAGTTAATTGGATGACCCAATTTTAAACCTGAAATAGAGTATGAACCTAGAGATGGTATCAGTGCAGTTGTAAGTTGCTTGAAGAGCACATCTACAATGTTTGGTACAAAAAGCTGGAGGCCAAAATAGAGTGTTGGAAGCACATTAGCAATTAATGACTGAAAAGAGAGGTGACCAGTGGAGTGGGAATGTTTACAACCACCATATAATAAAAATCAGATATTTCTATTTTAGTCAAATTCTACATCGTGAGAGACTGGTAAGAAGACAGTTTAGGGGAGTGTGTTCACCCTTCCCCTGCATTACAGCAAAACACCATCCTGCTTCTTTCCATGTGCCATTTAGTGTTCAAAATAGATCAACTGAGCTAAGTTTCCTTTACAAACTAACTCAGACTGTAAGCTTTGTATTTCTGTTTCATTCATCATGTGCTTTTAAGGCCTCCTCGTGTTCTTGTTAATAATTCAGCCTTTGCCTATTCTAGGTTTATTGCTCAGAGAGACAGTACATTTTGCTGGCTTGAGCATATGGCTAACAGGAGCTATGTCAGGTAAGGAATTCAACCTTTAGTTTTTCACCTATTCTCTTTTGTTGTTAGTCAGCTTTGGAATAAAATTATAATGCAGTCAGGTTTGTAACAACTACTAGCTTGGGTAGCCTGTTACTTTGAAATATCTGGAAAAATGCCAGAGATCTCAAGTGTCTTGAAGACTGTCAAGCCTTGGCTTTTTCTGTTTCTTGTTGCAACAGATGAGAACACAGCAAGTCCTGAAGCAAACCAGTTTAGGTAAGAAAGTTTTTAAATGTCATCATCTGTGGCACCCTGGAGAAAAACTAAATGTGTTGTTCTGACTTACTTCCACAAAATAGACAAGTTCTTGTCTCATTCTGCTAACAAGTCATAATTGTCTTAGAGATGTCAGCTGGTAGCTGGGGACTGTTTCTCTGCTGGGAGTTGTATTTATTAATTTGTTTTTTGTTTTTGTTTCTCATGTAATGAAATTAAGCTAGTGAGCCAGGCAAAATAGCTGATTCCTAATTTCATCTTAATGCCAAGAACACTGTGAAAGTTATGGAGAACATGTAATTAAATCTAACAGTTACTGACAGTTGTTGCTTTGCATTGAGGCTTTCATACTTTCCTGTATGCCCATACTTTTCTGTAACAGCCCAGCTATACTGGATAGGTTGCACTAGAGGTGTAATTCCATTTCTGAACACTCCCTGAGGGTAGAACTGCCCATGCAATTTTGGGCTTTTTCAGCCCTTCTCTTTCTAGTGCTGTTCAGAAACTACTTGCTGAAGTGAGACTTTTGAACTGAGTGGTATGGGGCATGATGAAATACAAATCTCTGTGACTGGTAAAATTCCTAGGTATGGTTTTTAGCTAACTCTAGTCTCACCTCTGAAAGGAAATTCAGTGCCTGGTTTCTACAGGCCTTACCTGTTGTCTTCCTTCAGAAGAATGATTGTTATAAACCACACCTTAAAGGCTATTAGTTTTGACTTAGGAGTTTGTAGTGTTGATAGTTATGATGTGGGGCAGTGCCTAAAGTATTGGAGGAGGAATAAGCTTTTTACAGCCTTGATACAAAAAGAAAGGATGGATTGTGGAGAGTGCAGCCTGTACTGCTTTCATTATAACTCCAGTCTGAAGAATTGACTCATGGTATACCTTTTCCTGCTTGGGTTCTTTGCCAAAGAAATAAAATGGTAGCTTTCTTTCTCATCAGGATTCATGGCCCTGTCACTGTCAACCTATTGTGAAATGAAACCTGGGGATTTCATTATCAAAAATTTTTAAAAGCAGAATCAGTTCACTGAAAATATTAATGCTGTAGGTAACAATTTCCAGCTAAGGATTTGCACATTGTGTTAGCTCTTTTTAAAGAAGCCCAAAGTTCTTCCACGTATGTGTATAGTAACAGTAGTAGCTCTTTTTAAGTCATTGTGATAATGGAGCTAATGACAGGACAGTTGGCACTGTCGCGCTGAGGTGATCTTCACCCTTGCAAGACAAAATCTAGTTAGATTAGCACAATTTTTGCAGAGATACACAGTTATCCATGTGTATAAAAGATTTGACTCCTGTTAGCTAGCAGATGCCTGTGTCCTTGACAAAGCTGTTTTTGCAAGATAGATATATCTATAGAATGCACAGTGATTTCTAGTATACATCACAGCTTCTTCTCCAAAATGCTTTGTGACTTGAAAGCATATAAATGTTTTTTGGGGTCTGTGTGGAGAATCTTGTGGAGTGCAGTGATGGTACCTTTACTGTTAAGGCTCCTCTAAGGCCAAGGTGAATCAGATTGTCATAGTACCGAGTAAATCTTGTACTCTATCCTTGACACAGTTCTGACTCTATGATGGAGGCTGTACTGACCTTGTAGGTATGCAGATATGCCTTACCTTGGCTGTCTTCCCAGCCTTTCCTCTTGCATTTGGACCCAGGTCTCAAATAGAGCTCTTAAACTGCATTCCTGCATCTCCTTGTTCCAGGTGTTCTATCTTCTACTTGTGACTTTAAGAAGACAGAAGTTTTTTGGAGAACAGTTTTTTAGGAGGACTCTGTGTCACTAATAAACAGCATATTGTAAATGTTTTGGTAAAGGCTTTATAATATCCTACAGTGGGGGAGATATCTTGCAAAGGGGAGGCCACTTGTTTTACCATGAGCAGCTTAAGTACAGCTGTAAGCAGATACTAAATAGAAATTTGAGATTTATATGGAAATGATGTGTTGTATGTAAAAATAGATAGAAAGTAAAGGCATCTCTGGCACTTTTTTGTGGATAATCAAGGAAAATGTAGAAATATTTAAGGGACATTTTCTCATGGCACTGAAATCTGAAACAACAGAAAATGCTGCTCAAAACAGTTTGGAAGAATGCTGTGTCCACTCATGATTTCCTGGGTAGGTACAGAACTAGAACAGTGGTCCTGATCCCAAAGGGAATCTTGTCTTTGCATTAGACTGCTTCTTGGAAAAACAAAAATCCCATCCACTTTTGTTTCCTAAATACTTCCCTGCACAAGTAGAATTTACTGAACTCTTCCAGGTGAAAAGTTTCCTGATTTCTAGTGTTCTGTGCTGCTTCTTCCCTCAGCTTAGGCATTGTGCAAATGTGACAGCAAGAGGGAAAAGGTTCATGGTAATTCACTGTAAGAATAATTTGTTCTATTAGTCTTTACTGACCAGTGCTGTTGAGAGTTCTAAATCTCGTCCATGGTCCTCGTCTTCTACTATTCTCTGTTACTCAGCCTGGCATGAACAGAGGGGTAGAAATGAACTGTGATTAATTTGGGCCTGAAAGACAGACGGGACAAACATTTTCAGGAACCCTCTCTCCCTCTCTTTCTCCCTCTCTCTTTCACTCTCCTTTTTTTATTGTTTGTAAGTATGTACAGAATATATACAAAATTTTAACAAAAAGTAAGAATTACTAGGAACAAGAAAAAATGGAAATGGAGAAGTAGCTTAGTGTGGGGCAGTGATTTTTCAGAGTAAAGGTTTCCTATAGGACTAAGGTATCCTGAAGGTCAGTCCTCTGAACGTACCAATACTCTGGCTGATGGTAGAAAATTATTTTCATGAAATGCTTAGCAGCTCACTGTAGATTTTGCAGAATCTGTCATCCTACTGAGGCATTTGTTTTAAAAACATTTTTAAAACATGTTATTCCATATAGGTGAGGTTTTTTTATTCAGAAAAAAAAAATTGTTGCAAAATTTCCTGTCCCGGTTACTGCGTACTTTTTAATACGTTAACAAGTATTAAAGGTTATATGCAGAGCAGATGCTGTCTTCAAGTTTCTGATCTGTAAATATGTTACTGGACAGTTTGGATGTTGTAAATGAGTAAAATTCACTGACCCTCTCTCTGCCATGGGACAATTCTGTCATGTTGTGCTATGTTCATACAACTCATCACTGAGCTGTTTGATACATCATTCTGTTTGCTTTACAGAATTGGTATAAAGTCTGTTCGGAAAGAAAAAAAAAAGCAGCCCTATTTCTGATATTGAAAGAATGCAATATTGCCTTTGATTGCAGTTTTCCTGAATAAAGCAGGAGGAGTTGTAAAACGTGTAGAGTGGGATGGCCTTTTCCATGTCTCCTGGTGTATTTTTTACACTTTTTAAACCTACTGGAAGGATGAATGATAGATGCGATTAATTCCAATTCACTTGAAAGAAGAGGGCATGTTTGCTGCACATCTTGTTGTCTCCTCTTGTTCTCTCATCATTTCTGTCAGTTGTTACATGAATGATCTTTAGAACTTGTGTTTAGCCTGTGGAATGGACATAAAGACCTGTCAGACTACCCTTTCCAATATATTTTCTTCTGAGGAAACAAACCTAACGTAAATGTCATCTGTGGTATGAGCAACTGTAGCAGATGGAGCAGAGAATTAATGGTTCTGAGAGGCCAGCCAGGAGAGATGATAAGTACAGTAGATATAGTACATAATTCAGAAAACTTCCTGTGATTAAAAATGAATTCAAGGAAAAAAGAGTGTATCTTCGAAAGTCAAGAGTATTTAAAAATCACTATATCTTTTTTAGTTTTGGAAAATTGTTGAAAATCATTTGCAACTATATTAATGAGGAATATTCCCCACTAGTTAAATTAAAAGGATATTTTTCAGCTGTTGATCTTGATTGTTTTGTAATGAACATTTTATACACACCAAAAGGTAGGGATATTGCTTATAAGCTATATCTAGTATGATGCTTCATGGTTTGTGGTGAAACACTGTCTTAGTGAAGAATGATTATAAAACTAAACTGATTGCTGTATTGAACACCATGTGTATTGTCATTAAATGAGGAGGAAGGACTGGTATTAGATTAAGTGACTTGAATTTAACAACTCCTAAGATGTAGGAAAGTGATGTTAGTGCAACTCCCTTGCTGATATGTTTGTTTTATAGCTCCAGAAGTAATTTATATGCTGGCAGAAGGTGTGGAGGCTCTGCAGAAGTCAGCTAATGATAAATTAAAGAAATATGTTGGTGATTGATATAAGACTTAAGTTGCTTCTCACTAGGGATAGTTTGACCTCTTTCCAGTTTCAAGAGTGAAGGACTATGGTGCCTGATTGTAATAATAGATATTGTAATACAGAGAAACTAACTGATTTATTAGCTGGGCAAAAGGTGGTAATATGGTGATTTCTGATGGCTTAAGGTTGCTCAGCTGGGAACTTCACAGAATTCAGCAGCATTCACAAGAAAATGTGTTTGGTTTCATGTTCCCTCATAGCAACAGATTGGCTGCTGTGAAAAGAGCACCTGTTGACCAATCTGCCAAAAGGCCTTTGGAATAGAAAATTCATCTGCTGTCTGAGCTGGAAAGTGAGTGAGCTCTTTGTGACAGGCTGAAAGACTGAGTATGAAATATATACGAGCAACACCTGAGAATGCAATTTTGTGTACTTGTTAAATCAGATAAAGTGCTTTCCCCATAAAAAGTTGTGGTGAAGAATCCACGCCCTACTTCCCCCTGCTTAAATTAGGGTGATTTTTCCACATGTAAAAATTCTGTGTCCAGGGGCACAACTTTTGATCTCTGATTAGTTCCACAAGAACTGAAATGGAAAAACCAGCATTTTAGGCTTCATGGTTATACTGTGGACAAGAAGGCTGCAATGATTCCATATCCTCAAGGTATGGTTTTTGATAAAACTGTCTTAAAGTTTTGTTGCATTTGCCTCCCCATGCTGTGGTGTAGCTTGTATTCTTTATTTAATCTGATTTTTATGATCTTAATGGTACATCTGGAAAGATGTAGAAAATATAGTGGTAGCTTGAAGTTTTAATGGTGAAAAACTACTGTAAGTTTTGGGTGATGCACGTATATAAACTTTATTTTTCTACCTGAAATATGGAGTCATCTTTCTAAGTAAATTTTAAATGTATCTAGTACTGTGTTGTACAGGAAAAGGAAATTATTAGGAGTGGTTCAGGAGACATTCAGAATTAAACGAAGGAAAGATCTTTGCTAGTCCTTTACAGACAGAAGTGAGAAGGCTGTATTCCTCCTTGTTAAAGTCTTGATGACAAATGAGTATGAATATTTCATGAGGCAGAAGAATACTTTGTTAGCATTCAAACTTGATATTACTCTTGTATGAATTCCAGAGACGTAAAAATCAGAATAATTTTATCATTTCTGGCAAAGACTAATTTTGTTAAATAATACATACTGAATTGCCAGGATTCTATAGGAGCTGTCTATTTAATAGAAGAAAGAAAATTATTAAATTTGAAATTAAGTTTTAGTAAAGATAATTTTTTTAAAAGCTATCTCTGAAATAAAGTTCTACTTTACAGTGTGGTTTTTGTGTAATTAAATATTGGTTGTCGAAATTATTATTTAACTAAGAACAGAATGTTCTTATGGCCTCAAATGCTTGCTTATTCTGTGTGAAGGAGGAAAAGAAAAAAATACAAAAAGGAGTTGGCTTGCTTTAAAATATTTGCATAACAAATTCCGGACTACATTCCTTTTTATTTCAACAAATGTTTTCTATAGAAACAGTGTTACCATGAGGAATGGACAATAAACATTTGTTTAAGAGTCTGTGAACCCTAACAGTTATAACCAGATAATGCTGTAGCATGTGCACCTTCATTTGTCTCCTTTTTTAGAAGATGAAAATAGTAATCACGAGAAAAATGTGTCTGGCTCATGTGTTAATCAGGCTCTTTGGTCTCACTGGTTTTGTGTCTTGATACCCAGTCAGGGATCTGTAGATCTGCGGGACTCACTACAGAGAGAGAAAAGTGTGCAAGCTTTTGCATGCTCTGAGGGAGGCTAGCAGGAAAAAGGCTTGAGTAAAGTACCAGGGGGCACTCTGCAGTGTGGGCTGGGCTGCCCTGGGAGGGCGCATGAGCCAGGAGCCATGGCTGCCAGTGGCCACACTTAGCTGGGGCATCCTGTAGGGACCACAGGCAGGCATGGGGTCAGGGATGGCAGCCAGTCAGCTGACAGGGCAGTGACAGGCAGGCCTGTGTGGAGGAGCAAGGCAGACTCCAGGTCTGTTGGGAAGATCAAGTCCATGGGTTAGTGCCTGGGTCTGGATGAATGGGGTACATGCTTGGGCAGAGACATGGCTGGCTGTAGGATAGCCTGGACAGTGACCAAGGACAATAGCCTCTGGTTAAATGCAGCTTCCATGAGAAGTAAATGCCCTGACCCTGCAAGCTTTTGCAAAATAGCTGGGCATTATTCTGGGTTCATTGTTGTAGTTGATAAACTACATGCAGTTCTACATGCAGCTCTTTGCTTCAGTCAGAGCTCACGTGCCTGTCTGCTGCAGGTCTGTTTTCTCCTAATGTTTTGAATTCATGAACACCTTCGTTATGTCAAAGTACAGCCCACTCAAGACTGGAGTCCTTCTGGCTGACTTCAGTTGCTAACACAATCTAATAGCCTTGTCAAGGATTAATTCTGGATTTTGCAGTATTTTCCTTAAGTTTTCTACCAGTGACCTATTTAAATTTAAAATTTGCATGATCATCTCTTCATCTTTTGACAGTCACATTCTTTAAATGTTTTCTTTGTACATGTAGTGAAACTCAAATCTGTAATGGATTTTGTTTTTATGTGGAGTACCATATGGCTTCTGATTTTGTGACTGTGCACTGTACTTCCTTTCTGCATCTGAATTAGCAAATACATCCACTGCTTTAGAATCTGTCATCTGAAAGATTTTTTCTTTCTTTTTCACTGACAATCAGTAATTGAAGGTACAGAATGAACTGTGGCTTACATCTCCTCATTTTTTCTCCTACTTTTTTTATTCCTGGAATCTAGGAGGCCTGTGAATAATTTCTGAAATAACTGTAGATTTGAGGTCCTTGAAAGAGTTATTGTTCAGAGAACAAGTCCAGCAGAATGTAGCTTTCCCTAACCTGTCTCTGTCAGATGGGTTGGTTTTTTCTCCCTAAAGCTAAGACACAAATTTGCAGTTTCAAAATCATGATTCATTTGTGGCTGACCTTTCTCAGTAGTGATGAGAGCAAAGCAGCATGGGTAGTCTGGAATGTTGTTCCCTAATGTTTGCAGTAGTACCTTTGCTTTGTTACAGCATCCTTCAAAAATAGGATTGCATGCTAAACCACTGACTTCAGCAAATTCATTATTATCACATGCAGCTTCTGTTAAGACTTGTTTAACTATGGGACACATCTTGATTCTGTTTATGTGTGTACACAAATGTGTAAAAAGTAAATGTTACCATTTAGAGAGGGTTTTTTTTCCCTTGAGGTTTAGCCATTTTCCAGCTAATGTTATCCTTCACAATGGACTAATAGATTGTAAGAATTTGAGCCAAATGAGAATAATAAAAAAGCCAAATGAGACTTTTCACATGAGACCTAAAGCAGTCAACTTCTCCAGAAGGTGAAAAGCAATTATTTGATGGACAAACAGATTACTGCCTTCTTAGATAAATGATTGTAGTGTGTGCTTTAGAAAGTGCAGACATAGACATAGGTGAATTGCCCAAGAGGCAGGGATGGATTATGATGGGGGATATGACTCTGAATGGATGCAGACTTTTTTTTTTTTTCCTTCCAATTTTCTATTCTCTTTTGACTTTACAAACCTTGCCTTCTCTTACTATGAATGCAGTAAATAAACTCTTTTTCTAGCTGTTTATGTTGACCTGTTTTGGGTGTGGGGTGATATCAGTACAGCCAACTAACTTGAAGGAATTTGTGTCTGTAGACTTGCAGTGTCCATAGGTGGTACTGAACTACTTTCAGGCATCCAGCAACCCAAAATATTTCTTAGATGCTGTAAAGATAGTGGAGTTGCACAGGTCAATGGACAAACCAATAACTCCTTGTCTGAGATATTTCCATTGCTGAAGAGGAACCTCTCTGTAATGCTAGTGAGAAGCCCAGGGGTTGCAAAGGAGTATGGTTAGAGGATATTACCACTCGTTTTACCAATTGGAAGAACAGAGAGACAAGTGAGAATTTTTTTCTGGAATACACACAGAAATATTGATACCTTAGCCCATTGCTGTACCATGCTTTCAGGAGCAGGTTTCTTTCACCTCCTGTTGCTTCACACATAGTGGTTGTCTTCACTAATGTAAAAGTTGAGCAGACTGTAAGGTCCCCATGCCTCTGAGATAACATCCCATTTTAGAATTACTTCAGTTTTCATTAGTGAATTAACTGAACATATAAATATTTAAGACTGTCTTAGGTGTCTATTACTACAGGAAATAAATAATTCATTATAAGAATTACCTTTGTAAAATTGTCAACAAGGATATAAATCAGATATGGCAATTTCCAAAAATGCAGCACAATATATTGTTTTTGCTGAAACACCCTCAAGGGAATATCTTGTTGATGCAAGCATTGTTTTTCTAAGCTGGGTAACAAACCTTCCATTATGTGAGGAGTAGTGATGGGAGAAAGTCCATTTACAGAAATGAGTATGGTAAAAATACATTGACAGTTGGGACAATTCAAGGAATCTATATACAATATGTAATTTCTGTTTGACATTGGGAAGGTTTTTGTGTAAATCTATCAGACTACAAGCATCATTTTGAATGTGGTTTTATTTGCCTTATTTGATATGCTTCTGCTTCTGTAGATTGGTTGAAATAAACTTTGCACCTGCCAAAAGCTAGAGGAAAAAAGAACAAAAGTAAAACAAATAGGAAAAATTAAATTTTGATGACTGAGTGGCATTAAATAAAGGATTGAATACTCAGTGTGACAAATCAATTATCAAACTTTAAACTTCAAGTGGGATGCTGAAATTCAGTGGGAGGTTTTGGTCACACAGTATGTTTGAAGAGGAATGACGTAGCAAGGCAGGGCAGAAGATTAGAGGAAGGGGATTCTTATCAGCCATTTTGAAGGAAAATCAGCCTCTCTTTTCACAAAAAGCCAGCATGCTGCAGAGATCAGGAGAAGGGATTTAGAAAAGAAGAGCAAACGTGTTTCAGAGTAAATGACAGAAGCTTGAAATGAGGGACTGGGAACTCCTGGTTATAGTAAAAAGCTGAAAGAGTTTGAGATGTCAGGAAGCTGAGATTGACAAGTCAAAACAAGATATCTGTTGTTTTTATTGTTTATGTTCCTTGCAATAGCTGAAGGGGTTTTCAGAAACCCTGTGAAGTCTGTGCATATATTTATTTCACTTCACACATATGTTTAAAAATACCCTTGCTGTGGAGCTGAGAGGGTTTCAAGGCATGAGAGAAGAAGCTGCCAGCATGGCTCTGTGGCTAGCTGAGATTGTCTACAAAGTCACATGTCTGATGAGAGTAGCCAAAATGTACCTGCTTGGAGCTTCAAGGGACACTTACAGCAAACCACGGGGCTGCCTCTGCACGGGCACCTGGCAACAGCTGATGAGACTTCTGACAGGGCTGTTGCAGTGGGACATTGCTGTAATGTGTAGAGTTGTAGCTTGGGATGTCTGTGTAGGAGACACCTTTCAATGCAAGGTATTACTGGTGGAAGGTACTAGTTTGTCCAATTTGTAAATAGAACCTGAAGAATCAGATAAATACGATTTCTGCAGTACAGGAGTGAGTTCTAGTCAAGAGTTCTCTGAACTCTTAGGCTTGTATTTGAAATGTAGGCTCTATTTGTAATGCTGTCTTATAAAAGGAGCATCCTCATTGCACAACATCACTCACACTATATAAAGATATCCTTCTTAATTGGATCAAATTGGATCATGTCAGTTTCTGTTTTGCTCATCTTGCTTTTATGGTGCTTCAAACTTTGTTCTTTTAGCAGGTACTCCCTGCATAAACAGTAAGTTAGGAACTAGGGCTGTTTGCAAAGGGTGTCCTTACTAAAGGGGAAATGACCCACTGTCATATGAAGTGATAGAAAATGGCTGAAGGTGAAACATTGTTAAATATGTAATACAGTAGATCCTGTTTCATATTGTCTGTGCAATCTAATCTACTTTTAATCTGCCTTAACTGGTAGTTCAGTGCTGCTTGTGGTGACATACAACTATTTTATCTCTTCTCTTTTTCTGTTTTTTTGAAGGATATCACAAAATGTTTTTCGAGTACTGAAACTTCACAGTACTGAACACAGAGCTGTTACATAAACTGAACAGTATGTATAAAAGAAAACTAAATAGCTGCTAATGAACTGCTGAAGGCTGATTATTCTAGGTCACAGTTACTGTACCCAGTGTGTGATACAGCATTCTTACCCGTCATGTTTTCTCTTTGTAAATTAAGTTAAGGAATTCTCTTAAGTTTCTTCCAGACCATCTGCAGCAACCCAAGAGTTAATCTAGGGGAGAGGCTAGTTTGTTACTTTATTCTGTGTTTAAATTCTATTCTGGAAGTTCATGGACAATTTTGTTGTTATGAAATTGTTTCTCTTCAAGATCTCAGCTCTTGGAGGCATTAATCTCCTTCAAATCCCCTGAATCAGTAGGAATTGAAATTGATTAGTGCTCCTCAGTATGAAACAGCTGACAGGAGCAAGCTCTGAGAATTTTTGCTCCCGTTGGTATTGGCATCTATTGTTTCTCCTGGGGTGCTTGTATCTTTTCACTTAATAGGATAGATGAGTATTTGGGGGATGTGTTTCTGTGTTAGTGGACATCGGGCCTAAATGTCAATTGTGTAGACTTGTGTGATAAAGATAAATCAGATCTTTGTATTGATGACCATATATCAGAATGTGTAGTAAAGTGGACCAAGGTCTAAATTACTCTTCAAATTTATAAGGTCAGACATTGTACTGGATTACTATCTGAGAGAATTGGAAAATTGCAGCAATATTATTTAGTATTCCCATTGTAGAAATGCATAAGCCAGGAAGATAAGAAAAGGTCCACCAGTAGTTATATCAGTATGTTAAGACACTATTCTTCTTGCTTTATCTTAATATTAACAGGTGGTAAGGTCTCTTTTGGGTTCAGATCAGAACAAAAAGAAAAGTTGGTTTTGTAACTCTGTGTAGAATAAAGCATTATTTAATAACATACACAGGTATAACAGCTCTGAGCTGCTTCTGTGTTTATCACTCTCTGTCTTTTTTTATCTGTACCCCCAAAATCCTAACTGATTTTCAAGTTCACTGTGAGCAGCAGTGGGTACTGGCATTGTCCAGCTACCTTTAGACAGTCAAGAATCACAGAATATGCTGAGTTGGAAGGGACCCACAAGGATCATTGTGTCCAGCTCCTGGCCCTCCAGAGCACCATCCCCAAGAGTCACACCATGTGCCTGAGAGCATTGTCCAAATGCTTCTTGTACTCTGTCAAGCTTGGTGCTGTGACCACTTCCATGGGGACCCTGACCACCTGTTGTGAAAGATCTTTTCCTGATGTCCAACCTAAACCTCTCCTGACACATCTTCAGGCCATTCCCTTGGCTCCTGTCCCTGGTGACCAAGAGAAGAGATCAGTGCTGCCCCTCCTCTTCCCCTCACAAGGAAGTTGTAGACCTGTGATGAGGTCTCCCCTCAGTCTCTGTTCTGCAGGCTGAACAGGCCAAGTGACCTCAGCAGCTCATACAGCTCCCCCTCAAGGCCTTCACCATCTTCATTGTGCTTCTTTGGACATTTCTCTGTAGTTTAATACCTTACATTGTGGTGGCTAAAACCTCACACAGAACTGGAGGTGAGGCAACCCCAGAGCAGAGTGAGACAGTCCCTCCCTTGCCCAGCTGGTGATGCTATGCCTGATGCCCACAGGACACACCTGACCCTCCTGGCTGCCAGGGCACTGCTGCCTCACATCCAGCTTGCCAGTGAGCAGGACCCCCAGGTCCCTGTGGCACTGCTCCCCAGCACCTCATTCCCCAGTCTGTACATCCAGGGTTCCCCAACCCCAGGTGCAGAATCCAGCACTTTCCCTTGCTAAACTTTATATGATTGATAATTGCCCAGCCTTCTAATTTGTTGATGCTTCTCTGCAGGGCCTCCCTGACTCTGAGGGAG
This sequence comes from Agelaius phoeniceus, assembly GCF_051311805.1. NCBI lineage: Eukaryota > Metazoa > Chordata > Aves > Passeriformes > Icteridae > Agelaius > Agelaius phoeniceus. The sequence goes on along the minus strand of NC_135271.1, from coordinate 31,286,654 downwards.
TCAGCAGCTCTTCCCAGTTTTGTATCATCTGCAAACTTGCTTAGTATCCCAGTCCTGCCTCTTGTCTGGGAAGATGTCAAGCCAATTGCTTTGTGGTTTTGCCTTGGTCTTTGTTACAGAATTCAATGTACATGGCTATAGGCCCAGAAAGCATAACCTAAATAATACATTTATAATTTATTAAACTTAATTCTATAGAGCTTCTTCTGATAACTGCTCCTTGAAGATAGCTGCTGAAATTAGTTTAAAATAATGGATTCTATCTCATATGCCTGTTATTATTTTTGAAGCCTGTTAGAGGAGAGAAATTATGCAAATTGGTGTCACACTAGGCTACTTCACACAAGCTGGTAATGCATAACAACTAGCTCACTGATGAAAATGCTTCATCCTAAGCAAGAAGTCATTGTCAGCACTAAGGGAGATTCTTCATATCATGATTAATAGTTTATTATTTTTCTTATGGATAAAAGAGTATGTCTTCTTATTAAAATCTGCATTAGAATAAAACTGCTGTAAAATAAATACTGGAGAATTATGGTGATGAATTAGGATTGATTACATTATACAATTAAGGTATATTGTGAAACAATAGGAAGATCCCTTCAAAATATTAAGTAGTTATTGCTCACTCTGTGTGAATGACGAAGTGGCTTTAATTCTTCAGCTCCTGCTTGTAAAAGACTTGTTAAATAGATCAAGCTCAGTATCAATTAGTGTCACAACGATCTTTAGCATTAATGAAGTGAAGCTGTTAGGATTGGACCAATTTATTTGTAGCTCCATGAATGCATCTTAAGCTAACAGATACTACACACACTACTGTCGTCTAATACTGGGCATGAAAACCAGTGCATGGAACACAGTTCTGTGCAGCACTGGCTGAAACAAGCTCTCCCTGTGAGGAAGCTGTCTTGGTGCTGAAGAATTCTGATATGCTTAGCAGGACAGAAATCCAATATAAGATAAGCTGGTTTCAGAAAATAGGTCACTAATGTAAGGTTGCAGTTATTTTCTTCCAAAGTTTATCCTACATATGTCTTAGATTTCTTCTTCCTCGTCCATGCACAAAGCTTATCAAACTTTCTGATTAACACTGCAGTGAAGAGCCTGGTTTTGGTCTGTGGGTCGCCATTCTATTGCAGCCCTTCATCCTTCCATTTTAGCACTGACACATGCATTTTGTTTGCCCTGGTAAATTGCTACCAAAGGAGGCAGAGAAAACCTTCTCAGGTATTGATTTTTCATGCATGGGGAGCGTACCTGGTAGCCACCTGATCTGCCATCTGCAGTTTATAACTGAATGGGGTCATGGGATTATAAGCTTTAGTTTAGTGCTGAGTTCACAGCCTGAGATGGAACTGATGTGTTAGATGTTAGTAATTTGTAACTGCTTTAGTGTATTTAGCTTGTTGGAATTCTATTTCAATAGCTAATGTAAATAGCATTTCTGCAATAGGAGCACCAGTGATCAGAATTGATTGTTTGAGCTGTTCTTCTTAACAGGCTTTTAGATATTTGGATCTGGTCTTGGAAAATAATTTCTGCTTAATAATGTTTAATTAATTTAATAATAATGCTAAATTACTAGATACAGGATTTTATTCAGCATTTGGTCCTTGGAGTTGAAGATACGGAACTGATTAATTAGCGTTCAAATAAATGTAATGTATTATAGCTCTGTGTGAATGATCAGGGGCTTTATTTTCAATGGTATTCAAAATTTCAGGTTTTTGTTGATTTCTGTGTTGTGACTCAGCAATGGAGTCAGGAGTTCCTCCTGATCTGACACAGTCCTGCTGAAAAGACTGAAAATGCACACCCAGTCAGAAGATTGCAGGGGAGCTGCTCAGGGCCAAAGCTGTACTTGACCTTTACCTTTATGCATCCTGGATCTGTTTGTTTATGAAACTGGCTGGTCAGGATAATGTATTCACCCCTTACCCTGAGTAGTTTGATTTATATGGACAATACAAAAATGATCAAACGTTATTGGACAAAGGTTGATGTTGCTCTCATAAATATAAGGGTCCAACACGAGTTTACTTACAAACGTTTGTAATGCAGCACATTATTATGCAATGAATCTAAATGAAAACATGTACTGAATTGTCTGGACTAGGCACATATATATTTCCGACCAGGATATTAATGAAGAGTTTTCTGGTTTAGATTCAAAAATTTGAGTTAAGGTTATGATCTTAGAAGCACCTTCACTTCAGAACTGATTTAGGAGTGGTGGTGTGAAATTTTTACCATTTGACTAGGGTGTTCTTTGTTCTCTTTATTCTTAGAGAACTAGGTAACATTTAGATTTCTGTGCCACGATGGTCAGTAGCTACTTTTGTGGTCAGATTATTATGGTTGATATTAGGAATGTGGTTGTGATTCATACTGTGATGAACTGGAAGCAGACAAGACAAGGGAGCAAATAATCACGATGCTTTCATCAGAGCTGGCATCCAGACACAATCCATTGCTCCCAGTTAGCACTCAGCTCTGGCCCTGTGGCTAATACTGCAAGTCTAAAAGCCTGGAGTATCTACTCCATCCATACAAAGGAACCAAAAGAAAAGAAAATAATGAAGATACTCCTGAATTTAAAGGACTTTATGTAGACAAAGAGAATGTATGTAAGCACAGATAATAAAAACTTTAAGTTAGAATATGTGGAGAGAACATGTATTCCCACTTATGTTCTCTCTGTTTCCAATTTGAACACCTAGAGTTGATTTCATGGCTTGTGTATTCAAGTGAGACTTGCTCTGTGAACTGAATTTAGCTGGAGTGTTCTCAGAGATCTACCTTTCATCTATACATAGCAGCAGTTCTGTTCTGGTTGTGTTGTTCTGTGCCTTATGTTTGCCTAGCGAAAATATGTGATCAGCTACAGTATGGTTCTCTTTTTGTTTATAAGTTTTATAGCATCAATAATAGCTTTTGAACATGCTTCTATCCTTCTCCTTCATCTTCTTTCATCATTAACTTTCATCTCAAAAAAACTATCCACAGCACATTCTGCAGTCTCTCTTTCTGGGTCCAACTGAGAACAGTTATAGGATGGTATCTTCATAGATTTTTTTTTTTTTGTATGCTTAATTTCAAGATATTGACATTCTCTTTGTTTTAATGTAGCCAGTGAGAAATAGCAGGAGGAGAGTAGCAGAGGATGCTGTTCTGACTATTGATTTTCTTGTTGGTTCATTAATTGCTCTAACTATTGCTTCTGAGGTAGTTGTCTGTGTGTGACCCCTACTAGCCAACAGAATAGGGTCTGTCATGGCTAGGTGAGGCTGTAGCTAACAATGTCAACTTTAGCTTCTGAATTCTTCTGCCAAGGAGTTACAATTTAGTGTCCTGGGACCAATACTGAGTTCTCTGCAAAGAGTGAAATACCTTACTTTTGAATATGTCATTGTTACTCTTCCACAGTGCGCTTACACGGCATTTACTGAAGCCAGCTGTTTCATGAGAGAGACAAGAGGGCAAAGACAAATGGCACATTGCAGAGAGGAGCCCTGTCCATGCATTATTTGTGTGGAAGCAGTATTTTCACTACTTTCACTAGTATTGGCTGGTGTTGCTATCATGTCCCTCCCAGCTATAAGAGAACTCAAGACTGTCTAGTACTGTGTATTATGATTGTTAGAAAGCACCAGGCTGAAGTGAGACTCTTACTAATTCTAAAATCTCTATAGATAATGTCTCTTGCTGTAAGTAGAAGAGGGTGCATTTTGGAATGCAGAAGGGATTCACTGTTGTGTGTAGGATTTGAGTGAAGTGGTAGTGAAAATAGAACAATAATTGTAAAGCTGTTTCTCTGGCTTGTGAGTCCCTTTTCTTCCTGTAATTTTTGAGGAAGAGAGCTGTGATAATAAATTTGCAAGGAGAAGTTGCTGATTTTATTCCAGTTGTAATTATTTCATTAACAATATCTGCATGTTGAATATAGAGTTTGGAATTTTTTGTTTTGCTTTCACAGCCTAGGCGCGAGTATCACAGTAGAACTTCTGGGACACCACGTATTTTTCTAGATGGCTTTTCTGAGGCTGTTTAGAGCCATGGAATATAGTTGAAAGGCTGTGGTTCACAGATAGAAAAGTGATTTGTGCACTGTCTGTAATCTGTACTTTTTTTTATGATATCTTATATCTTATATGATGTACATAATACATGTAGTCTCTTTATCATGGGGATGCCGTTAAGGGATGATAATATCCAGTCATTGATTCTAATGTTGATCTTCAGGAGAATATTTTATTTAAAAGTAGAAAAATGTTGCTTGCACATTTTCCTGACTGCCATTTAAGTTAGTCTGTCATGCCTGGTCTGATTTAATTTGTTCTGACAGTAGAGGTTTACAAAATAGAAGTCAGGTGTTATGAGAGAATCATGAAATTTACTTGGATGGAGAATATCTCTTTTCATGGATAAAAGAAAGAAATGGTGTCAGTGGCTGAAGCCTATTAATAAATATTTGTCTAATCCTATTGTTTGTCTTGGTTGGTCAGCTTTTTCAAGATTTAAGTTACTATCTCTTAGAAGAAAAAATCATGCTCTTTGTCTCTCAGAGCAGCTTGAGTAGACTCCATCAGGTTGGCCTTTTGCTCTCATTCTGTCTTTACCCAAGTGTGCAAAACAGGGTAGAGCACTAGGGGTTTGTTGATGGCATGTAGTCCTGCCTCAAATTGCATAAACATGTGCAGTCCCAAATAGCTTTGTGTAGCATGTTCCCTAGCCAGTAGAGTTAATTGCCAAAGTGTAGTTTTTCAGCATCTGGTGTTGTCTATTTTGCTTGCCTAGAAGAAACAAATTTAACTACTGAGAAGTTTTCTATAACTGATGGCAGAAATATTTGTAATTGGTAGGTCTCTAATATGTTGAGGCTTCTTCTGGGGAGGGTACTGCTGAGTTTTTTACAGCTAGAAGCCAATCTTTGTACATCATTTCAAAGCCCAGTGCTATGTAAGGGGAGTAAAAGGAGAAGTTTTTTCATAAATTTCAGGTGCAATATTTTAGTGTTTAGGTCTTCTGAATGTGTGGTTGTTGCAGAAGTGGTTGGGTTCATACATAACTTTTCACTGTATAAATAAAAAGTGAATGGCAGTCTTTGTTAAAACAAGGATGTTTTAATTTCTGAAGCTTAACAAATCAGGAAATAGAAAAAGAAAAGCACAAACTTACTTCACAACTTCAGCCATTCCCAATAATGTTTACATTTTGTGGTGGTTTCAGGTTTTTTAAATCCAGATTTTACATTATTGAAGATATAGCAGATACGGTTCTTTTGCTTTTTCGTACTGTAAAATAATGACTTCTGTTGTAGGAATGCAATGATGTCTTAGATGCAAAAGTTACTTTTACTGATGACAGGTGTAGAGCCTTATTTAGATAGATATTACTTGATTTCAAGAGGAGCTTGTTTTGGTTTAAGCAGGCTTATGGTACAAATTTCACATCTCTGATTCCAAGTAATGCATAAATATGCCATCTGTAAATGCTGCCATGTTACCACAATGCACTAAGTGCTCACAAAAATTTTTCTTCAGTCATCCATCATGATTCCATCTGTAAAAATGTTGCATTAGATTTTATTTTGCCAACATTTTCTTCTGGTACAAAGAAATGTTAATGTAAATGAAATGTTTGTAAATGAAATTAAATATTTGGATCTACCATCTTAAGGGTTATAATTTTCAGAACAAGAGCATGCAATGACATCAGATTTTTTCTTTTTTTAAGGAAAGATGTATTTATCCACAACAATTGCTTTGAGGGACACATCATAATATTGTGTTGGTACAAAGAGTGCCATGCATAATTTTCTGGCAAATCTCTGTGATAGGGTAGTTCTTATAGTTACAGAGATCTTATTTTCAATCTGTCTTTGTTTTCCTTGTAAGGTTGTATCAAAGCTATTTCCAGTCTATTCTCTTCTCTTTCTTTGCACATGAATGTCTTTAGCATTTTACTTAAAGCATTAAAACCATGTGTTCAATACCTTGTTGTGTTGCTTTTTTTTGTGAGACACAACTGTTCCCATCTTTATGTTCTCCACCACACCCACCCTGTAAGCAAACCTTGTTTTTGAGGTTGGCTTATCAGGAACTCTCTATCTGTAGCTGCAGTTTCAATGCATGTAGTACAGTCTGTTCACTGATTTCAGAGAAGTCTTTCAGCTCACCTCCTTCTCTGTTTATGTGTTCAGAATACTGTTCTTTATTTGCAGCATTGGATCAAGTATTGAGGAACTGTCCTAATAACTTGCACTATTATAGCAGATAAATTATAATGATTCTGGCTTTTTTTTTTTTAAACTTACTCCCTTTTTTTCTTCTCTTTTTTTGGCCTTCTTTTGGTGAAGAGACCAAAGCAGTTTCATACATTATTTGGCATCAGCTTTGGTGCAAATACAGGTTTACCAAGGAGGGAAGTAGAGGTTTTCTCTGGTTATCACTGATGCTAGAAATGGTGAAGAGGTAAGATAGCAAGTTTTAAAAATTATTTCAGGCAGATCTGCAGCTATCAGGTGTGCTTAGAAAGAAATGGCTCAAACCTTAAAGTGTAAGTGTATGTTTGAGGGGCTTGTTGGTCCATCTCCAAAGATTGGGAACTTTTGCAGCCAGTGATGGTGTTGCCTTCAGTTGCCTTTGTCACTGTCACACTCATGATCGGACACACTTGGACTTTCTATCTCCTGGTTAAGCACGCAAATAGCTAATATACCTACTGACAGCCACCAAATGGGCAAAAAATTTTCTTTCTCAGAGAAGCCATCAACCAGTGAGCTTCTCTAATAATGATTAATATGGGAAAGTTAAGTTAATACCATCTTAAATTTAATCTTTCCTTTCTATTATTCCAGTTCGGGGACAAGATGAACTACTATTACTTTACATGAAATCCTAAAATGGTACTGTCATTTTCATAATTTCCAGAACTTACCATATATGTAATTCCAGGGTGAAAAGGCACCCTTTGCAGTGGTCCATTCAGGAGTATCTGGGGAAACAAGTCCCCTCACCGGAAGATCTTGTGAGGTGTTTAGCCAGTGTAACAGACCATAGCACTCTCTGACATACAGAGAGCCAAGTGCAGTTGTTGAGAGACAGCCCAACAGTGATAGAATACCCCCATGATGTACCTGTTGCTCATTTACAAGTTGGCTTGTACTTTGATACCAACCAGCCAAGTCTTAACTTTTGTTAGCTGTATGTAGCCCTGTTTTATATATATCAGATATTATGAGGCTGTACCTCATGTACTGAATGCCTGTCTGGCAATCTCCAGGGGGCATTACACAAATTTATGGAAAAACCCTGACATGGCTTTTTAAAACCAGAAATAGGACCTCATTTAATGAGCTGTGTTAATTCATTTGTGTAAAATGTCCATTGAAAGGTGTGCAGTAGAGGGCAGGGTAGATTTTGTCAGAAGTTGTTAAAATGTGTTTAGAATGGTGCTGCGTATGGGACAATGTTTGAAGCAAATTATACACTAAGGAAAGAGAAGCAGTCTCCAGTGTTTTCTTTCCATTGAGTGATCTTACATTTCTGTCTGGTTTTCATTTGTGATTCTATCTGTATTTCTTCTTAAATTAGGTCAATATTTGATTTCTTTATCATAAGATTTAGTACCAAGTTACTTAGGGCTTCCCACTGTATGTATGTCTGCTTTATTTTCCAGGAAGCCATTGTATGGATTGTTTCAATATAATTCCAGTATGATTGGACTAGAATCATTAGCTGATCCCTCAGATACCTGGGAAATTATAGAGACTATTGGGAAAGGCACTTATGGTAAAGTCTATAAGGTTGCTAATAAGAAAGATGGAAGCTTGGCAGCAGTAAAGATTCTGGATCCTGTCAGTGTAAGTAAAAAATGTTAAACTGTAACTTCAATGTTAATTTAAAGGAATTCTTAAACTTGAAATGTAAATCAAATGTGTAACATATTGAGAACATCCAGAAGGGAACAGTTTTACAGAATGCATTTACAGAAGGAGTTTAGTACCAGCAACTGAATGGCAACTTAGAATTTCATCATCTTATCTGAGGACAGCATTTGCCTGGTTTCTGTTTTAGATCCATGTAATTCTTCTGCTACAAATTTAGTTATCTTTGCTTGGAGCATGCAAATCATGAGGAATGCCACAGAGGCATTCCTCATAGGGCCCACTGTAGCAGGGAAAATACAAGATGCAGTTAATCCTAATGTTCTTGTTTTATTCTGTGTACTCCCTAAGAGAATTAATTTTCACATCATAGAAACATTGTGAACTTTATGATATTTTACAGTTACCTTTTATAAGCAGATAATAGTGTGAGGCAATAATTAAGACAAAAAGAGAAGCGCACATCCCAGATCCTCAGAGGTAGTTCTGTGCCAGCTCTGGTTTTAGTGGGTATTAAATGCCTAGCTTCCCATGAGAACCAAGGCCCTAGTTTTCAATGGAAAATTTAACTGACAGCTGTTAGGTTGGATCAAGCTGGAGTTTGATCATGATAGCTGGGCTAAAATATTTACTAAAAAATGTTATGTTTCTGTCATCAATCACGACTGAAATTTATTGTGGTTTTCTCTTGTATGGATCTGAGGAAGGTACAGGCTTAAATTTTCTAATAGCTAAGTCTGTGCAGAAATGAGGGAAGTTTGAGCACTTAAGCACTGTTCTGAGTTGTGGCCTGTGTGCTGGTATAAACATTATTTTGTGACTGTCACAGAATTCTTTCATTAACAAGTACCTAGTAACCTTTTCTTATTTCATGGGTGGTTGTTTTGTGTCTCTTTGATTGTTTCTGGTGTATGTCATTCATCATGAGACATATTTGGTTTTATTGATGGCCCCTTTGAGGCTTAGTGAAATGGTTCTCTGTTTAGTCCTATCTGATGACCATAGAAAAAGGAATAAATCAACGGTTCATGTATTTAAGTTTAGCTCACATGTTAAAAACATGCATGATTAAAAATAGGTTAAAAGTCATACATGTGTAAATTTCTTACACAACTGAGCAGAGTTAATTATAATTTTTAATTTTCTTATTAGGTACATTATGTACAGAAAGAATTCTTGAAGAACAACTGCTTGATTTACACAGGCTTTACTTTTTTTATATATAAGAGCACAATTGTCACAATTCTGTATGCATTACATGTCCAGTATAGTGTACTTTTAGCTGCATTAAAGTAAAACTATTTAAAAGTACAAACTACGAAAAATTAGTTCATTTTCTCCATGACAGTTTGTTCTTGCTTTATTTGGAGTCACTGTCTTTATATGTTCTGTATGTTTGTGTTTTTTATTTAGGATGTAGATGAAGAAATTGAAGCTGAATATAATATTTTGCAAGTTCTTCCCAATCATCCTAATGTTGTTAGATTTTATGGAATGTTTTACAAAGCAGATCAATATGTGGGAGGACAGCTCTGGCTAGTACTTGAGGTAAAAGCATTTTGACAATATTACATCTTACCTTAGCATATGTGGTTGGATTTTTGTTTGTTATTGCTAAAAGAGTCACAGGCTTTCATGATTTTCTGATAGGATGATGTGTCCTAGCCTACTGTTGAAAATCACGTCCAAATTTCAAAATGTGTTTAATCAGAAATGGTCTTGCATTTAATTTCTGTTTGAGTTGCTAAATTCTGCCTCCAAAATAAGCAGCTCCATTTTTTTCTTGTTAGAGGAAACATTAGATAAGACATTTATTTAAACTTTTTGGAGAACTCAAGCATTTGAGAGGAGTGCAGAGGATGATGAAGTAGTGATGTGGAGGGTGGTTAACAAATAAGCTGCCTACTGCAAAAGTGAACAGAGAAAGTGTAATGGGAAAGTCTGTTTTATGGTAATTTTAAACCAAGGGCTGGTTGTTGTTGGAAACCTAGCAACAGAAATGCCTTCTATTCACTCTTCTTTTTCAGTGCCAATCAGTACTCTTACAATGTCAAATGTATTTTGGTGGTCTTGTTTCCTCCAAAGTTAGGTGACTGCCAAAGGTGGTTGTAAAATGAGGATTTCTTTCTAGGCTTAATTGATGCAGAACTCTGCACAGGCAAACCATTCAAGCATTTCTTTCTTTCATAACTACCCTGGTAAAAACTAGGATTCACTTTTTAATTATTGATTGTTTTAAAAATTCCACTCCCCATCTTTGAATGGGGAATCTTTATTTCCACTACAACTTGTGGAATCCCAACAGAATATCTAACTTTTATGTACTGGAGCAGTATGTTGCTTGAATAACAACTTTTGAATGTGTTTCCTCTTAAATTTCAGTAACTGTTGAAAAGTGACCTTAGTATTTTTGATTTGGTGTTGGTTTTTTTATATGCGTGCTATCTTTGTGTTGAGTTTGGGCTTGGTTTCCTTTGTGTTTTCTTTTTTAATAAAAGAGTCTGGTGCCAAAGATCAAGTGCCAAATGACAGAATTTTATGGAACAAAATCCTTGTATACTCTGAAATAAAACTTAATGTAGAATTTGAACAAGTTGTAAGTGTGTGTACTTTATCAGTGTGCATTTTAGGTGGCTTTTGGTACACATAATCCAGATTTTGGAAGAAATTTGACATTATTAAAAATGTGTTTTCCTTATATGGAAGAATTTATCGGACAACCCAAACTATTCCTTGCTTTGGAATTTACAGCATATTTATCCATGCATAACAGTGACTTGTGATATTATAAATTAATGACTCATTTTCAGTAAAAGGGAATATACAAAGTATTCAGACTTTGATCCCTAAGTCTTTGATGAAATCCAGTTATTTGATGTGTGACTTCCAAAATTTGTAATAAAAAGATGGATTTTTTTTTTCCTTTAGGCACAATTTTGCCATGTTTACTCACTACAAGCAGGAACTCAATTTGATAAATGCTTGTGATGAGGAAGGGTGGCAAAAGTGACAAAAAGGGTGACAAAAATACCTTAAGTATTTTTATGATGATTTAAGTCTTGGACAAATGTAAAGCAAGCTTCTCAACTTTTTCATATAAATGTGCATCTCTCCAGCTATTGAAGTATTACCATTAGGTGTAAAGTGGTAATGAAAGTTTCAGATTCATTCTGTTCGAGGTCTTTGCTGAGTTTCAAGAATAGTGGCACAGCTGCAGTAGTGTTTGTGGGATATATTTTTGAGTCAGGCATTCATTTACCATATCCTACCAAACAGCTGTCAGTCTGTATTATTTTTCAGTTGCAACCAGCTTGGGTTTTTTGTTTAAGTTTAGGCATACTTTTATATATTTTATAAGTATGAGTATTTTATAGGCTAGAGATAAATTTAGTATAGTCTGTCTAAACAGAACATATGATGCAATGGAAGCAATACAAGGAAAACTTTAGCTTAATGACTTGTCAGCAAATGGTTAACCATGGGAAGAATAACATGCAGTTTCATGTAAATACATCAAATTTCATTTGATAGTTGATACTGACTTGAATGCTCCCACAAATTTATGAAATATAAGAAAAACATTCCCTGCTAATGAATCAAAAAATAAAGCCAAATTCCTACAGAACTTGTCAATATTTTAAGTGATGAAATTTTGCTTCAAGGTCCTTTTCCATTAACTCAAACTTCTAGTCTAGCGAATTTTTTTTTGATGCAAGGGGAAGTTAGTAATAAGGTAAGGAAAGTATTAGCATATAACAGAAATTAGTGGTTGAATTGATACACATTCTTTCATAAAAGCTACTTGAAAGATGCAAATCTTGAGAGTTTGTATAACTTCATACTATTTTCCTGATTTATGCTGTGGTATTTTAAACTGATAATGTTAAATGAACTTGTGTTGCAATGCATGTGATTCTCTGGCAGGAACATTGGTAAGGGTGCTGGCCACAAAACCAACATAGATGAGAAAATTCAGCAAAAGAAAGGCAGTCAATTCTCCCATCTTTTTCTTTTTTGGTCAAACAATTGTGAATATCAAGGTAATTAAAGGAAAGAGAGAGGAGGAAGGATGGATATCAATACCTGCTTAGAATGGTATGGACAGTAAACTTAAGGTGTGGATGAGAACATGTTTTCAAAGATTCTAATTTTATCTTTTCTCCTCCTCTTTTGATGTTTAGGAGCCAATTAGTAGAAAATGCTTGCAAGAAGCTGCTTCTCTAGATTAGAACGTTTCTCTCCTGTTGACAGTATATGGCATCAAATCTGAGTATAGATATATGGCTTCTATCTATTTTATATTGCCTGCCATCAGGAGCATTGATGGAGTGAAAGTTTAAAATGACCAATTTGTTGCTTCCCAGTTATCAAGAGCATCAATCTTTTCTGTCTGGCCTTTGCACAGAAGGATTTTTTCAAAAAGACAATGCACATATTGTGAAAATACTCAAATAATCTAAATTGGATTTATGAATCCTCTTTTGAGATAGAGTCTTGTTCGTATTATTTTTATCTTTTTTGTTGCATTTTATAAATTGCACTTTACAATTTTCTGTTTTCTCTTCCCTCCCCTTACTCAGGCTGCTGTGATTTATAATAACATCACCAATAAAAGGAGTTGTGTTGTTCCCTGACTTGTGTCGTAGCACAGTTTTGCATGGTAGGTGTTTATAGCCTAAACAAGTATATTGAGTAACTGAGGACTTGCTTTTTTCCCCTCCTCACAACTCCCCCCTTTCCAGCTGTGCAACGGAGGTTCTGTCACAGAGCTTGTCAAAGGCCTGCTGAAGTGTGGCCGAAGATTGGATGAAGCTGTCATCTCATACATCTTATATGGGGCTCTCTTGGTAAGGATCTTCATTGGGCTTGCAATGACAGCAGAGGCTGCAATTCACTTATTGCATACATACATTCTCCATTTATAGAGTGTGGGAATGGGAGCAATATTACATGGGCTGTTACAACAGCAGGGCTTGTATAAAGGCATGTCATCCAGTGGACAGCTGTTTCTGTAGAGTGTGTGCAGATTTTCTTCATTACATTCCCTAATAGCAGGGTAATTGTTTTTAAATAAGGGAATAAACTTATTTTTGTTACTGCTGGTATATAGGGCCTTCAGCATTTACACAATAACCGGATCATTCATCGTGATGTGAAAGGGAACAACATTCTCCTGACAACAGAAGGTGGAGTCAAGCTCGTTGACTTTGGTAATGACCACTTCCCCTTTGTTTTCTTGATACATGCAGTTTAGCCAAAGGCTCTGTTCACTTTCCCCTGGGAAGGCAGAATGTCACAGCGAGACTTTTTCAGAAGCATACTCAGAATTATTTTAAGAAGGAAAAATGCAAAAGGAACCTGATTAGAGCAAGCATAAAACTTCTAACTAAAAATCAGTAATAGAGTTTTAATTTTTAAAAGCTTAAACATAATTTAATAAATTTTGAAATTCTGAAGCTAGCATTTTATTTACAAAGCTCTTTTGCATTTTAGAAGAAACGTCAGTTTCAGGGCAGTTGTCCTCCTAATTTAAATTTAGATATTCTGTCTTTTGCATATGAAAAGGAAACATTCTTTCTGAAATGGTTTTGATAGGCTTAAGCATATTTTTTCCCCTCTGAGCAGAAGGTAAAATAGTCCCTCGGGTCCAAAACCCAACATCCATTTAATTAGTGATGATTGCTCTTAGATTTGAGCATTACCAGTCTGGATATGTCATAAGAAACAAGAGAGAGAAAGGGAGAGAGGGTAGAAAGGCACTTGGCAATGGGTTTAAAGTCAGTTCAAATTTTATTTTTAAGAATATGCTCTTAGAAAAAAAAAATAAACAAAACTCTTGTCCCTCAGATATGTATGCAAGGGAGTGGACAATTTTATTAAAAGTAACAGAAGCAGATCATTAGTAATATGATTTATTAATGAAACCATATAATGCATGAGGTAATCACCACTGAAAATAGTGAATGAATGATATGTTTGTTTAGCAGTGCATGAAGGTAAAGAAAAATGTTCACAAAATGAGAGTAGGGTAGAATGATATGTCAAAAAAAATCTGCAAATAATATTTTTTAAAAATCCTAAAATACTAAATTTATGCAGTGGAAAGAAAATTGTGTACTGGTGATGTCATGGTATTATAAATTTAACACACATATGTATTGAAGATGCTAAAGTAAGTTGTCACATAAGAGATTCCTTAGTATCTACTAGGGACAAAATTCATTATTTGAATTATAAAGGCAGCAATTAAAATAGTGCTAGGAGAAACTTAGGACCTGAAGCAAAACTTGGAGTGAGTCCCTGACCTAATAGAAGAGAGGAAGATCCCTTCTCATTTGGGGAATTTTGGCAGTCTAATCTTTGTTTTTACTCCATTATGGGAAAAGTTAGCTTTTCTCCCCAAAGCAAAATGTTTTTATCAGATGTATTAAAGGCCTTAAAGGCAGGCCAGTGTGCTCCACCCCAAGTGGCACATTCAGTGAAACTGAGACTCCCAATCTTTCTGGTGTCCCATGGGTCTCTGAGTCTATATTTAAGTTTCAGGGGTTTTCTCTTACTTTGTATGTTAGGACAGTAGCACTAGAAAATTGCAACAAATATGACAGGCTCAGAAAAAAAATGAGACTTAAATCTCAAGTGTTCCCTACTGCTTAACAGTTAGGAAATGCCAATAAATGCCAATATATCCATGGGCTTTCTGACTAAAGAAGTATCAGGTGCCAAGCTTTTATTAAGTTGCTCTTTTTTCTGTCTTAGTCCACTGCTATAGCCACAGAACAGTCTCTGGGAATTAGGACTGAGTCACAGGTGATACTGTTTGTAGAACTGTTTTGTCTCATTTTTTTGCAGAAAGTAGAAGATAAATAGTGAAATTCCAAGGAATTCAGGAAGAGAAGGGACTCGCAGTTGAGACAGTTGAATGGCGTCAAATTGGAGATTATTCTTCTTCTGCTGGAGGGTCACTTACATCAAACTCAGTTCCTCATTTTCCCAGTAGTCAGTTTGAAACATCTTGTCCTGCTTTGCAGAAGAACTGTGTGTTCTTGAACTGCAGCTGAGATCTGTTATAGCTGTAGTTGAGGCTTGTGGAATGCCTGACAACTGAAAGATCTCAGATTAAGTAACCAAACACAGTGGATGCTTTGGATATTTTTAGGTTAAGCCCTGGAACTAATAATCCTCTGCCATTTTTGTGGGAATGTTAAGTAGATTTGTTGCTTGGTGAGTGGGGAAGGAAATATGTCAAAAGAAAAATAAAATAATAATTTTAAATTTAGTATAGGATTGGATATATTAAATAAGAAATGAGAATTCAAATCAATGGGGTTAAAAAATTAAATTAGACCTATTCAGTGAATGTTATTCATTCAGTTGAGAGAATGAGGCAGAATCTTGATTTTAAAAAAGCTGCTTCATATTCAAGGCTGTACATATGGATATTAGGTCACAGAGAGGGTTACACAGATATCTTTAATTGAGGCTTTTCTTTACTGGATGACTTTTTCAACATAACACACATTTCTACCCTCAACTGCTGTCAACAGCATAATATATTTGAATAAATGATGGTCACAGTAAATTGACCTAAAATGTCTGCAACTTATCATTCATTTGTGCTCATGCTCACCCTCTCTCAGCTCTGGTATTCTGCACTGTTTTGGAATATCCCTAGATAGCAGCTGTGAATTAAGGTGGCTGCAGAGAGATCACAGTGAAATGAACAGAAGCTTGTTGTATGTGCTAGCTGTTAACTGTTTCCCAGTGGTAGTCACAAAATCACTGAAGACTTGCAATTACGCTGAAAAATTAAAAATAAAAAAAATTTAAAATATAAAATTGAATTTTGGAATCAGAAATCAAACAATTTAACTTATGAGTCTAACTTTTTTATTTATTGGCAGCAGTCAATGCATGTTATATGTGTTTCTGCTCATTTTTGTCTCTGGGTAATGCCAAAAGAGCAAACAACTGTGGCTTTTGTTTTTAAAAAATGTTAAAGCAAAATGTATTTCTAAGTTATTATTGGCTTTGTGTCACCTCATTGGAATGCTACTGAACTGAACTCATTCAATTATATGTTGACCAGAGCAGAGAAGATTTGCTGTCAAAGTTCATTCTGATTTGTTAACATTATTTGATTGCACTCTAGTTCATTCTTTTGTTTTTTGTTTTTTTTTCAGTTGTGCTTCAGTAGGTCCAGCCCCAGTCAGCAAAGCTCTGAAGCTAATGTTTTGTTTTAAGTATTTGTTTAATTCCCTAAGTACAAGCTGCAGTGTGAGCTTGAGCTTCTGAGCTTTTCTCATTAGGGAAAGATTTAAGCAGATGCATAAGTGTTTTGTTGAACTAATGAACAAATTCCCTGTTTGTGATGTTCAAGCAGTACATTTCTGAAACAGAAGTTTTAAAGTCAAGTTGTAATTTTAATAGTTCCCATTTATACTTACGAAAACAGCAGAAAGAAATCTGGGATATTTATGTGACAATGGAATTTTTGAGTTTGAATAAAAGGGCTTCAAACTGAGAGTCATTTAAAAAAAAACAAAAACAAACCAAAAAACCAACTCTGATAAACTGAAGAAGACAGCAAGCTGAAATCAATCAAACAAATAATTTACCCCTACCTTGGCCAGGTATTCTGCAGCTGTGCTCAGGTTTGGGTTTTGTTTTCCAGATACTTAAAATAAACTTAGTGAAATGACAGTGAATTTGCAGCCAAGTTTCTTTGCTCTGTGTTGTTGCAGGTGTTTCAGCCCAGCTCACCAGCACAAGGCTGCGTAGAAACACCTCAGTGGGAACCCCCTTTTGGATGGCACCTGAGGTAGGCAAATGTGCCTGTCTGGCTTCTCTCCATTCGTGGCAATACACACTTTGTTGCCACTTCCCCATGGTAGGAGGGATCTTTTCTTCCCTCCATTATGGCTGTGTTTCTGCTTTACATCTTGTCCTCTGTTCAGTAAAAGTAATATACTATTAGAGTATACAAAAATGGATTTCTAAAATCATTATTTTCTTCTCTGTAGCGTTTCCATAAAATTACAGGAAATCTACAAATAAACAAGGGTCCTAAGAATGTTATGACTTTCCAGTTGAATATTGTATATTTTGGGGTGCTTGTCTGTGATATAAATACAGACTGGGGGGAGAAGGAGGAATTCCTTCTTTCCAGTCTTGCTATAGCCTGGCACGCTGCAAAACCCTGACTGACTGGTGTGTTCTTTAACCTTAATCATTAACTGGAGCCTTTAAAATTAGACATGGGGGCTTAAAAAATTGATAAAGACACATAGATTTAAAAATTGATAAAGATAATATACAGGTAGCTTAGCCCATTTTCAAGTATCTTACATAATTTTACATATTATTGTCCAGACATAACCCTTTGCCTTCTATTTCATGAAGCTCTAAAAAGTTTTAACACACTGTTAAACAAAAGCTTGTACTTTACCAAAGTAAAGTTTGTTCAACAATGTGTTTTACCTTTACAATATATCAATCTTGGCACTCCCTGCTTTAAGGAGCACAAAGTACTTCTGGAAGATATGGATTGTGAAATTTAAAAACAAGGATTGAAACAGGATTTGTCTGTAAGTTGTTCAGCCTTTGGAACAGAACAAGCCTCTTTTCTGGTAATTTTGGGGAATTTGGGATGGAATTTATCTATTACAAATGCACACAGGTCTATTTCTGTAGGTTGAAGAGTTAAAAGTATTGTGCAAACATTCATTTTAAAACATTTCATAATTTTTATGCATCTGTTTTTGTTGCTAAGGAAGGCTGATTATAGCTGAGCAGAGAAAATACACTGCAGTAAGGGGTCTAAAATTGATCTTGCACAGTCTCACAAAGGGTGGTTGATATTTCACCATCTCCATAACAACCAGTTTACGTCACAAAGGAGACACAAGATACCTTAGAAACCACTGTGAAAGCATTATTTATGGAATCACCTTGGTTGGAGACATTTCTAAAATGAGACCTCTATAAAATACTTCTCTAGATAATAATGGACATATTATGAAAGATTTTCTTGAACATGGATTATAATAGGTTATTTTCGTGGTACTGCTTTGCTTGAATAATTGCCATCAAGGGCAGTAATTGTACCAAATTTATTTTCCCTGTCATGTGGAACGTATTTATTCTCGTGGCAGAAAGCCAGAGAGATAAGCAGATATTTTGATCTGAAAAATTTTGACATTACACATGTAATCAAGGTATGTTATGTACATGGCATGTCAAACAGGAACAGGTGTATTTGAATTCTTCCTGTTTTGAAAAGATCTCTTGAAAGAACCAACTCAGTAGCATAACCATAGTAACCCATATTACATTTCCATGCCTGTGTGAGGCACACCAGGCTCCATAGGTGTGTCAATCTGCACAACAGCTGTAAGGTGCTTAGATATCCATTATGCTGTTGTTGGAATGGCTTTTAAATGACAGGTTGCATAACATGCTTGCCCAAGTCACTGCAGTTGCTCATATAAATGACAGGTTTTGAGTGATGTGCAGGATGCATGCAATTTACTTTATTTCTGGGGAGATCGTTGTGGTACTTTTAAAATATGCACCCAAATTTTTATGTGAAAGATGGAAGATTAGGACTGCAATAAAATGAAAAGAAAATGAAAAGTTATGCTTGGGTAACAGTTTATTAGGAAGAGTGTTTTCTAGATGAGGTTGTGGTGAGATCAGTAATACACTAGAATGGCACTTAACTCAGTTTTTTGCACTCATTTACAAAAAATCTTCCTGCCTAAAGGTTTTTGACAGAGGATAGAATTTATTTCAAACCCCAAAATATCATAAAATAACTGAACAGGAATGAAATGTTACTAATCGGAGAAATAAAAAACATGAAGGATTTTTTTAAATTGTCTTCATCTACATGTGAAACATAGGTAGCTCAGTCAATGCATAAGGTAATCATGGGATCTCATGTGGCAATGAGAAGGATGATTTAATCTGAAAGGGGAGTGAAGAGGGGAGATGAAAAAGCTTGTCTTGGAGGAAGAGACTACAGTAGTGTTTCAGAGTAGAATAAAGCTGAGAGGAAATATTGTGCAGTGTAAACCCCAAGAAAATAAAACCTGGAGAAGAATGATGCAGGATGTTTAAGGCTGACAAATAGGAATAACTGGATATAAGCAGGAGACAAACACACTGAAAACTGGAATCACTAGATCAACCTGGGTCACAAATGGTCTATAAAATGAAGAAAACCACCTTTTAAGATTAAGTTTGCAAAATATTTCAAAGGGATTATATGGCATGGTACTTGAAATAGCTGAAGCCCATAGGAAAATAGCAGTGTGTGAGGGTGGTGTAAGGAAGGTGTTCAACTCAGTGTTCTTACTGGCAGCATTGAAAGTAACAGCTTAACTGCTTAATATTTGAGTGACTCAAGCATCTTGGCTCCTTTTTTTTGATGACTCTGAGGCTTGCTTAGCAGTATCAGGACAAAAAAGATCTGTCCTTGAGCATTTGTTTTGAGCAGAGCTTGTGATTCACAAAAATCTTGCTGAAAAATGAAAATACAGGTAAAAATTAGGCTGTGAGGAAGCAACAGAGAGTGTGACAAGGATAAGTCAGTTTGAGAGCAGCTTTAAAATAGACTCACTGAAAATGAATAATATTTTTTACCCTAATTAATATTTTTTCATGCTTACAAATGTAGACTCTCAGAAACTGAAACACTGAATACAAGCATACCAATAAAAGATAAATAAGGCAGGATAGTTGTTAGTATGTTTAAAGCTGCCTGTTATCAAACATTTAAGTTACCTAAAATCTCCTTCTGTTGTGCTGAAATAAATTGTATTATGTGCTAGCAGGATGAATCAGATTTGAGGCTTTTGTACTGAACTGCCTTAACATCTGTGGTTTTAAGCATTAACATGTCTTGTTTTCAACTTCCAGTGCACAACTGAACAAAACCTAGTTCAAGCAGAATTTCAGATTTCTTTTTCCACACATATGAGTGTCGGGTCCGGCTGTCTGTCTCTGCCCCGACACGGGTAGAGTGGTTCTTTGGTGGGCGCGATGCAAAGGACGAGTCTGGACTCTTCAGTTTTTCGGTCTTCAGGTTGTTTATTATTTCTTATCTACAAAATTTTTCTGTCTGCCCAACAGAGGTCTGATCTGCAGGCAGTCACAGGCACTCTCTGACCACCCACGGGGCGGTCATGTCTTTTTATACTAAAACCTACGTATACAATATTTACCTTTATTTCCCAATGCTTTTCGCCCATGTTGGCAAGTGCACCTTCACTAGAAACCAATCTCCAAGTGCCAACATCATCACAGGAGATGGAGGACAAGAAGAAGAAAGAAGAAGGACAAGACACGCCCCGATCTCTCCATCTTGTCTCCATAACCCCCCTGTACCAAAAACCTTAAAGTCTATATCTCACCCTCTAAATGTGTCTCTTTTACACCTTTTACTCTAAAGTGATTCTCTTGTCCTCAGACTCTTGTTACTTCTGTGGATGGATCAAAATCAAGCCACCAAACACTCTTGGCAACATTCCAGGGTTTTCGAGACCCCCAAGGGTTCTCCTGGCATCTCTGGACATCGGGAACGATGTGCTGAGATCCCACATATGAGTAGATTATCATGATCTAGATGAAAACTTGACTCTTGAAACAAACTCAGTTAGAATGTCACAGAATAGCAGGGTTACAGACTCAAGTAGGTGGAAAAGACCTCTGAGATCATTGAGACCAGCCAATGACCAAATATTATGTCTAGACCAGGGCACTGAGTGCCACATGCCAGTCTTCCCTTAAGCACTTCTGGGGATTGTGCCTCCACCACCTCCCTGGGCAGTCCATGTTTCATGCTTATGTTTAATCACCCTTGCTGTGAAGAAATTCTTCCTAATGTCCAACCTAAACTGTCCCTGTCACAGTTTAAGACTATGACCTCTTGTCCTGGTTGAGATTGCCTTGAAAAAGAAGCTGCCCCCCACCTGGCTACACCTCCTTCCACCAAGTTGTGGAGAGTGATGAGCCTGCTCTTCTCCAAGCTAAACACCCCCAACTCCCTCAGCTGCTCCTTGTGGGATTTGTGCTCCACAGCCTTCACCAGCTTCAGTGCCCTTCTCTGGACCTGTTCCAGAACCTCAATGTCCTTTCTGAATTGAAGTGCCCAGGACTGGACACAGCACCCAAGGTGTGACCTCACCAGTGCTGAGTACAGGACAGTCATTGCCCCTGGCCCTTTTGGCCACACTATTCCTGATACAGGCCAGGATTGCCCCTGGCTTTCTTGGCCACCTGGGCATGCACTGGTTTGTATTCAGCTGCTGTTGACCAACACCCCCACATCGTTTCCCACTGGGCCGCTTTCCACTCATTCTGCTTCCATCCTGTAGTGCTGCATGCTCAATCCCCTTAATCAGCTCATCAGTAAAGATATTAAACAGGACTGGGCCCAGCACTGATCCCTGGAGGGCACCACAAGTGAGCAGACACCCACTGGGTGCAGCACTGTTCTCCACCACTCTCTGGGCCCGGCCATCCAGCCAGTTCCTAACCCAGCAAAGAGTGCTCCTGGCCAAGCCCTGTGCTGCCAGCTTTTCCAGGAGTGTGCTCTAGGAGATTGTGTCAAAGGACCATCTAGTCCAGGTAAACAGCATCCACAGCCTTTTCCTACCCACCAGGCAGATCAGCTGGCCAAAAAAGGAGGTCAGGTTTATCAGGCAGGGCCTGCCCTTCCTGCTGGCTGGATAGGATCCCTTGCTTGTTCTATGTATGCCATGTGATCACACTCAAGATGATGCACTCCGTGTAGAGATATATGTACATGTTTGGCCCAAATTTAGTTTTAAGAATGGAAATAGAACAAGATACTTGAAATCAGAAAGAACTGGAGAGATGCTGAAGATAATTTAAAATTGCAGGGTATATGCTGTTATAGTTTACTAATAACTGCTAAAACTTACACTGGTGAATGTATATTTACATTTTAAAAGGAACATAATTAAAACATAGTTGATCATTTGAAGGACTAGGTGTTGAAATATGACACATGAGTAGGAAAGGCTGTGATATTGTGGTAAAGATATACGAATTCTGTAATAATGAGTTAACCAGAGGTAAAATCTTGGGTCTATTTTCCTATTTTCAGAGATATTTCAGATGTCACAGTATTATTTAAAGCTGTTTCAACTCTGTGTTTTGAATATTTGTTACTGTGCTGGCAGGAGGTAACAATGATCAGTAAGATTGCCCCAGACACAGTTTCCCTTTCTTCTGCTGAATCAAGGCATTCTCCTGGGATAAAATTCAGTACATCTGAGGATCAGAATAAATTTCCAAAGTGTTAGAACAGTAGGTGAATAGCTTAAATTGCCTTTCTTTTCCCAATGTTCCTTTGTGTTCTTTTTAAACTTTAAATCTGATCATGTGTGTGTGAAATAAGTCTAATCCTGAAACAATGAATAATATTTGCATTGTTTCAGTACAAAGTTGTTTGTCTGCATAGTATAATGAAAAACTAACAAAACTAGCTGGTAAAAAAGCACCCCAATAAGTGACTTGCATTAATATAGTTTAAAAACATACAAAAGAAAAATTCAGTTTTGCAAAAACCTCGCATCAACTTTTCTGCTGAAGCCAATATTTATTACAATAAGGGCTGTATTCAGGTCTTAGAATTTGGGAAAAATTAATTTATTTGTAAATATATTTAATGTGTAGTTTAAATACTGACTTCGGAAAACAGCATAGAAAAGATAATCCCATCACTAACCTGGGCTTATTGAATGATAGAATCATAGGTTTGGATCATGAAGATCATCTATTTCCAAGTCCCCTGCCCTAGGAAGGGACACCTTCCACTCGACCGGGTTGCTCAGAGCCCCATCCAACCTGACCTTAGACACTTCCAGGGATGGGGCATCCACAGTTTCTGTGGGCATCCTGTTCCAGTGCCTCACCACCCTCACAGTAAAGAATTTTTTTCCTAATCTAAAGCTACTCTCTCTCAGTTTGAATCCATTCCCTCATATTCTGTCACGGTATGCTCTTGTAAAAAGTCTCTCTCCATCTTTGCTTTCATGTTTTTAATTAACTCTAAACAGGTACAGTGATGCATTCCCATGAAGCCATTTAGTATAGTCTCATCTTCTCATATTTCAGCCTATTCTGTTTGTCAGCCCATGCTTACATCAAGAGATTCAAGGTCAATTTGCTAAAATTAGCTTTTCCATATGCACATTTTCACTATACTTTTAATTGCCACCTAAGCAAGGAGTTTTGTGCATGCTGATTTATAATGAACTGTAAGAATCTGCCACTTAGTATAAATAGGATATGGATTTCAAGAATGGATATACCCTTACTTTTCTGTCTGAAAGCCATTTGAAAACAGTTGTACAGTGGAAAAGTATGCTTATTTTGTGATAAATAATATTACACCTTCTCTAGTAAGGAAAGTTTTGAAAATATTTTAGTATCTTCTGTGAAAGTATAATAACAATTCTTGTATACCTAATAATAAGAGATAGATTATTAAATTAGCTCTTATTACAGCTTTCAGTTTTATAGTCTTTTTACCTTGTAAATTACAGTACATGAGATAAGATTGAGAGCATAATTTAAAAACAAAACCCCCAAACAACTGTCCTCAGAGTAAAACTTTACTGATAGAAACAAATCTGCTGCTGCTTTTATAGAACTTTTATAGAATCTGGCATCATGATTAATCAACAGTGAAATATTTAAAGATTCCACACATTTAAAGGGTAAAAATAATAAATACAATAAATAAATGTTAAAGTTGAAGGTAAGTAGCATTAAATAATTTGCCATGTAGGTGATACTATATTAAGCCTAGGGTGAAAAGGAATTTCCCTCATGACATACATTATGAAATTCCATCCTGGTTTTCAGGAGGTTAAGGTGCTGGGACACTGCAGTGTACTGGCAATTATTTTTAGGAAATACTAGCTGTCCTCTCAAAATGCAGCACTGCATTTGAGTGCAGGGCTGTGCTTCATGTGGAACTAGGAATAGGCATGCCAGAGAGGAACTGCAGAAGTGTAAGTGTGGGAAGGCATGGGGGGAAGAGTGGGAACAGTTGCTCTAAATAGATAGGGCAAGACTGCATGGTTGAACTGAGGGACATAGAAGTGAAGTGATTTGCTTGAGAACTTAGAGCAGGTCAGTGGCAGAATGTGGGGTAGAATTAAATCTCTAAATGGCTGCACATGGTTGAAATGCCTGTGACTCTGAGATGCCACCTTCTGAGAGTGACAGATGATTTTAAAATAGATTTCTTTTTCTGAATACAGATTTTTATTTCTTCAAAGAAATTAAGGAAATTGCCTTTACTCTCCTGGTTTTTCCCCTGCTTCCTTCTTTTCTGTGACTCTCAAACTGCAGCTTTAACAAACTGCTGTAGTAAGGAGTTATACTGAAGTTACTTAAAGTCCATAACAAAAGCAGTGGATTTAGAAGTCTGAAATGGAATACAGCGGTTTCAAACTTTAAAGGACATTACATACAAGAGAGGCAGAGAGCACAGCAGGACAGCACCAGCAAGCTCTCCCTCAAAAGCAGGATCTAGCAGAATACATCCCCTCCTTTGCCTCCAGGAGAGCTGACCTCCACCTGGGCTAGCATGGAAGTGAAAAGTACATGGCAGCTGGAGGAAACCTCAGGGAACATTGCCAGTAGCATTGATGACATAGCCGTAGTCTGGTGAAGGGGTGTGGAGGAGTTGCTTCTATTTTGTTTCAACAGCTATGGAGGGATTGTAAAGCTTTCATGTAGGGTGTTTAAAGATTTAAAAGACAAATCAAAACAACAAGCCCAAAACATCAGAGAAAATCAGTTCAATACCACGTGGGTCTGCACTGAGTTGCCTACATGAAATATGTTTACTTAGGAGGGTGGAGGAGGAGGAGCTCTTAGTTTTTGCTTTCTGCGTGAAAGACCATTTGAAAATCTGTGTGAGGTGTTGTAGTATATATACTTACTTGTCAGGAGTACATCTCTAGATCAGAAGCAAAATGTGCCAGTTGTATTATTATGAGTAGTATTGAGTTTGTAATGGTCTCATAGTATAAAGGCAAGATTTCTGTGCTTGAAAGCCTGTTTTTCCTTACTGTATCATGTGGTCCAATAAAAGGTATTACATTTCCCTACAAATGTGGCCTGTTGCCAGAGCAGTCTAATGGTCTCAGGAATATATCCCTTGGGTGAGTTAAAAATAAAAATGGATTACTCACAGCTGGTAAAATTTGACTGCTTGACATATAATTAAATTACAATAAATCAATATTAATTGTGATAACTACTTATAGAACTTGTTTTAAATGTTATTTACTACTTATTTTGGAAAAAATTATAACAATGAAATAATTTTCTGATATACTATGGAAACATTTGTATAATGGGACAAAATAAGCAACTGAAATCCAAATAAGAAAATGCAGGAATATGGAACCAATTTCAATCACAAAATTGCTTTTTATTCAATATATGAATGTGCTTGAAGAGTGGGAGGGAAAGAGGAAGTGATGGAGAGATAGAGATAGATAGTATCATTTTGGTTTGTCTAGTTCGGTATCCCCCAGTGCTGCTATGTGCTATCACGAAAGGCTTTTTTGGTTTTGGTACCATAGGAGTTAGAAGAATATTTAATATTCTATTTCCAATGTAAACAAATGAAGTTGGGTTGTGTAGTGTCGGATGGAGCCCAGACGTTCCGTGTGTTGATTTCACTTGACTGGCACAGCTGGCAGTCTTGTTTTCCTTGCAGCAAGGGTGCCAGCTTAGTGCCCCGTTCATTTGCCCTGTGCAGTGCTTCTCAGCAGCGCTCACAGCCACACACGCCGCTTGCCTGGCTCTGTCAGCCGAGGCAGCCCCGCCTCACCCTGCAGCTGCAGCGCTGCTGGCTCCAGGCTCCTTCCCGCGGGGTCAGCAGCGCTGATTGTGCAGCACTCCTCTCCAGGTAGCACATCGGCACTGCTGTTGTTAGCAGCTCTGCTTTGTATTTACTGAGGCAAAGTGAAAGTAAGTTCACTTCTAATAATTCTGGCTAAACTTAAAAGGGTTTGATGTATTTTGCTTCACCTGAACATGTGCGTAGCTTCCTCTCTCTGTGCAAGTCAGTATGACCACTGTCCAAATAATAGGTAGTTCTTTGTATTAACTGTTTTCCTTCTTCTGAATCCACCTTTGATCTGCTGCTGCACTTGCTGAAGTTCAGAGAAATATTTATATTGATTTCAGAACAGGCAGAATTATATCCTTGAATATAAAATTTTCTTGTCAAGATATGTCATCTTGTCTGTCTCTGAATTTTTGTGTTTCTGTACAACTTACAACAAGGCACTGACTTGTCTAAATTCCCTCCACTTAGTGTGACTGATTAGTTTATGTACAATTTTTCCAGACCTGTGAATTCCCTATCCCCTCATTCTGTACCAGTGTGACCCTCAGCACAATTAGTGTTGACAACCACTTTCTGTTTCTCTGTCTGGTGTTTGAATGCTTTTCAACCTACAGCAGTATGACTGGGCATGAAATACAACTAAAACAAAAGATGACAGCCTGTCTCCTTAGCAACCCAGGCCACTGTGTGCATGCAGCCAGCCCATGCTGAAGTGAAAGACTTGGTATTTATTCCTGTGATGTTTTCTAGCAAATCTCAAGATTAGCTACATCATCCTCTGAGGCTTTGCCGTGAACAAAATGTTTGCAGCAAAGCAAACTGTGTCTTCTGTTTCACTTTTACAAGCAGGGGAGGATTTTGCTGGATACCAAATTGGTAAAAATGTGCTGTCATTGCACAAGGAAAGAAAGGGAGAAGCATGTTCTGCAGTTTCAGATAATTCTTCTGGGCTCTCTTTCTTCATACCCCACTGGGCAAAGCAGGCCTCAGCAGTACTGAGTGGTACTCTCAGCTCCAAAACTCCAATGAAAAGTAGAGATGTTTAAAAAAAAAAAGCGTCTCTGAGTTCCTGATAGAGACAGGAATATAAAGAAAGATAAGTCAATAGCCCCTTTTGGTTTTGTCTCTTAGAGATTTTTGCTCTGCAGGGAGTAGCAATAGTTTTCAAGGAAATACAGGACTGGGGCATTCCTGAGGACTTGGCTGGCTTGGAAACTGTGACTTAAAGAACACTCTCTTCTTCACATTGCAAGAGAGTATGCTCTGCTACACTCTCTTGCCAACACATTAAGCAAACTGCTTATGCACACCTTTCATCAAGGAAGAAACTGAAAATTTTGATTTGTGTTTTAAAAATTGAAGTTAGTCGCATCTGCCTTTCTCCAAGGGATACATAAATTGGCAAGATTCTAATACTAAGTTCCACAGAAATTAAATACTCATTTCAAACCAAAGTGATTGTTACATGCTTGTACATTCTGCGTGTTGGGTGAAGACAGTGGTTAATTTTGTATCTCTTCTGTGAGGCTCATCTCACTATTGTCAAGCTAATGGTCTAAAACGTGCTGGTTCATATGGTCCACTGGCTGAATGTCTTTTATAAAAGAATATATATTAAGGGGAATATTTTTTCTAAAATAATCACCATAGCCTCTATAATAGAATGGAGGAGAATCTAATGGTGTCCAATTCCCCTAGGTTAGAATGGCAGTATTTTGCCATAGTGTCATTATACTGCCATGTACTAGAGGTTAGATGTGGAGCAGAAGACACAAAGATGTGTTATACAGTCCTTTCTCTTTGGTAGGTAATACATTGTGAAGATGAAAAAAGCTCTAAGACTTACTAGTATAGTTTGTTAAACTTTGTAAGACCAAGATATACAGCAAAGTTTGTCATTGTCCTGTAGTTAGAAGCAATTGTGATGTGCTTGTAAGGAAAGATCATGATATCTTTGAATAGGGGAGACCAGCTATGTGTGTGGCATTGCTGATGAAGGGAAGGGAGGTGGAGAAATGATCTTTGTGTGACAATTTTGAAAAACACCAGATTAACTAACAAAGCTCTGCCTCTTCAAGTTGAAGGAAAAAATCTTGGAATCCTACTTTGTGGTCGTGACTTTCATTTTTCCCCTTTCTCTGGAATACTAACTGAAAAAATTGAGGAGAAGGAGTGATCTTAACACTTGTCAAAACATTGATAAAAAATTTGGAAGCATCTTCATTTTTCTTGACTGATTTGCCCTAGGAAAAGAAAAGGAATTAACTGATGTGCAACTTTAATGCAAACCTCCCCCACCCCCAAACATTTCAGTATTATTTTAACTGTGTTCAACACCCTGATTTCTGTTCTGATAAAATAAATGATGAGTGCACTACAGTGGGGTCATGAGTCCCAAATAAGAGACAGAATTTCTATGGGCATGTTGGATAGAATCACTACCAGGGTCAGGAATGCCTTTGTTAGGTGCAGTTTATGGAGAAAGTAACTAAGAGCTTAAGATGGAATCAGCAGCTTCTCCAGGAAAGGTTTTCTTATAACAGCAGCTACTCACATTGCTGACTTACATATTGCAATCTGTGCAAAGTGTTGTTCCAAGCTGAAGCCCTACCACAGGAATGGAGAAGTAATACAGAAGTTAAAAAAATATAAAATCTCTTCTGGAGCATAGGTACAGCCACCCTAGGACATGTTATTTTTATCTTAAGTACAAATTATTAAAGATACTTTATAAACTTCCATGGTTTTTCTCATAGCTTTTCCTAGCAATGTGCCAGGATCCAACAAATTATTTTAAAGTAATTGTTTAATTGATGAGATTTGGGAAGACAAACTTGAGACACAATTCCAAATCATAATAAAATTATGATTTTATTGCAGTGAAGCTGCAATTTTTGTCTCATCCCTTTGTAAATATAAGGGCTAAATTTAAACTTTGATTTGAATCTGGCATTTAGATTCAGCTGACATGAATAGTTAGTGTATTAGAATGTGATCACTGAGTTGGCCAGAAGTGTGCATTAAGTCTGTGATGTAAAACAGTTCTGATATCCAAGGAGAGATTCCTGCCTGCTTCCATTTTTCTTAGACAAGGTACATGGTTTTCTACCTAAGATTTTTTTAAACTACTCAAATGCAGTAATACAAAACAAAACGGAAAACAAACAAACAACAACGAAAAAGGGCAGAAATTTCTGATGGAATATCCTTATCTAAAAACCAGCTGTGCAAATCAGTCTATCCTCATGAATAGTCATGGAAGTTAATAAGAATAACAGCAATAGGGTTCTCTGCTTTTATAATAGGTCCCTGTAAGTCATTCTTTCAAAAAAGAATTTGTTATTGATGTTCTTTGTATAGATATTTGAAGCATCCCATGGAGCTTAATGTATTTTTTTAAAAAAAGAGAGAGATTGTTTTTAAAGAAAACAAACAAAAGAGAAGTTCTAATTTGCTATTACCTTTTTGTGATGTTTCTTTTGTCTGGTGTATACAGGCAAAAATGATATGGATTTGATAGCTGCATAGCATTTTAGACATGACTCAAAAAAGTACTTTCATGCTATATTGGATGACACGAGTTACAAATTAGATTAAAGCATTGCTTTCTCTGCTTCTCCTCTGATAGGTCATTGCTTGTGAGCAGCAGTATGACTACTCATATGATGCTCGATGTGACGTGTGGTCCTTGGGAATAACAGCTATTGAACTGGGGGATGGAGACCCTCCTTTATTTGACATGCATCCGGTGAAAACCCTTTTTAAAATTCCAAGGTATGGCACTAGATGGCTCTCTTCACTCACTAGTTTGTTCAAAGGCAGTCTACTCAAAGGAGAACTATTTGGCAATTTTTTTGCTTAAAATCCTACGAATCTCTTCTACAAAAAGACAATAAAAATCTGTAATGTTAAAGATTTTTTTTCAGTCTGTCTTCTACAATAATTTTTATTTAGAACTCCTTGAAATTATAAAGACTTATTTATTTTATTCTAATCTTTGAATATAAAACCATATTATATCCAGGTACCTTCCTTCCAACAGAACTTTTCTTACCTACTGCTGATGAAAACGTTTATTTCAAATGGAGAAGCCAACATTTGTTTATTTAGCATTATTTGTTAAATAATGTTTTCAAATATTATTCCATAGCCTTGGGCTTGTTTTACTGTAAAAGAAAAACATACAATTTTGACAGTGCTATGAAGCAGTCTGGCAGCAAACTGTAGTCATAATTTATTTTCTCCTTTACCTGAAGATGTTAAAATTTGAAGATTTGGATTGTCATCCGTGGACAATCCAATATGAATTATATTAGATTAGCTTTGAAAAAGGGATATAAATTCCTTTCTATATATAGTCATATGTAAATTATCTGTATTATTTCATACTGTCTATATTTGATTTCATTTGTTTTCATTTCACAGAGTCTTCCTGAATAAGTGAGATTGACAGTGTGAACTAGAGTTTAGCAACAGAACAGTTGTAATAATAGAGGAAATATAGAAATTGTCCATCATTGATTAGGCTGGCATGTACTGGTGTTTTCCACATTTTGGCTAATGAAGAATCACCACTTACCTAACAGTTTAAAACCTTCAGCAATACAAGTATTTGACCTTTTGTTATCTACACAGTTATCATAGGCTTTTAAAATTTCATCTGATTGCAATTTGCATTTCTGATTAAGTCTATTTATATGCAGATGCAGTTGTGCTGAGTTCTGGCTCATACAGTTATCTCCTTCTCCCCAGCTCAGACATGAGCTACCACCACTCTCCAAAATTATTTATCCTGAAGCAGCAGTTATCTTCTTGCCTTTTCATGAGTGTAAAACGTATCTGGGCAGTTAAAGGCAAGGGAGGCTTCAGATTACTAAAACAATATTAAAAATTTTTATCAGTGCTCAAAACCGTTTAAGAGGACAGAAGTGATACCAAAAGTAAGAGCAAGCAATAGGAAGATACAAAAAAAGAGAGCATGTAGAGTCTTTGATTTCTGTCTACAGATTACCTGTTTCTTTGTGCTGTTGCATCTCTGTATGACATAGCAAAACAAAGGTGAATTATCTATCTGATTAATCAAATAATGTGTACATTTACCAAATAGAATAGTATCATTTTTTAAGTTGAGATATTTTCCTCTGCTGTGCATTATATGAGCTTTGGCCCTGCTGCTTCTAACTATACATTCTTATTAGATGATGTGAACTATGATGAGTATTGGATGGCATAAGAAATGTCTGTGTGTGTTTCTGTAGACTTCTTCCATTCTCAAATGGTCAAGTTTCTATGTCAGCTTAGTCATTTAGTCTCACTTTTTTTCTAGTGAGAGGCAATTGTGCTTTTAGCCTTGGCATTGAATTTCAACACAGTGAGCAGCAGAGCTAGACCTTAGTCTTAAATGAGTATAATGTAAATCAATGAGTCTTTACTTCAACTTTATAGGATTTGAATCAACCATTAGATGAATAGTTTTGTACTGGCAGTCAGAGCAGTTGGATACCCTCAAGGTGTTTGGAGATATCTTCTTGTGTAGAACTCAAGTCAAGGACTTCTGTTAAACTTAACTGCTTCCAGGTTCATGTCTGCATTATGTAATTTGGACCAGGCATTGTGGGAAGAGAAGGCGTCTTATGCCCATTTAAATTCAGATTTTCTATCATTGGGTCAAGCAACATAAAATGTGACTGGGGACTGAATTTATCTCAACAAAATATCTTATTTCTAGAGGACAGGTGAACCCTCAGAAATCACCAAGTACTTCAACGTGGGCATAAGAAAGGTGATCCCACTGTGCTGCACTTCCCTCAAAGCCTGACTAGTGTTTCCCAACAGGAGATGCTGCCTGCTAAGTGTTTTTGAAAACATAATGTTTTTTTTAAGATGTCTAAGTATTAGCTTCATACTTTTGATAATATGGCCTGAGCTGTGAACCAGATGTTTAAGCAACTTCCCATGGTTAAACTTTTCTTGTCCTACAAAATTTGTCTGCAGCAAATACCCAATGGCAAAAGTGGAGTGAAAAGGAAAATGTTAGTTAATTTTTAAGTTAGATGTTTCATTAGACTCTGGACCTTATTTCTATGTATGTTATGTAGGTTTAGAAGAGCAGGGGATACAAGTTCCTGGACTAATGCAAATATAAAAAACCTCTTTCATTCATGAACATTTTGTTGTATGAAGGTGCAGTATCTTAGAAACAGTTGTGATAGCACATGCATGGGACGTTTCTTAAAACTAATGAGAAGGAGCCATTATCTTAGAGCAAATGTTAAGGTTCTGTTTTGCAGTAATGCACATATTTTCTCGCATCAAAATGGATTCTTGGCTCTAACTAATAAATCTCCTGAAAAGGGACCTCCAGTGCCTAGAGATAAGAGATAAATCATACTGCGAAGATACTGAACCATGAAATTATTCTGTTAACATGTCATCTGCCTAGAATATATTTTCAAATCTCCAACAGAAGGGTCTAAATTATGAAAGGAAGGTGGCCTAGCAAAGTTGGTAATTTGGGAGTTGATACTTTTAACCTCTTCCATCTGCTGTCACTACTTAGGTGTGTCGGTTTTGGCAAAAATATTACAAAATAAAAGATTCTCAAATACCATTACACCTAAGCTTTTTAAAGTAAAATAGGTCCATAAATTCTTCAAACAGTGTTATCTTGTGAAAAATATTACATCATCTCAGTACTATCTCTTAGGGTATCATGACAAATCACAGCCAATTGATTGAAATTTTGAAAAGTAATGGCTATAAAAAATCGTGTGGCAAAGAGGAGATAAAGATGGCATGTTGTAGTCTGAAAAGGGTAGTTGGAGTGTATGTACTAGTATAAAGTGAGGATTTCAGATCATGTTGCAAAGATCCTGCTTTTCAGGATTTGTCTCTTTATATATAGTCTTTTTTACAGGGACATGGTAAAGAGCAATTTTTCTAGGTTACCCTAAGAGCTAACACTAACAGGAATTAACCCAAATTCTTCACTCATGTCTATCACTCAAGTGTTCTTCTGAGAGCAGTGGAAGGCACCTGTTTTAAAATTGATTGGTGATAAAAAAATGGCTATTTGATTTTCTAACTCACAAAATCTGAGAAATTTCATTTAAAATTATTATGCTTCATTAATTCATGTTAAATAGCCAGGTGTGAAATGGAATTGAGCTTGTGAGTAGTCATTGAATGGTGCAGTTCTTAACCTGTGTTGTACTGTGTTGAGACTTACAGCTCTTGGGAGTACTTATTAGTTTGAATTTACTGATGCTTGACTGTTTCAGCAGCTGATCTGCATCCAGCAGGATCAAACCACCTCCTACCCCATTGCAACTTCAGCTTCATGGTAGTTTGTAAATAGGCAGTATCTTCATACTTTCTGTGTCACCATACACTCACCTGTTATGTTGGTAAATAAACTCCGAAGAAGTTCTTCAAGAGTACTCGGTTACAGTCATTTTTAAGGTATGATCATGTCAAGAGAGAATAGACAATAGAATATAATTTCAGTAGATAGAGTGACTGTGATATAGCCCATTGCACCTTTACCTTGCTTTGGTGTGTACCTGTGAGGCATCTGGTGTACTGCAGGTAGTGTCATCCATCTGGACAGCTAAGATCCATTGTGGGGACATTTGAAATACTAACATTTTCTAGCACAGCCTTTCAAATTGCAGCCTCTCATATTCCAACTTTTCTGTAATTTTGCCATCTGCATTGGTATTGACATGATCCTGATATATCATGTAGCATACACTTTTATTGCTGTTGCTTGGAATGGTAAAGAAAGATAAGCATGTGTTGTAGGAGAATATAGCTGAGAGTTGGTTGTTTTTGTAAAACAAAATCCAAAAGAATTAATACAATTTTAGTTACTTAATATGAAGTGTTTAAAGTAATTAAAGGAATAAGCTGAAAATAGTCTTATGGTAAATAATTTGACATCAGGAATAGAAGTTTCAGAGCACAATGTTGTTTATTTCTGAATAGGAATGTGAAGTGCAGTTGCAGTAATGTGACTAACCGACTTCAGAAGACCAGATTCTGCCTATGGTTATAGGTAGGGCATCATGGTGTCGGTAAAAGCTATGTTTAATTGTCTGAAGAATAAACTGATTTTGAAACAATATGTTATTGTCTGATACATTGGATCCCCATTATTTTGTGATTATGGTTTTACAGAAAATTCTAAATAATAAAAATGTAAGGTGACATGTTACATTTAGTGATGAGAACTAAATGTCCTTGGGATTCTCCTTAGTTGGTATATGAATAGCAAAGCAGTTCAAGAATAGTCTATCTCTAGCTGGAAAAAAAGGGATGGGTCTGTGACTAGGCATTGGAAAGACCACTACCAATTCTTCAGGAGGTTACAGACTTGTCATACAATCTCAACCCAGGGAAATATGACTAGATTTTCAAAATTATTTAAGTCCCCAAATGTGTTGTTGGCTAGCTAGTGGAATTTCCAAGAAGCTCTTTGTGTTTTATTTCTGTTACAATGCTTTAAATCTCCATTCTGTGTTTATTTTTTTTCCAAAGGGTTCAGGATCACTGGTTTCACAGCAAGTGAAGCATTGATATGTTTTTGAAAATGTCAGAAAGTCTGTGTGCTTGGCTGTATTTTCTTCCATAGAATCGCAGAATGGTTGAGGTTGGAAGAGATGTCTGGAGGTCGTTTTGTCCAGCTGTCCTGCTCAACCTGAGTTATCTGTAGCAGATTCCCCAGGACAGTGTCCGTACAGCTTTGAATATCTGCAAGGATGGAGACTCCCATCTTGTCTAGGCAACCTGTGCCAGTTCTCAGTCAGACTTAGAATGAAAAAATATTTCCTGATGTTCAGGCTGAACCTTCTGTGTTTCAGTGTGCGCACATCAACTCTTGCCCTGTCATCTGGGCACCACTGAAAAGAGCCTGGCTCAGTTTTCTTTACACTCTCCCTTCATGTATTTCTACATTGATAATACCCATTTTGAGCTTTCTCTTTTCTGTGCTAAACCATCCTGCCTGTCTCAACCTCTCCTCATGTGAGAGGCGCCCCAGTCCCCTGATCAATCTCAGTGACTGCTTGCTGGACCGTCTCCAGTAGCTTTGTGCCTCTCTGCTACTGGGGAGGCCAGAACTGGACAGTGCTCTGCATGTGGCCTCAGCAGGGCTGGTAGGAAGGCAGGGTCACCTGTCTGAGCCCACTGCCCACCCCCCTCCTAAGGCAGCCCAGGGTTCCAGCAGCCTTTGTTACCCCGAGGGCACAGAACTGGCTCATGTTCACCCCAGTGTCCACTGGAGCCCCCAGTTCCCTGGTGCAAGGCTGCTTTCCTGGTGATCAGCCCCCAGAAAATGCTGCAGGGCTCTGCACTGCTTTTGCTGAACTTCTGAGGCTCCTGTTTGCTGTATCTCCAGCCTGTTGAGGTTCCTTCCCTTTGGATGGCAGGACAACCCTGTGGTGTATCAGCCATTCCTCACAGGTGGGAACATGAGCAAGCTTGCTGAGGGTGCGCTCTGTCTCATCATTAATGAAGATGCTGAATGGGACTGGACCATTTTTACCCCTGCAGTACACCTCTAGTGGTGATGTAGGGATGTGGGTGTTTGTAGGATTTGGCAGTACATGTGTTAAGTCCACAGAGAAACAGTTTTGTGCTAAGAGGACAAGGTATTTTAGTATTGTTACTGTCACTGTTCCAGAGTATGCAGCAGTGCCAAAAGCCTTCAGGGCAAGGGCTCTGCCCTTATAAGGATGTGCAGGACTTACTCATTACTAATTCATTCTTAACAGGTATGTGAATTGATAAAACATCAAATGCATCCTTGGGTTTAAATATCAGATTCAAATAGATTTGTGCCAGGGTTTAACAGAGTAATGAGTACCTTGTAGTATTTTTACCTTCATTATATCATCTTTATTTAAGAAGCAGAGAGCAATTTCTAAGACTGTTCCAAGCATGCATCTATAACTGGGCTTTTAAGTCTGGCAGTAGATCTAGAAATTGAAGTGTATGCAGTTAGCAGCTATATCATAGCAAAATGGGGTCTGTTTTCCATTTACCTTATGACATTTTAATATATTTGAGAAAGTGGTAGAATATTACAAGTATTTTTATATATTACATAAGACAATAGGGAATTAGCCCTAAAATTAAATCATCTTGGTGCAATTTCTCTCCTTTCCTTCCTTTAACTGTCCAGTTATCACATAACTTATCTACAACTGCCTGTTTCTCATTGATTTTGTCTTTCTCTTCCTTTTTGTAAGTCATTTACAGATAGAATTTGATTTTGCAAGTGCACTCTTTGTTCATATGTATTCATAGCCTAATTTCAGCAAGTAATTCTAATTTGTGCTCTGTGCCTTGCTGTTGAATAGTCTGTTGTAAGCATTTACTGTTTTAGCTATTAAGGAGGACTTTGCCTGCACAGTA
Source organism: Agelaius phoeniceus (assembly GCF_051311805.1). Classification (NCBI taxonomy): domain Eukaryota; kingdom Metazoa; phylum Chordata; class Aves; order Passeriformes; family Icteridae; genus Agelaius; species Agelaius phoeniceus. The sequence continues at coordinate 31,250,439 of NC_135271.1, read as the reverse complement.
TGTTTCTGATTTTTGATTCATTAAGAGTCTCTCCTCCAACTGGCTTCCTCATGAATAGAAGGGTACTGTTTTATAGGTATGTTCTTTGGTGCTTATTTAAAAGAGGCTGTTTCACCAAACGTTTCCTGCCAGTATAGTTGTTCTAGAACACAGAAGAGCTAAAATGTACGCAGCTGAAATGAGTTCATCAAGAAACTTGATTAATTGTGAAAATAAATGTGCTCAGCTCTCAACCATTTTCTGAGCAAGTAAAAAATAATCTCTTCTGATGCTCTGTGTTACTCTCCATGCTGCACTCAACTGCCTCTAAACCCTAGGTAGAAGCTGAGATGCCTGACAGATGTTTTTAGTGACTCCATATGCAGTTAATTTTGTGCATTAAATGCACATAAACTGTTTTAGTCATCCAGTTTCTAAAGTAAATTATTACTTTTCAAAATCCATTGCATAAGTAATAACAGACTGCTAAGATACTGTGAATGCCATTTTGTTTTGCTCTAGTGGAAAATTTCTTGCTGACAAGGTCAAGCCTTGCAGTCTGAGAGCAATCATGTGATGAAAGGCACATCCAGCAGGAGGAGAGGTGGGAGATGGACATCTACAGTTGTCTCCTTCAGAAGTGAGGATTTGAAATATGTTTCAGTCAGATTTAGGGGATAGAGCTGACCTAGCAACTCTTGCTTTTATTATTGTAAACTAAAATTATGTTTGTTTTAGTGTGCTTTGAAAACTGCTCCCTATTTCTTGACAGGACTGCAGTAGTTAACAGCATTGTCTGTAGTTGTCTTTTGGCAGTAATACTGTCAGTGTAATCCTTACACAGAGTATATACTGATTTTTAAGGAGATTCCTGCTGTGGTGCACAGTAAAGTGGAGGTTGCAATGGAGAAGATGTAGCATGGCTGCTTTTTTATTTCTAGTGCAGCAAAATACTTGTGCTTTGCATTTAAAATGAGTTTGAAGATTGTGAGAAAATCTCACAACCAATTTTCCACTATTTACCCAAGGGAATAGCATCCTTTCAGGTAGATAGCTCACATGTAATATTGCATTGCCGTGAGACATTTAATCTTCAGGTATTTTTTTATGATTGATTGATATACATTGTCATAGAGATAGATTTCTTAGGATAAAATAATTAAGATAGTCTAGGAGTCAAGTTGCTCACCAAACAACTAGGTAGCTATATTTTCAACATATAAGCCTACATTGTTACCATAGGTTGCTGAGAGGCTGCTGATGCTTAATAGATAAGGTTTAGATAGATTACCTGCAGTACTAAACAATTTACTGGGTACAGAAAATGGGCTTCAAATGCAGTCTAGAAATGAAACATCACAATTATTTTAGGTACTCTGTAACCTTGGAAACAATTGGGAGCAGTGACATCAGCAACAATTATGTGCTATTTTGTCTTCAGTTTATCACCAAGGTAACCAGAGCAGGTTTCCCTGCTTGAAATTTTAAGAATGTCATAGTCTGGTATTAAGTGAACATTCATGAAGCAGACTACTTAGGGTCTGTTAAAATTGCACTCTGCTTCCATTTTAAAATGATCCTTCAGGATTTAAATTGTGTAAACTCCTGTGGGTTTTTGGGTTTTTTTCCTTTCCCCTCCCCTTTTTTTTCCTATGAAACAGCTGCAGGCAAATAAAGCCTTAGTTACTGTGCTAAATTCTCTAAATACTGGAAAGAAGGAAAATTTATTTCTTTATTGATTCCTTTTTGTGGCCCCCAAATACCAAGTATTGCAGCTGCATACAAAGGCTGCAAATAGCATGATGTTATTTTTGGGCATGGGATTTACCCACAGTGGAGGACACATGATGTTCCTACTCTGAACTTCCTTGAGGGGAGCTCTGCATTAAAGTCTAGTTTCACAAGAGACTTGTATTCAGTGCTGCCAGAGGAAAATACTGGATGAGTTACACTTCCTGGCTATCAAACATCCATAGTCTGCCTACCTTACCTTGTGGCTGTGCCACATGATAACCATCTTCATGCTTTAGTCCAGAGAGGTGTTTGGTTTTTTGCAATGGATTTGGAAAAGGTGATGTTTGAATTAAAGTTTTGTTGCATGGCAGAAAACCTGTACTCCCCTTTTTAATTGCTTTCTGATTGGACAGTTCTGTGGTGTCAGAGCTGTAATGCTGACTGGCAGGTTACTCAGACCATACAGTCTCTTGTGTGTGTGACTAAATTTTAGTGAGAGGTATTTATAGGAAATGGTGATAAAGCTTATCTGTCAGTCATGAAGGAAAAAGAGGAGACTGCAAAAAAGTTGCTTTTTTTGGAAGTTTGGAACAGTGTCTTGGTTGAAAGTCATATCAAAGCTATAAATTTTCATTCATAAAACTTTAATATTTTGCCTGCAATGTCTTACCTTGTCAAACATCTTTTTTTTTACGTGTGTCTTTATCCCTAGATTGCTGCCCATGCAAAACACAGTCTTGTGTTCTGTTGAGTTATTGTTCATTTAACAGGTGGTTTTGCAGGGCCCTTGGTGTACAGGCAACTTCTTGTACTTGTGCCTTGGAAATACAAGTTAGAACTTAATGTTTGAAGGAAAGATATAAAATTCTGTTCTGGTTTGTAGTGCAGTCCTAAAGAAGTGAAACATCACTACATTCCATTAGCCTTGTGGGGTTCCAAAATAAGCTTTATAGCCTATGTTTAATATTGGAGTTCAGTAGCCCACATCATTTGTAATGAATTGAGCCAAGTAAATGAAATTAGATTTTTGCATGAACAAAAGATAATCTCTTCACATAGTTTGGTATTGCAGAGTGAATAAGACACCTTGTACATTTTGCAGTTCCAGAGACTTTTATGGGAGGTAGTTGAAAAACAGATGCCTTTTCTCTATTCAAAATAGAATATTGATGTTCATTTTATAAAGGAATTAATTCACTGGCTGATAGAAGCAGAAGAACAAGAAAGTGAACTTTTTAGGTACTAGCTACATTCTAGCAAGATTGTAATTATCTTTAGGATCATAATGAATGTGTGTTGGTTATCTTTTTGTAATGAAAAGACCAAATGCATATGTGCTTTGCTCTCTGAAGTAATTTTCAGAAATATGCAATAAAAAGCAATTTTTATTTGCAAATATATTTGGTGAAAAGGAGCTGGGCATTGAAAGGTATTGATTTACTTGTTGCATTTATCAGTTTGATTAATGTTAAGATTTTATGCAGTATATTTAATAATTACTCAAGATTAGTGCAGTAATAATGCACTACACATACATGCACATTTACTATTAACAATTAGCAGCTTATATTTCTTTCCTATCAGAGATATAGTCATAAGTTAGAACTCATAAAATTTTTAAAGAAATATTTATTGGAGTAGGTATTGGTCATAAATCTTTATAACTCCAGTATTCAGGGAGTAATAATGATTTTAGTGGGTTTATTTCATGATCACGAAATGCCGTTTAGATTTCTCTTGTACTGCAGCTTCTCCCAAGAGTTCCTACAGGAGGTGCAAGTTTCCACAACTGGCATGAGGCCAAGGAAAAACTCCCTGGCAAGATTCTAGGTAGTGCATTCTCTGCAGAGAGGCCACATTTTACATGTGAACAAACTGGAATGTAGTCAGATTAAATGACTTTGCAATGCTAGGTTCACAAATGTTACAGTACTGTTGGAAGAAATAGCAAGCAGGGAATGGAGAAAGGAAATAGAAGAGGGGGAAAATGGTAAATAATGATGAAGGCCTGGTGCAATGGCCTGTAAGTTGGTTCTGTGCTGATTCAGTATTTATATATGGCTAAATGTGATCTTGGGAGGGTAGGGATACAAAGCAATGGCCATGTTCAAGGGCTGAGTTTCAAAGTGCTGACTTCCATGATAACTGAAGAGTCCCTACTGAAAATTGACTGAAAATGAATTTGAAGTGTGAAGACCTGAGAAAATAAAGCCTTGAGAAACCTGAGCTGAGCTCATAAATAGTCCTGCTTTGACCAGGAGGTTGGAATAGAGACCTTCTGAGGTCCTTTTCAGCCTGTGTTAGTCTGTGCTGTGGGGAAAAATGTTCACTTCACCCATATAGGGGTTTCAGGAGGAATTTAAGTAGTAAACAGGATAGTTTACTTACTTAGCCTGTCTGAATAAACAATTACTGGACTAATTTGTCTAGTGTTGCTAGTAACCATTAAAAATTTGCATTGAAAGCATACAGATATAAAGGTATAAAAGGTTTGAAGACTGAAAAAAAACTGGTAAAACTTACCAAAACCAAGTGAATTTTCCAAGGCACATGTAATTTTTTTGCAGAGGTCTATATTTGCTTTATTGAAAAAGTTTCAGCATTTTCATAGTGTATCCAAAAAAAGTTAAAGGTAACTTGAACATGGCCCTGCTTATCTCTAAGATCTTAGATCTCTAAGATATAAAGTAGATATCTAAGATTTTGAAGACTGCCATTTTAATCTACTTGGCAAATGAACGTTGAGATCCCATGAATAAGAGCTGTATTTACAAAAAAAAAAAAAGAGAAAGGTATGTCTGTGAGAACAGAGCAAGCAACGAAGCAATTCTTGTGCTCCTGGAAAGGGAGCACTCACTTTTCTTTCTGTGCAAACCTTTCTTCAGTAGCTTGGACAGCGACAGGGGAAAGGAACATTTCTCCTTTTGAGTGAGTTGGTACCTCTGCTTTGGCATCCAGCACCACAGTCTCTGAGAGCATTAGGAAAAAAATAGTAGTAACATCTTTCATCTTTCTACTTGGCTGACTGAAGGGATTGACTTTATGCAGTTTAGTTCCATTAAAATAGCTAAATTGTGACTGCTAGGTTTCTTCATTCCCAGTATAGCTATATCAGATTCCCTCTTATCAGACTGTTCACATATTAGTACAAGTGCTGGATAAAGATGTCTTGAATTACAATAAGGTAGATTCACTGGGCAAGTTGATGATCCATGATCTGTTGCCATCTCACAAACACGTCAGACTTTTAGAGCAGGCAGCATCTGCTTGAACTGTCTGGGGTCACAAAATGAACAAAAAAGTCTTAAATTGCAACAAAACCAGAGATCTGAGTTTATGGAAGTATAATTTTCTTCTTTGTTTAGCCATTCTGTGTGTTATTTAAAATTGAATGCTCATGTCATGTTAAAAAGTATGTAATCACCTTAGTTACTCATAATTAATTACTGAGAGGAAATTCAGGAAGGAAGAAAGAATTGTGTTCCATCTTATACCCTCTATTTTTATTGTAGATGTATTTTTACTTGTCTATCCTAGATTTGCCATTGGGGATTTTGGTTTGTTTGTCTTTATCATCTTTTTTGTTCCTCATTTTTACTTTTTGCTCTTCTCACTTCGTTAGTACTTTGATATTTTTCCCAAACTTGGCATTGTCTTTTTCCTTTTGCCAAGGTGCTGCTTCCCATCTTCAAAATGTTCCCTTGTCCTGTGTCTGTTATTCACCATTGCTTCTTTCAATTATTCATTTTCTCTGAATTCTTAAACTTATCCAGGAGATACTTCTTTTCAGAGCTTACCATAGAATATTCACCATGAGGTGAAGATTAAATCTTGCATTAAATAAAAAAATCACCCCTCTTGGTCTTCATGTGTTCCATGATATTTTAATAGATCAGTTCTGTAGTGGTTGTTTTGGGCTCTTCTTGCATCACTAATTGCTCTGCTACACCTTAAATCCATCACTAGCAGCTTTTACCTTCCATGTGGTTGAGCTACCTTTATCCTTTCCTAGATTCCCCAGCTTACATGAGTCAATATTTTCCCCAAGATATTTTCCATGGCCTGTCCAACTGTTTCAAGAAGCACATGAGTTTTAAATTAGCATCTTTACAGGTTTATTGGGATTCAGTCTTACTGTATTATTGTCATTTAGTTCTGCCTAAGAGAGGGTTTATTGGAATTGCAGTCATGGGACCTTTTTGGTAATGAACAATTTTTTCATGTTTCTCATGCTATGTTTATTGGTCTTCACCCTAGATATAATGTGCAGGTATTCCTAAGCCTTACAGGTTGGGTTTTTTTCAAACAGACAAAATTTAAATATTTTAGAATAAAGCTTATTGGATGGAATAGGAGAGGGAACAAATAAATTTCATTCCACATCCAGTCCTCTTGCTCAGAAGACATATTCCCTTAAATGATAATTCCTTTTTAAAAAAAATGGTACTCTTACACATCTTGCACATTTCTTTAGGTTTCAGCATTTATTCAGTCTATTGCTTCAGAATATTTATAATGATCCTCTTAATGGTCCATTGGAAATGTGCCACCTTGAACTAATGTATTACTTCTGCAAGTGTTTATTTCTGAACTAGACTGGTAGAGCTATCAGAATAATACCAGTTCATACAATACTAAGCTGAAAAACGTAATAAAGTTTGAGTCATAGCATACAAAGATCCTTAATTCCTTTGAAAGTGCAGGGTTTAAGTGCTTGCTTTTGCTGAGTGTAATGATTGAATGGCATGTTCAGTACCAGTCACATCAATCATGTGGTAATAAACTTCTTTTATGGGGTTACTGTTAGGTTTATTTGTACTTCTGTAGAGCCTCAACTAAGAAAATGCTTGTCTTTGTGAAATGGAAGGAGAAGAAGGTGTCTTGTCTTCCTCTTTGAAAGTAAGAGTCACTATGGCATGACAGGGCCTTTGCTCTCCTTTGCCCTCCTGGGCAGAGGGAGATCTCAGCAGGAGCACAGGACTGTGGTACACTGTTCCGTGGCAGACTCCAAATGGTCTAGTTCTTCCCTTGGCAATCTTCCTATGCTTACAAGAAACAGTTTGTAGCATCCCTCTGTGTCTTTCTTGAGCCAACTTTTAGCTTTCCAAGAGTGGATCTGCTTCACTGGGCAGGGCTTTCAGGCAGGTCCCACTCACTCCACTGGCTAATGTACAGTGGGAGTGTGAAATACACACAGTTCAGGAACTGTCCTTAGAAATTTGTCTGTGGGATTTTCACTTTAAGATGTAAGAAGATATTTTACTTCTCCATAAATTTCTACAAATATGCTGTGTAATTGCAGTATTTTAATATTCCAGCTACAGGAGTGTAGTGTCTAGACACCACCATATGTATTTCAGTCAGGCACAGAAGTATTGCTGTCCTATTTTCATTTCTTTGGCAACTGACATTCTACTGCTTTGCAAATTCACAGAGCAATGATTTTAATAGAAAAACAAAATACTACATTGCACTAAAGATGAGAACTGGTTATAAATAAAAATTGTTACTATTACTTCCCCTGTTTCAATTGCTCTTAATTTGCTTGTGCCTCTTTAACTCTCTGAAACTTCTGTGAATAAATGAGATAACAAAGCATAATTATAAGTCAATTATGCTGAATTTTTGGTTGGAAGGTTGACCACTGGAATGCAAAGCTGTATGTTTTCCCCTCCGTCCAAAAATATTTCTGAAATTAAACACTTGTTTCTGTCTCAGTGAAGCCAGAAACTGAAACTGGAAACTGAAGAATAAATGACAGAAATAAATGATGCCATGTCAGGTTCTGAAAAAGGCTAATGAAACCTTGCAGATGCCAAATCTGACTGAAACCAGTGGCCTGTGAATTGCAGTGTTCAGGGGAAAAAGTCAAAGATAATCCAGATGTTCCCAAGCAGAACACTTTGCAATACTTTTTCCATCTATTTCTTTCTGTTTGTATGGACTAAAAAAATTACATGACTGAGATTTGGTTTGATACATTTTCTGAAGGTCATTATTAGACCTTCAAGATAATTTAGAGTGCTTAGCACATTTTTCTGTCTGTACTCATTACTTTAAAGATGGTGTTTATCAGATACATCGCATTTTGAATCACAGATTGTTCCTGTGATGGAGGTTTCTTAGAAAGCCTCTTTTGACAGCCTGTTTTTAGTCTTCCTGAAGCACCTCTCTTTTGGCAATGCATAAAGTGAATCTTGACAGTCAAAAGGAGATTGTGCCTAATTCTGGAACTGACTACCTTTTACCATTTATTTTTGCTCATTATTTTTCTGCCTGATGAACTATTATTAGCAGGAGACTTGTGAATAAATTTTGATTTAAATGTGCTTTAAAGAGCTAGTTGATATTTTGTTCATTGGTGGGTTTGAATTTGTTTTGCAGCTTAGCCCATATTTCATTGTTAATCTGCTAAGTCACCTACTTAGTGGCAACAAAATTAATAGTCATGTAAAAACATAAGCAAAAAGAAGCAAATGTGTTATGGATTACATAGCTATCCTTCTCTTCTGAGAGAGGGAAAAACAGATATCCAGTCTGGTTTTTACTAGATCAGGAGCCTGTATTACAAAAAAAACCAAAAAAAAACCAAAGCCAAAAAAGTGCATTACTACCCTTGACCTTTCCAGGTAATTAGAATCCTGCAGTCTATTTAACTTTCAATTCAATATAAATTCCTCATATGCTGTTGGATTGAGTCCAGACTTCTGTAACTGTGTATAGCCTATGGAAAATTCCAGTGAAGGGGGAATATCAGATAACTCTGTTTCTGTAATTAAAAGATAGTAAAATACTTAAGCAAGGAGAATATTTTTGTTTCAGTAATGAGGCAGCAATGTCTTATGTTCTACTTGGTTTTAACCAATTCTTTTCCCTCAGTAGATTTTGGTCTTGATTTAAAACAGCACAGCCTTGCTAGAATTAAGGTGCTTAAACATTATTTGAATAGATATATATGGCTTTGATAATTCTAGAAGAGAGGTTGTAAGTTAACACTTTTGTATTAGATATTTACAGAAGAAAAGGAGTCCTCAGAGAAAAGGGAGGGGGGGAGAGTGAGAAAGGAGATGAGAGTGTTTAGAAGTGAATCAGTTGCTGGTGAAAAGGTGTCTGGAGAGCAAACTCAGCAGGAGCATACTCCTTCTTGCCCCTTTCCTCCAATCTTCCCCTAGGATGTAGTGCATCTTTCATTTTCACAGAACAAAGATAATTTTACCAGTGTTCCCTAGGGGCTCAGGAAAGGGACATTACTGGAAGACTTTCCAGTCTAGTAAGGACCTCTAATGGCTGTCCATTATTGGTTGCTCAAGCTGGCAGTGATGAAATAAAAAATAGAAATCTGAGGGCAGTCAAAAGAGACTTCAGGGCCTTGAGACAATTGATTGAAGGATCAGGAGCACAGATAGTGATTTTGTGAATCCTTCCAGTAGCAAGGAATAATATTGATAAGAATAGGCAGATCCATCAGGTCAATGCATGGCTCTGAGACTGGTTTAATTGGAAAAAATGTGAGTTTATTGACCATGGGATGATCTGTTCAACACCTCATGTACTATCACATGAGGGGGATATGCCTCTCTCAAAGGGGAAGAAAAGAGCTCTAGCAGAGGAGCTAGCAAGGACTCATTGACTGAACTTTAGCTTGAAAGAGGGAAAAGGAAAATACCAGTGATGAGTGATGGGATGGTGGACCAAAACTTGGGAAAATGAGTAATCATAGGATCCCTCAATCTGCTTCATGAGACATTGGCTACAAAGTACAGCACTGAAATGTTTCTAGACTGGTGCACTTTGGATCCCCCTAGACTACTCAGTTGGCAGACAATTGCACTGATCTGGAGCTATTTTGCTGCAGTCTCGTGCTTCTGATATAGCTTCCAGTTTTGTTGTAAATCCTGTGTTCTTTCTGATCTCCTGGTCTCTTGAGCCAGTTGCTGCTGTGGCTCCCAGCCATGGAGGCTCCATGTAACAGCATTCACATTGGTGATATCTTTCCACTAAAAGCAACCTAAAAGCAACTTCAAAGGCCTGCCTCTATATCCAGGGATGATTTTGTACTGATTCTCCGCTTCTCCAAGTTTCTACAGTTTCTATCTTAACTTCACAGAGCTAATAACAGTACACTGCTTCCTGCTGAGTGGACTTTGGTGAAATATATTAATGGAAGTCAGTTGAACTTCAGTGGACTTTAGTAGGAGGCAGATGAATAGGAGAGTGTTTAGGGTCTGAAATTTTCTTTCAGATCAGTGAACGCCTCTTATTAATTTGAATGGGCCACAAACCAAGTGTATCAGGAAATCTTCTGAGCTCTTTTGAGAATTACCTGGTTATTTTTGGAGGATTACACAAGGTGGAGAGTCCTGCTCTGGAGTGGCAGGACTTTAAACTTGTAGGAGAATTTATATGGTATTAATTATTGTCAATTATTCATGTATTTTAATAAAATAATCCTTTTTCTTTTGTAAGGAAGTCTTATTCACTTAGTGTTTTGAAATATGCCCAAAAAGTGTATTTTTATGTAAAAACTAGCTGTGTATAAACCTAGGAAACTGTCAACAGAACTGTAGTCTCTTCAGCTGGCTAGAAGAATAGTTCAGTTTATGGGGGGTGGTGATTGTCAGAGCCTGTACTGGTGACAGGTGTTGGTTATTCATCTGCTAATTTCTCATTAGAAACAATGTGGTGGGTTGATCACTTGCAGTTTGGTAATTGGAGGCACTGTCGTGATTTCTGTTGGTAAAATTTATGAATGTGTTTACTGAAGTACTTTAAAAATAGTAGATGTGTTTTCAGTTTCTAAAATTTTATAATAAATGGAAATATTTCTTTTTTCTCATTATCAACAAATATTTATTATCCATGATCTGTAATTAGGTTCACAGTTTAACCTGTAAAGGATGAGTGGTGCTCACTGGACTGCATCATTTGCCTTACTGTGGTAAAATGACCAATTTTGCCTCACCAGCTGTGACTTTGGAGGCACTGACTTTGGAGCCAGTTTGAATGATGGGAACACATAAAGCTGTATAGATTAAAATATTTCCAGCGTACAGCTGTGTGTGTATCAGTCAGAATTCAGCAGCAGTTCTTGCTTGATAAGCTTGCTAATGTCTTCTTGTCCTTAGAAGGAGCATTGTTCCCCTGTATGGGTGTCTTGTACAGTCTCAACCCTGCTTTCTTTGCTGAAGCAAAACTCTCAGTGATAAACAGCATTAGTGTGACCGTGGAAAGCACTGAATACAAGGATAGAAAAACTACTCACAAGGGCAGTGATTAGAGTAAGGAAATAGAGCATGTAGTTCTGTGACTAATTAGGAATTATAGAAAGAACTAAAGGAAAAAAGACAAAGTTGGGAAATAAATGGTTGATTACTCATCTTGCATCAAAAGAGGGCATTTTCAAAAGACAAACCCAATTATAGCTGCTTTTCCCAATAATATTCCTATCTACGTCTCACAATTTCCATCAAATATGATAGAAAATAAGACTGTATTGTGCTTGAGCTTGTGGCAAAAATGATTGAAAGATTGCATGCAGAGTGTTCTAATTTTACATTAAAAAAGTAGATTAAGTTATGCCAGCAAATTAATGAGAAGTAGGTTTTTAGTTTTTCTATGAATGTGTTTTGAGTGCTGCAGAAATAGTCAGGTGTTGACGAAATGCAATGATGTTGGCTGGTGCAAGTACACAAAAGCCACAGAACTCCAAATAATAGAATTAACACAGTCTGGAATCCAAAATGGCCCTAGTTTGATCCTTGAGCTGACGTGATCAGGTAAATGTTGTTTCTCTGTGGTTTAGCATCTGATGATGCAAATGAGTTGTTTTACCTTTCTCTTTAATGAAATATGACTCAGGATATGAATTGGAGGTATCTTAATGGTTTATTAATTTCAAACTGCAAAAGGCCAGGTGTACTTATGGAAAAAGTTTAGAGTTACCTTTACATTTCTGCCTTTTCCTATTACCCTAGAACTTAGAGTCTTTACTGCAGAAGTGCCCCTCCAGAGGTGCCATGGAAGCAGTGGTGTTTTCTGGGATCACCACAAAACAGTTGCTAGTGTCTTAGGCAAAGTGAAGGTAGGAAGCTGATGTCCTTATACCTCTTTTTGGAAATCATTTATTCACGTGATACCAGAAAAGGATGCACTGATTTTTTACTTTGTAGTTAAAGTAATGCTTTTCACCAAGGGAAACCAGTGTAATTTACAGATGCTAATGAATTAAGGTTCTGACTTTGTTTATCAGCTTAATTTTGCACATGGAGTACCTGAAACATGAATTTTTAGTTGTCTAGGTACAGAGTTGAATGGTTTTGCTACAAAAGCACTAAGAATAACATAGTATCTTCTATCAACAAATACAAAAGTATCAAGATAACACCTGTAGTAACTCCTTCCTTGGTTGTGTTGATTTGGGTCAGCCAAAGAGAGTAGCTATCAGTGAGAGCTTAGTAGTTCAGTAATTTGTTAGATAAAAAATGTTCTGTATGGTTAAAAAATGGCTTTCTCCATTAATCATTAACCTGCAAATGACAAACTGTATTTCCTAAATGACATGTCCTCTGCTGACCTGTTCTTCCATGATGAAATCCCACTTGTTTCCATCATAACATCTGCAACTAATGTAAAGTATCTCTGCATCTTTTTTCAGAAAGTTCCTTGGGAGATTGTTAACAAAGCCTCCAAACCCATCTGCTTTTTTGTCAGCACTATTGTTACCATCTGGAAAACCTTTTGGAACATTGTGAATAGAAAAGGCAAAACTGTATACTTCATTAATAGTAATTGAGCTTCTGAAAAAGCAAATTGCTTTGCAATGAAATTCAAAACTTCACTGTAAATATTCAGTAGACAGTGCTAGTATAATTCTAAAAGGAAATACACTGTACTTCACTTCACAGCATAATAGAAGCTGGTTGTTCATCAGAATCCAGATGTCTGATAGAGTACCACTCCTTTAATGTAAAGACTGAAACATACAGTAACCCCAGCTGGCTGTTTCTTAAAACTCTTTGCAGTGGTCACATATGTGGGATGTCTGGGCTCATAACCATTTTTATTATAGAAAAAAAGATGTTTTTAAAGTTTACCTTTCTTTGATGTAGGATTTCTTTTTCTAGAAGTACACCTAGAAATAGTCTTTTTTTTTTTTTATGCTTGTAAAATAGTCACATTCTGTGATGTGCATAAACATATGAGCCTGGTGAAGGGGAGGCAATCATGAAGTGTTATTGTCATTGAAAATAACCAATGATATATTTTTTTCTTTAATAACACATTTGCTAAGTAATACTCATCTCAGACTTTCTGGATTTCTTCACTTCATGAAGAAAATTCCTTTAGTCTTCTGAAGCAAAAGAGAAAGGTAATAAGATAGTAATTTCAGCAAACTTGTCATGCTGCAGTGCAATTTTTTGGCTGAATTTGTTTTGAAAAAATGCAGATGAACAAAATGGTCTATCTGTTACAAAGCCATGTAGCAATTTTTTTAACCAATTTGCTTGCATTTTTTAGAGTAATTGTTCAATGTAGCTCATTTTTCAATGAATATGCATGAAAAGCTCCTGACTATTGAGCAAATCAGCACTAATTTATGTTGCTTATGCTGTTTTCCTTTTTGTTTTGTGAGATGTTTCCAAGCAATGCTATTCTGTGGAATGTGGCCACAGTATAAATGATGTGATTTGTTATATAATCCACAGTATTATTGTGTGTTTCTGTTGTGGAAGAAGTCTTACTGTGATTGTTTTTCCTGCCAGTTCAGTAATATGTGACCCTCAAATGCAGCAAAAGATAGATCATTAAGGTTTCATCAGAGACCTCTGCAAGTTTAATCTTAAAATGTTCAATTAGGCTCTGCAAGTTTAATCTTAAAATGTTCAATTAGGCTTCAGTACTTAGCAAATTTTAAGGTGCAGAGGAAACCTCTGGAGGATAACATGGTAGAATATAATATATGATTTTATGAACGATTCCTGCTGTAAGTTGGTCCTCCTAAATTTGAGCCTCTTAAAATTTGGTTCACTTAATATAACCTGTAGGTTTTGCTTTGTATGTTTATGTAATTAAATTGTAAGGTAAAAATCAGGAAGGAAAGGAATTTTGTGTCAACTACCATGGAATGTATTAGAGTTGAAAAATTATTTTTACAAAGGCTGTCTTACTATTTAGTATAAAACTACTGTCTGCTGGATGTCAGTTTAAAATTAGCATCTATTTTTAACAGTTCTAAAGTTTACAGTGTCATTCAGACTGAATACAGGTTGAAAGCCAGACTGAAAATCCTACAGGTCGTTCTTATCCATACTTTAAAAGTTTTGATCAGAATAAGTGATCTTGGGCAAAGGGTTAAAGTAGTTTGATGGCTAGGTTAATACTGCATTTTCAGTCAGGCTGAATTGAAAGGGACAGGTTGGGAAGTACACTGGGAGGTGTACTGACTACCAGCTTCAAAGGTGTTGACATAAAAGGAGAAGGACAAGAAAAGAGAGCTCCCAGTGAATAAGCAACAGCAAGAAAAAACCAACATGTATCTCAAGGCATCACAGAGACAATTTAACTGTTACTTTCTCAAGTATCATTTTCTCCCTGCTGGAACCAGGAGCATGTTTGATCTGTGAGATAACATTAACATTTTTAAATTCAAATCTTTGTTTTACAGAAACCCTCCACCTACTTTGCTACATCCTGAAAAATGGTGCAGAGGATTCAACCATTTCATTTCACAGTGAGTTTTTTTTCCTTTTAAAACAGCTTTTTCAGCTAGACCTATGTGTGCCAATCTAAAAACAGAATTTTCTTATGGAGTTAGTGCTTTTGTAGGTTTTTGACTACAGTTTTCTTTTCATAATTCTAGACCGTGCTTCACTTTTCAAAAGCTTTACAGCACAGTTTGATCTTCTTATGTAATTTTCTTCATTTGAGTGTCTCTTGATTTTGATGGACCTGGAACAGATTTATAAAATATACCTGATTTCCTTGAGAGTTTCCCATTGAAATTTTGTGTTGAGGAAAAAAAAGGATTAGTGAAAATAACTACTGGTCAATTTAAAATAAGAATTTGAAAGATAAGGAGGAAAAGAAATGCCTTTTTTCTACTTCAGTAAGGTTCAGTAGGTTATATATATATATATAGTCACTATATGTATTTAGTTGAGCATCAATAGTATGGAGAGCATGATGAATGCAGCTGTCCTCAAACTAAAATATGCAAATATGCTTTTGCTTTCATTTTTTCTTTTTACAGTGACACTAGGAAATCATGGTTTAGTAGTTGCTAGCATTGTATTCAAAAATCTTACTGCCACTTTTATGAGTGATTTTTAATATTCTTCAATATTTCATTGGAACCAATTACAGCCCATATTGTGTAATGTGGTGAATACTACTATATCATCACTTGTCAGTACTGACTTTTCAAGATAGGTTTGTAAATATGCACATCTGCATTTTGAATCTGTTCTGTTCCTTGGTGTATCCAATTACTTGCAGAGTACAATATCCCTACCTGATACTTTTTTCAAGTAGTTGTGTAGTAATGTACTTCCATTTTAGAAGAAGTTGAAAATAAAAACAGTAATGCAAATTCTATTAGTAGTCTGTGAAAAATGCTGTTCTTTACTATGCTGATCTTTAAGCAGACAGGAAGGTGAGATACAGTGTAATGTTTGACCTACAGAGGAAGGATGTTATTGTTATTGCTGCAGTGTAACTCAGAATCTCTTCAGTGTAGGTAGCAGAAGTACATTCCTCTAGAGCAGGTTGATCCAAGTTCTGATTCTCCATAGTGCATGTCCTTGTTTACACAGGGTGACATTGGCATTTATGGCAGATTCTGTGTTTAAGTACAAGGGTCACCAAGTGGTGGATAAATTTCATTCTGTATAAAAAACCATTGGTTGCATTGTATTTAAAGGCTGTAGTCTATATTCTGGGGGGGGCAGCACTAATGGATTATATTCCACTTGTGCTTTAGAAAGTCACTGCACCTGGTAAATAAGATTGCATTCCTGTGTCAGGAACATTGTGCATTAACCTTCAGCATTGTTATGTAAGTTTTCCTTTCTTGGTGTCTTCCCTTTTAGAAGTCCCTGCTGAGCCTTGGAACAATACAAAAAACTCTGTGAAACATTTCTTAGCATTTGTTCAGTCATTTAGTTCAACATGCACTGGTCATAAAACAAGTCAGATGTTAATACTTTATGGCTAAACTAGTTTTTAATCTTTTCTGTTGAGGTTTTTTATATATTGAAATTGTATCTTATTAATCATATCGATTATTATTTACTTTTTCATAATTATTTCCTCATCATCAACTTTTGCAGGTTCTCAAGCCTTGCTTTTCATTTTTACAGTGATGTGCATGGTGAAGTAAGGAAATATGCTCATACATGGTTCTCTTAACATGGAGAAATGCAACAATTGTAATAAATACCCTGTGCTATAGCTGCCTCTACTGAAATTGAATTCTCTCTGACACTGTTCTATTCTTGGGCATGTGTTAGTAAAGTTGTTACGATACAGAGGTTACAGGATGTTTTTATGGAGGCTTAGATTTACATTAGTGGACTTTCTAGAAAAATTTAGATAATGAAACATTGGATCATACAACTGCAAACCTTTTAGCCATTACTGATAATTGGCTCATTTATATGCATTAGTTATGCATTTGTTGATGCCTGCCTTGTGACAGCCTAGTTATGATAAATTAAAAGCAGTGATTGTATAAATTCCATAGTGCCTTTTGTCCATATGTTAGGACCTTGCCTGATGTTTCTGTCACCCTTGTGATGAGTGGTTAGCTTTTGAATAATTTCATTATCTACCTCCTTCTTGATGCTAACATCATTTGCATAACAAGCTTATCTGTTCACGTTGCAGGCCAGACCTGTGTATTGACCAAAACTGAGCATGTAGCTTTGGCTAAGCTTTTGATTTCAGTTTGGTTTATGCAATAATTTTCTTCATGCTGAGATTACCAAACCTGGTCACTGTAGCTTTTTTTCACCCCATTTTGCCATCCCTTGAAATGCCATTGTCTCGAGAGGCATTTTTTATAAGTGGTCTCTAACATATTCCAGTGATTTACAACATTCTTGAGCTGGAAGTTTCATTGTTGGTAAATCTTTAGGGTGCTAAAATCATGATCATATATTTTTCAGGAATAAAGTCTATATTGTAAATTATGATACTATTAGCCCAAGAGATGAAGATTTTGCAGCAGCATTTTAGTCAGATGCAATGTTTACAAAATCTGAGTGTGAAGATGGTTTTTAGCTTGGTGAATCTGTTTCCATTCCCAGCTCCGTTGACCTCGACTTGAGATGAAGACTGTAATGTGTTGTTCCCATAAGAATTTTTACAATGAAGACAGGGAATCTGAGTTAGATATTTTGTTTTTAAAAAATACAGAGAAGACACAATTTCAGCTCTCCCTTCTGGCAACAGCCTAATTTTGTATTTGGTACCTACTAAGATAAAGGCAGCACATATATACTTTGTTGATACAAGGTCAGTAAGTTCTGTGTATGTGTACTCATCTAAACTGCTGTGATTATGTATGAAAATTTGGCTCTCCAGTCATCATGTGAGCTATTATTAATTACCTTTATCTATATATCAATAGGACTTATACCATATGTGTAAGACCATGTAAACTACCATGGCAGTGGCAAATAATTTTCTTGGCTTGACTGATCTTGAGGGATAAATAAGAGAGTTAATATGTTCTTGTAGCAGAAGAATGCAATAAATTTATTTACATTACATCACAAAATGGTAATTTTAATTAAAATTAGTAGTGGTATCTCCAGAGACAGACATTTTCCTTTTAAATTTATTTAACCAATGATGAGCTATTATGGTTCTTTGAATTAATTAGTCATTCTTGAGCTGGAGGGGATTAAAGAATTAAGAAATTCAGGAAGTAATAAAGTCAAAATGTGAACTTAAGGATTTATCGTCATGTTTATCATCAGAATGTAACTTCTAGCAATGACATTGCAAATACAGTACAAAGATAATTTTTTGTCCTGATAAACTCACTTTTTTGTACTTAATTTAAACACAGCTTAGCCAGCTGAATTTCATGTTGATGAGTCTACACTGAGTTATTCACTTAATAGATCATCTAGATTATATAGGTTTTAAGTGGTCCATTTATATTTAACTTCTCTGAATGCAGATAAAGGTTTTTCACAATTTAAGCAATTGTTTAGTGACAGTCTGTTCATGTTACATAAAGAATATTTTACATTTCTTTCACTGAGAACATGATGTGCATTTGACATAACTTATTAATTTCACAGTGTCTGGGAAGGCAGAGGTTTGCAAATGTCAAAAAGATACAGACTGGGATGTGTAAGGTTATCACCAAATCTGTACATTTTTGCATTTCATTCATTGATGTAGACTCTCAGAATCTGTCTGCAGATGAACTTGAAATACTGAATTAAAGTACCTGACAAAAGATCTCTGCCACTTTTGAACATTGCATGAAACATATGGATTTATACAGAGGAATGGACATATACAATGAATACAGTTATCTTCAAGTTTCTAATGAGTAGTTACAGTAAAAATCCTGCCTCAAATCAGCTACATGCTATAGTGTCAAAGTGGGATGGGTACCTCAGGGAGAATATCTGGTACACATGCAAAACATACTATTTCTAATAAAAAGCTTCAGTTGTCCAAGGTTCTAAAGGGTTTTTGTTTTTCTGGGCCTTGAAAGAGAGAGCAAAGAAACAGAGCAGACTCATTTCTGGTGAAAGGCTATTCATAAATGTCATCATTCAAGAAATAAGTGTATTGTGGTTTTGAGATTCTCCCTAGAGTTGTTCTGATTGTATTTCTGTTGTCACTGGTAAGATTTCAACATGAACAATTGTCAGATCCATGTTAAAGATCTGCAAGAGGTGCAACTCCATAGAGTTTCTGTTGTTTGTTCTCTAAACCATATATATGACCCCAAAAAATTTGTAATGCTTACTCAGCCCAAACAAGGCTGGGAAACCTACTGTAAGTTTTGAAGATTTAGAAGAGGTAAAGGTATTTACTACACCTAATTTTACAATTTCAGAGCAATAGAATCTTTGTTATGTTTCAGATGTGTGCTCTAAATTATACTGTATGGTACTTGATATTGAACATTAAACTGAAAGAAGATTTATTAAGAAAATAGGCAATGGTGACATTTCAGTGTTTGAGTATTTGTCTCATTCCTAGGGAGGATTAGTAATTTACAGCATTTGCTACCAAAAGGCAGATCAATAATGTTACAGATGTGTTCTGACCATCAGAATTTACACCATGCATGTGATGATTGAGTTCTTTGTCATTAATTCCGTCTTTCATCCTGATATCTAATTGTATCAGAATGAACAGTAAAATCCTCATTATTTATCATGGGATGCTGTGCAAGACAGGAGACCTATTTAACCTACACACATATCCCTAGTGCCCAGCATTTACTTTCTGCAGAGGGACAGCTATATATAGTCCTGAAGATAAGGTTATTTCTACCCTGTGAGTCCTGCTGAATTAGGACTGAAAACAGAAATGCTGTTGGCAAAGCTGTCACAGTTTTTTAGTTCACTTTTGTGAATTAGTGACCTGCAGCAGTGGGGGTTGGGCAGGCCTGCAAGTGGAAAGCAGGGAAGTGTCAGAGAAGCAGGCACATTCCTGCATCTTATTACAAATGTAGTTTATGAAATGTCTTCTCCACCTCTTGGCTGCATGTAACTGACCAGTGCCTGCCACAGCTACATGTGGTACAGAGGTAGAAGGAACACTCAGATACTGAGCATTTTAAGCAGCTAAAATAATCTCAGAGATTATTTTTCCTTCCTTGACTGGAAAGTTTCTGGCCTAGATGATCCTGCTTGTCAGT
This sequence comes from Agelaius phoeniceus, assembly GCF_051311805.1. Taxonomy (NCBI): domain Eukaryota; kingdom Metazoa; phylum Chordata; class Aves; order Passeriformes; family Icteridae; genus Agelaius; species Agelaius phoeniceus. The sequence continues at coordinate 31,230,833 of NC_135271.1, read as the reverse complement.
GTCTGTCCTCCCATTTCTCTAAGCAGGGGGAGTCCACCCATTTGAGGTCATGGTCTTGATTTCATTAATCTTGCATCATGAAGAAACCTTGTAATGTAAGTAATCAGGTAAGTATGCAGAATCAAAAAAAAAAGTCTCAGAACCTAGACACCTCATTCTCCCTGCTTAAGAGAGAGAATGCTCCCTCCTTTCAAGAGGATATGACCTTACTCTTTCCTTTCTTCCTCTGGGAAATTTCCACTCTGGAACCTCAGCTGAACCATTCTAGAACCTCTCTATCTTTGAGGGCAGTCTGGTAACTGTATTTTCTGGGACTGGGATGAGAGTATCTTAGCATTTTAGGATGACCTGGAGTCTGGTTCAAGACCCTGGAAAGTTCTTTTATCCTAATAGCAGAGTCCTGGAAAGATCCTCACCGCCAGACAGCAGGTACTTGTGCAAGGAGTGAAATAATATGTCGAGGGCAGGGGAGATTGGTCCAGAGCTGTGAGAGGAGCAGGTGATGGGGAAAGCACCCTGATGAGACAGAGAGTGGCAGGGAGATAGGGACCAGAGGAGTGGCAGTGAGGGCTTTACCTAACAGATAACAGTTGAACAGCACAGGGACTTTATATCACTGTTACCCAGAGGCTGTTGTGTGAATTCCCCAGCTCTAATGTAGTCTAATATACACAGTCATTATTTCTTCCAAATATTAACCTATGTGTCTTCCATGCATGTAGGTATTAAATAGGTGTTTGAAGTCTGGTTGGACATTGGGGTTATGAGACAAAATTACTTCCAGCAATATACTTCTAGCAGATAAGAAATCACAAGAAAATGTAGCATTTACAAAATGTACTAATTGAAAAAAATCAAATAATGCTGGTGATAAATCATAGTGTAACTAAGATGTGAGAGTTGCAGCTACTTGATTTCTTTCTCTTTAAAGAAAGTACTTGGGGTCAAATAGTTCATAATAGATCAAATGAAAGAGAATTTCTGAAAGAAAGAACTGCTGCTGCTCTACTTAGATTTTGCTGCGATAGTGAGTGATGTTAGTAATTATTTTTCTATTTTTGAGCACACAGAAGACTCAGACCACCACTGCAGTTCTTATGAAATCTGTTTCTTTCCACTTATTCATTAGTAAATATTAGCTCATGAATGCTGATAAATATCTCTCCTTCTGAGCCATCTGATTCGCTCCTTGTGAAATGGCTGTTTACACTGTCGAGACCCAGCAATTCCAACAATGTTATCATCCGAGTGCAAGCAGCCAGTGAATTTTTAGAGGCTGCCTCAGATGGGCCTGTGTGGATGGGAGGCTGCTCTTATCCTCTGCTAATAAATGCTTCATCTTTGCTTGTAATTGTGGCAGAATGGAAATGGTGCTTAGGAGCCTGGCTGTGAGATTGCAGCAAATGGCTGCAACCTATGTTTAATGTAGTGACGCTAATGAATTCTGAGAATTAATTTTCTGCTAAGAAAGCGTGATGGAAGATACTAGAATTTCCAATTAGATAATGGATTGACTTTCATCAAGGCAAACCTACAATTTTTGTTTCTTTTTTCAATCTCCGCTTGCTTAGCCTTTCTATTATTTTAGATCAAAAAAATAGACTAAATGTGATACTTTCATCATACCTTATTTGAAACAAATCTTGTAGTAGATTTTCTAGTCAATTTGCTCCATTCAAACTAATGCACCACCTTTTATTTTTTTTTAAATTTCCACGAGCCAGACAATTTGGCTGAATTTGCAGGTGCAGCACATTTACTGGTTTTATGAATAATTGCAATATGGTTGATGTTTGACAGTGTCTGAGCTAACTGTCCAAACTGGTTTTAAATGAATGCTCAGATGAGAAGCTGAAGATGTTTTTGTTTTCTTTTTTCCTCAGAAGCAAATCCTTCATTAATAGGGCTTTTTATGTTGTATTTCACTTGTACAACGCATTGATTTCAGAGTATTTTGTGATGAGGGAAATTGTAAAAACTGTTTTGTTACTGTACTCTTCCAAATGTTGACATTACTGAATGTTTATTACTTTATGATTTCTTTTTTTCTGGCATATATGTTGGATACATCTTCTTCCTGAATTTACTGGCAAGTTTGAACTCAGACACTCATATAGTTAACTTTTCCACACATTATAATTCTATGTCAGAGTGCAGGTCATTAGAAAATGTTGTGATAATTCTCACCTTTGTGCAGGCTTTAGAATTGTAAGAGCTGATATTCTATATTTGTTTTTTTCTGAAGAGCATTATAGTGTCAATACAGCTTCTAGTAGGGGATGATGACACCTTATTGAACACCTGCAGTGACACCAGCAGTCTGATGCATCATTTTTCATTAGCACTTAGGTGGTGGCCCAAGAATTTTTATTTTACAGATGATATTTACTAAGAACAGCAGCAGCAGCAGGCATTCATGTTGCACTAAAAGCAACACAGTTGAACTGACAGTGTGTAGAAGCAGAATATCAATAGGCCTTTCCTACATAGAGAGGAATAAGGACAAAGGAATATGCTCTGAGAAACATAAGGGCTATGTTTTCAGTGTCACATGACAGCTTTCCATCCTACATTCCATCACAGCAAGCCTGGTGAGACATCAAATTGGCGCTGAATATTTGAGTACAGACTGAGCCCTCAGTACCTACAGTGACTAAGCTGCAAGCTGTTTACTGCATTTGAAACCTAGCAAGGGCTAATTTCTAGAAGTGACTGTGTCAAAACTTCTGCTGTTTAGAGGCAAACGAGGGTGTGTGCCTCATACACTTCAATTCCCTATGGCCAACCTGCTCTTTCTGCTGCTGTGTTTTTGTGACACTAGTGCTAGGAACTTGCCATTTGACTTGATGGATTAAACCAACTCCAGTGGAAATGTTCATTCTCCTGTTAGTCTCTTCCCTGAAGCTGAAGTACTCGCAGATGAAGCTACAGACATGAATTGAAGCAGCTCTCCCTCAGCCTTGCACAGCTGTTAGTTACTAGCTCTCTGCTTTGGTGTGTCATCTCGTTAACCAACTGAAAGGACTCTGTTCTTCCCATGCAGGCACAGACTTGGCACAAGAAGAGGTGTGCTCTGTCTGAGCTTGGAACAGAGAGAGTTTGATCACAGAATCATGTTGATGTGTCTTGTGTCATTAACTTAGTCATCCTGCAATTTAACAAAGTTTTGGTCGTGTTTCAAGCGAAATCCTACGTGAACACAGACTGCAGCAATATCGTACTGCCAGAGGATGAAGGCTGCATTTAGATGAAACAATAGATAAACATTGGTTTTGCAAAGGGGAAGCATGCATGCAAAGTGAATGGTCAGTGGGGGATTGGTAGGATTATGGACAGAAGCAGAGATAATCTGAAAGATCTCCAAGACCACCTCCTTCACAGAATTAACCTGTGCTCATTAAAACATCTTCCAGATCTAAAAGCTCACATTTCAGGCATGCTAGAGAGAAGCTAAGAACTTTTTTCTCCAAAATGTCTCTTCTTGTTAGGCTTCCACAATGAGTGCAGTATCCTGGACATTTTGATGTCTCACCTAGGGGCCATGTATATAGAAAAACTCTCATGCAACTTCTGCATCCTGTCTGTAGAGTGGTTTTGTGAGTGTTCAGAGCTCAGAGAATTCATATTAATAACTGCAGGCCACCAGGTCTAAGATTTGCATGTTCTTCACACTTTTGATAAACACAAGATGTCCTGTCTGGAACTGTGTAATTTTTTGAAGATAATCCATTTAAACTGAAAAGCTAGTGCCTTTTGTGATAGGACAAGAGGTAATGGTTTTAAGCAAAAAGAGAGTGGATTCAGACTATATCTCAGAAGGACGTTTTTTGGGTTGAGGTGGAATACTGACAGAGCTTGGTAGATGCCCCATCCCTGGAAAGAATCAAGGTCAAGTTGAACAGGGTTCTGAGCAACAGTTCATGTCCCTGTGCATTGCAGGGGGTTTGAGCTACATGACCTTGAAAGGTCCCTTCCAACACAAGCTATCCATGATCCTATGATGAAGATTCACTTGGATTCAGTTATAGTACTGAAAAACTCTAGATGAAATCAAATTTAACAAGAACATTTATTTATTAACAATAAAACATAAATACTGTAAAATTGGAATCATTGATAGAATGGTAAAAATCATGAGTGCATGAGCTTTTTCAGACTGAAATCTCCACTTCAGGTACTTGTCATCAATCTGTGAATTTGTATAATGCATAGCACTTATTGTTTTGTTCTCGTTTCCTCTGTCTTCCTGATTAATGTTGTCTTTCTTTTCAAATGCTTTTTTCCTTTTTCTCAGGAAACATGAATTTAAACAGGATTGGCATAGATTGTATTGTCTGTGTGGGTGTATTGACTTTTAAAACTCCCAGATTACAAAAAAGAGAAGGGGTAGGGAGATTGTCAGAACCTGTTCAAGGCTAATGATGGATCTTTTCCTGGAGGGGAAGGACTGGTATTTATAGCCTTGTGCCCAGAGGGGTGGAGATAAAGCAGGTGGTGTTGCTTTAGTGTTTCTATCAGGAGGCTACAGTTCCAGCCTATCGCAAAATTCACCAAAACAGTTCCAAAACTGGTAACACATTTTACAGACTTTCTTTTCTGGAATAGATGTACAGAACAGGTTAGTAAAATGATTTTCAGGAACCTAAAGTATTAAAGTTATGTTCAAATATATTTCCAGGATCATTTTAAGACCAGACTTTAGTCTTCAGTAAAGTCTTTGAGGTGAGGCTAAACTTTAATAACTTGCTAATGTGTTTGGTAGTATTTGAAATCAATTAATGTGTATGATTTTTTGTAATATAGTTTAAATTTTGTACATTGTTACTTTTATTACTAGAATATAAATTCTAAAAGGTATTGAAGTTTCACTGAACTTTTGGCTAAAATAATAGTCTTGATTTGTGGTATTTGGCCCTGCAAGGGAAGTACTTAGGTACTTATTCAGCAAATATGAAAGGAAATTGTAAAGTATGTAATATGAATGCATCTCATCAAATAAATTCATCTTGAGCTATAATTTGCTAAAATTATAGATACCAGAAGGGAGGTATATACTGAATTGCAGCACTTCTTTTTCACATTCTCAAATAATACCAATATCATTATTATTTGAGCAAGATGAATAGAATGATTTAATATTATTAATTAGAGGATACTTGAAAGCAGTCTTATCCTGTTGGATCATTCTTGTGTTTGAATGGTATTATTTCAGCTTTATTATGCAGAAAATAATTCAGCTTGAATGATGGCTTCTCCAAACTTAAATCTCAATTATATAAATTAGTATGGTACTTTATTTCTTCACTCATTACTAGTTCACCTGTACTGCACCAGTTCACAGAAAGAACTTTGGTACCATTTAATTCTGACTGATTCCTTTCTCTTCCAGACTGAATTGTGCAAGTTTGCAGAATTTTCTGTGATTCTTATGCTAACACTCATCATTGCGATATACAATATCTGCCCATTGCATTCATTTTAAAACCAAAGCTGTATGTCAGATCTTTTTGAGCAGTGTTGTACCACAGGTTTCAGTTGGGATTTTCAGTAGGCTGAAATCCTACAGTTCATGGTCAACCTCTCATCAGAGAAGAGATAGAAAATTAAAATGAAGTATTGTCTATTCCTCTTAATTTTTATGTCTATTAACTGTACAGCTCTTACAGGATACAATGTCATTTTTTTCCTTTTATCTAGTGACAGTTAAAAAGAGAGATAAAATAAGCTCAACTTTTTAGCCTTTATACTAGTATTCTTGTGGAGTGCATTCACTTAGCTAAGTATTTTATGCCAGATTTATTGCAGTATGGAAGAGTCTTGTAACATATTGAGGAACTCAAATTTGTGGAAAAAGAAAACAGAGTGACAGCCACAGAGTAAGCTGACTCAATTCATGCTGTAATGATAACATCATTGTCTGAGACCCCGACTTCTCTGTTACAGGTGTCTAATCAAAGACTTTGAGCAGCGTCCTTCGGTCACCCATCTTTTGGAACATCCGTTTATTAAGCAAGTGCACGGTAAAGACATGTCTTTGCAAAAACAGCTGGCTGAGCTCATCCAAGAACAGCAGCAGCTAGGCTCCATAGCCAAAACAAGGTACTGTACAAGGGCCTGTATGTAGCAATATTTATGCTGCAGCCCTCCTTCCCCACACTTATACTGGAAGCACAAATTGAAACTTTGGATGTGACTTTTACTGTTTCAAATTATCACATTAATGTGTTGAATGCCAATATAATTAGCAACAAGTGCTGCTTGCCTTGTGAATGTAAGAGTCGTGTTGTCCCTTTGATACATTTTAAAGCTAGTTTAATCAGCCATAATGCAACTTTCTTTGCCTTTCTTTCACCCACTGAACTCTGTTCTATAGTTGTTCTCATTTGGCTCAATCAGAAGGGTGTTGTTAATTCCAGAATGTTCTGATTTGTGGAAATATATGTTGGCACAAACCATAGAATCATACTTTGGTAACAGATCTTTAAAAATACAACTGTGAGCATTCAAGTGACTACTAGAAAAAGTTAAGAAAAGAAAATTTTTAAGTTTGCTGTTTTATTAAATCCTATTAGTAAGAAGGCTGTTCAGTACTGAAAGTAGTTTTGCCTGTATTTAATAGTAACTTCTATTTTTCCATTCAGCCCAATAATTAATTTTAAAATGTGCTTAAAAAGCAACGCATGTTTATCGGCAGGAGTGGCATCTTTTGAGGCTGACTGTAAATGTGTCTTAGTTTAGTTGTTGTCCAGAGGGTGGCAGAATTTCACTGTTTCAAAAGAGAATTAATGCAAATGAACATATTGTCCCAAGCTCAGCAATCATTCTGTAATATGAAATTCTAGAGTTAGATAAGCTCTGGCCCATTATTATAAATAACCACCGACTTATGTTGATGAAGTAAATTAGATGTTATGATTTAGAAGTCATAAACGTGTATATACTTATATTCCAGAAATCTCTGTAGCTGAAATGCTAAAGGCCCAAAAAAAAAAAATGTACAAGTTAAAGTAAGGGAATGATTGTTAAGTATAGTTTCAAGGTGGAGCTGACTTGTGTGGGTGGTGAGGTTTTTTTTGTTTGGTTTCGTGGGGTGTGTGTGTTTGTTCTTGTTGGTTTCTTTGTTTGTTTTCTAGGAAAACACACCTGGGAATGCTCACTGTGGGTGGGAGTTATGCCAGCATTACAGTAGAAGTTACAGCTTTATCTCATTTCCTAAGATTCCTTCCCCATATAGCACCTGACAGATCACGTTGCCTACAGCTATGGCATGGCTGGCCCAAGAGTATAAGAATTTTTCCAGCTGTTGACCTGATTGCACATTTAGACAGAGTGAAATGATCCTTGTGCTAAGAGAAGCTCAGAAATGGATTTGTCATGGTATTCCAATACATTCTTCTGGGATTGAGCTCCATAATGTGGAGTGACAAAGAACCAAGACCACGCCAGCATTTCTTTCCTCAAGCCTTTTCATGTATTAACTGGGTATGCTCTGACAGACAAGGTACTGCACATTAGACATGACTGGACTGTAAGAAGGATTTTGCTTCCCAGCACCCTAATATGAATCAGTGCTCATCTAAGAAAGTTCAGCTCCTTGTCTGTCCTGTCACCATCTAACCCAGCTTAAATACTTTATTTTCAAACAAAAATCTTTCTGATTGTTTTAGCATTATACTATGGTATCCTTACTTCTGTGAAGCACCTGCCCACTGTGATGGGGTTGAGAGCATGCTCAGTGAGGACAAAAATCTACTTACTGTTTACCTCTGAAATCTACAACATATTGTTCAGTGTGATATTCTAAAGATTTTAAGCTTGATCAAATTGGTACAAATTTAATGAGATAGCAAAAGTACATCCCTGCAAAATATTAAGTCCGTGGGCCAGACAGTTGATGCTGGACTAGAAACATGAGATTATTACAAAAGAACCAACCACTACGAGCATCTAATTAGAATTTTCCCCAGAGGATTGGCATAGCCTCATAACAGTAAAAAACTTGGCTCTGTAATAGGGCTATTGTACCCCCTAGAAAAATTTTTACCCATTAAAGGCCTTTAAAACCTTTGTAATGCATCTACAACATAATTTTCAATACAAAATTTGACATGCAGAAGAACATATGACCAGATGGTACTGTAAAAAATTTACTGGCATTCATTTGTTATGATCTGTAGAAGTCATCTGAATGTATAGTCACCACTTCAAAGTAAATAAGGCCACTTCAAATCCATGTTAGGTAAAACTTTTCTATTACAACATTGAACATAGTGCATGTTTTTTGCTAGGCTTAACTTCAGTACATTTCTTCAGACCTCTGAACTAAAGGGGCTCTTTCTTGACCTTGAGCTCAAAGAAGTCTGTTAACACACATTTGTTGCTATCACCACTTTGTTGCTGATGAACATACTGTTGTTACTTTTCCATGAAGCAACTTACTAGAAAATTTTATATTCCGATTTCCTTAGTTTAAAAATTATTAATAAAAATAAAATGCTTATGCTGGTAAAAGACCACTTTTAAAATTAACATTAACATTAACAATTCATCCTGTCTTTTTACTGAAAAGGATACTCTTTGAAACTTTTCCACTAGTTCTGTTTTTCCCTAAATCATTTTCATTGGTGAGGTGCAGATATCTTTGATCCTTATGCAAATAGGTGTTTTTAGAAAACCCAGCTGGAATATCCCTCTTTCCACACTTGTAAGGAGGGAGAATATTCTTTTTTTCATCTATTGGCATCTTTTACACTGAAATTCTTGTGTTTTGGCATTTCAGCGTTAGCTTTCCACTCCTGCATTGCCTGTGTCTTACACTCTCATGAGGAAAAACTTGGTGAGAAAGTCTAATGTCACAGCTGTGTAAAGATAAGCCCTGGGTCTTTTCTTTCTTATCCATATCCCTTTTATAAGCTATCAGTTAACTGTATTCGTTTTCTAACAATACCAAAGCATAAATTGCTAATTAGCATCAATGCGCTGTCCATTAACAGCTTTGACATAGTAACAATTATATGAAGTTTAATTCTAAGAAATTTATTCAGTGTTAAGTAGTCCACTAGCTCTATTTTTATAGAAGTTCTTCAATCCTTGAAAAATAAGGGTTAGTACATCAGAATGTTGCTTCACATGTAGTCATTCCAGCCATGCAGAATTTTTCTTCCCCATCTATTCTAAAGTCAAATACAGAATTCTTTTTTAACACATGGATACTGATTTCTAGGTCATTGTGGAGTCACAGCAGTCTTATTCCTATCAATATGTAGCTGCCTCTAGGCAGGAAGCATTTCTTAAAATCAGGGAGGATGCTTTCACAGGATCTCACTCAGTTTTTTCCTATTTTTCCTTCTTTTTTTTTTTTTACTTTCATGCTTCTGTATTCACACAAATACTATAAGGTGGTTGTTCACATAGTGTCCTTATGCATAGAAACATTGTGAGAACAAGAAATATCATTCATTCCTAAAGACTTGTACCTCATGTAGCATAAAATTGGAGAACGGAGGAAAAAAGAAGGAATTTAGGTACAGCAAGGTACATTGCTGAACCTCAATGTTCTGTGCCAGCAGAACAAGCAAACATTGGTCAGGAATGATAAGCAGAACTATAAATATGTTTTTGTTACAAAAATAATAATGAAGTGTTGATATACTCAGTGTGTCTGAGTGTGATTAATAATGTATTCTCTAGGTAAGAAGGGTACACAAGTCAGTCTTACCACAAACTTGCTGTACTTCAGGGGTAGGTTCCTCAAGAATTCATGTGATTGCTTGTCATTAAAATGCCAAGAATGTTTAGGCACCTCCTGAATTTAATACAATATCATAGTAATGGTTGTGTTCTGTTCCTGAGTCTCACTCTGATTTGCTGTGTAATCTCTGTTCTATCACTTGTCCTCAATATTTCTCTGTTCCTTTCACTTATGAAATGGTTATTAATAGTTTTACTTAATGTATCATACCTATGGAAAAGAGCAGTTTGCTGAGGCAAGAACTTTGTCTTGTTCTATAAAGCCATACTGTACTGTACTGTTAGGTTGCTGCAAACCTGGTAATGAGGAGAAACATGTATAATGCCTGGAGCTCTAGCCATTTTTATATTCATTCTTCCTGCCCTAGAGCCTGGGGAATGCTTTGGGAAGGCTCTAAGCAGAGATATGTTACAAATTATGGCTATTATTCATTCTCATTTAACAGTAAACATTTTCTTTGTGGAGATTATATTGTTGTTAAATAATGTTTGAGTGTGTTTGATAATCCATTAAGGGAGGTTATGAGAGAGCTGCTCACTTTCCAAATACACCTTTTGATCTCTTGAACTTATTAGTGTGGTTGGTTGTTTTTTTGATTCATAGTACAAGGGATTCCAATATACAGCCTGCTTAAGGAGAAAGTCAGAAGAGATTTAGTGTGTTTCCTAACATTGCTAAATTTTAAATGACTCTTTGTGCTGTCTACACTGGCAAAATGCACTACAAAAAGTGAGTGTACTCTCTGGTGTTTGCTTATAAACATCAAATATTTTCCCCATATTTTTGTCCTCGTCAGGACTTTATCTCAAGCTGGCAAAGCCAGCAGCTGCTTCAGTGTTGAAAAAGTTGAAAAACAGATGTAAAAACTTTCAAAGCCTTTTAAGCTAGGAATTATACCAAGTTCCATAAATAATGTTTAAAAATACAATGGAGCTTGTCATGGAGACATTTAAAAGGGAAGCTCACTTGGAACCCTGGTATTCTGTCTGTTGTCCCAGCCCTTCCTTGCATAAATTATGATGATAAAATCTTGTGTCCTTTAGGAAAACTTTCTCCGAAAAAAGTAACCCTTCCATTTTATTCCATAAAAAAAACAAACAAAAAAAAAACCAAAACAACCTCTTTCATGGCTTGTGAGTAGAACTAATGGAAAACTCTAGAATTTTAAATCTTTAACTGAAGGCCTTGAAAAGGACCATCAGCAAAAGGAAATGAAATTAAAATGTTCTGTTTTTTTCTTTTCCCATTTGAATGTACCACAATTAAGACATTATCTACTTGTGCTCAGTCTTAAAATAACAGATTGCTCTGTCCAGAATAGCACATAGGAGAAAATCTAAAAAAGAAATGTCATAACAGTACATGAGATGGAGAAATTCAAGTGTAGTAACAGATCTATTAGCTACCTTTTTACTGTGGTGGGGAAGCAGAACATGAGGGAGGAAAATACCTGATTAAAAGCTTAGAACTAGAGACAGGGAAGAAGAGTCTTCACAGAATGCACTCTAAAACTTTTGCTCTTGGTAATATTCTTTGAAGCTGTCTTTCAAAATTTTAGATATTGTGGGTTTCTCTGTGGCATTTGGCTGTTCCTTCAGAGGAGGTAATGTGGAGCATCTGTATGAATTGCAGTAGATAAATCTATATTAATTTTGAAGTAATAAAATATTTAATAATCACCATTTGACATCTACATTTATTCAGTTAGCTCTGTCTGTCAAATGTTGCTGGAGGTGAGGTTGAGAAAAAACAGGGTCCTCTGTATTTCCTCAATAACCTAATGTTATTAACCTAACATTAAAAGTTATATAATGATTTGATGTTTGACAGTTAATGTTGATCAAGCATTGAATAGTTTGGGTTTTATGGTTCAAAGTGGCAGCTTCCCAGTTATCAGCAGGTTTAAAGAGGCCAGCTTCAGACATGGCTCATTCTTCTCTTGGATGTTTTCCTGCAGAATAAGTATCTTATGCTCCTGTCTGTAAATAGGTTTCTTCATAGGAATCAGAAAAGACTTACTAACCTCTGGTTTCAGTTTTTAAAAGCATGAAAATCTTCAACACTTGCATGAAGATGGTTTTAAACAAGCTTAAGGTAGACTATTAATAAGGAGTTCAGAGATTACAGGTTTGGATGATTCTGGGTCAGTGTGCTACTGCTGGGTCACCATTTAGAGGTTTGTTTCTGTAGTGGGGAACAGACACTTGTGAAACCTTGCATTTTGAAGGGAAAAAAGCAAATCTGTACTTCGAGAAGAATCAAACTTGAAGAAGCCTTGGGAAAAAAGTAGAAAAGGGGAAAAAAAAAAGAGCATTTAATGTTTGAGAAGGGCAGGAATATTCAGGCTACCTTGTCAGATATTAGAATGACAGTACCATGTCTTGGCAGCTTCCCCCTTCTCGTGAACCAGCTGGATTGCAGCAGCAGTCCAAGGAAGTAATTCTTACTAGCAGATATCAAGCTTCTCTGCCAGCTCACATTTCGTTGTGAAAGCAATTAACAGCAAGGAACTTGATTGCATCCAGCCAGTAATTTTCTTTGGACTCAGAGATAATAACAGAAACAGAACAAAAAATAGTTCTCTGATGCTATACACAATGTAATTTAAGGCAATTCTTCCAGCCTTCTTCTATATGAATATTAGGCAAATGAGCTTAAAACTCCTTTTTCTCCCTTTTAATATATTTTTTAAAAATCTCAAAGCTCCTGTAGCCCCCCAGAAGTGATCCTGTTCTGAGTATAGTGCATGTGTTTTTTACTGGAGGTTGTAAAATATAGCTGTAGTATTTATATTGTAATTAAGGCTGTGTTGGTGTCTCTATTATGACCTTACTTCAGCAAATTACTTCAGGCTGAAACTTGATGTAAAGGAGCAAAATTTAGTCTTTGCAATGCATGGAAAGTAGTCTGTGTATCTCTGTGTGGCAGTATCACACTGTCCCTTTTTTGTTTTTCATTGTATTGAGTATTTTTCTTGTAAATCTCAGGAATTAATTTTAAAATTGGCAATAATCTAAAGAAGACCAAATACAGAAATTGTACCTTTGTGAATCCTAGAAACAAACAGTAAACATAAGTGCTTAACTGCACCAAGAGGCCAAAGTAAAGGCCACTTGCAAGGCCCTAAAGATGTGAGGGGTGGAGGAGCGAGATTAGGGAAGAAACTTCCCAAAGAAGGCAAAAATTCTTGGTCTGTGTTGCTTTGTTGCTTAGGTTGGACCTGCCAGCAAAATGATTTTTTGATCTAGAAGTCAGTGTGATCCAGCTAGCTTTTCTTTCCCCATCCCTTGGTAGCAGGATAGAGGAGTGTACAGCTATTTACAGTGTACTTCTACTACTCTAACTGGTTACTTTCTTTCAAACTATATCTTTACCACCAGTAGAACAAATGAATGCTTCCTGCCTTTTCATGAAATGGTTCTCTCAAGGGAGAAATGCTTCTTGCCTTTTGCTCCTCCTACAAAAACTGCCCCTTCCAGCTACTCCTGCATGATCAAATGGTAACAGGAGGGTGCTTCAGAGCATAGAGCCCTTTTCAACAGACAGGGCTCAGCACTAGATTTCTGGAATCAATCTAATGCTGATCTTCAGGTCTCTTCTGACCCAAACCATCCTGTGATGCTCTAATAAAGTTAGGTACCTTGAGTGACTGGCCCTTTGCAGCCTTTATGGCAGTTGTTTTGTTTTGTGAAGAGACTGCATCTTGCAGGGATTGCTTCAGAAAATTACTGTAAGCTTAGGGAAGATAACATAACATCTTTGGTTTCCCTTTTGCTTAGAGTTTGTACTTTTTATATATTGCCAGAAAGGAAAGGTAACTGAAAAAATGGCTGATAATTCTACTTTATTGTAGAATTATCTAATTCTCTAATATATTTATTATTAATGCAATAAATATACTGATAGTTATTTCCCCAATTAAGAGTTTTTCCTTCTGCTTTTTAAGAATTTTTAACGTATTTATTAAAAGCAGATTGTCTTTCTGGTGCAAAATTGTGGAAATAATTAAAGGTTACTGTCTGGTTTTTTCCTTCCCACTCTATCAATGCACTGGAGGACATAGGGTCAGTAGAAAACTGATGAGGCCAGCAGGAGATTGGAAGCTAATGTGATGTTATGCTCCTAATATCCTCTTCTTAATCATGTACTTAGGAAAATGAGTTCAGTGCTGGAAAATATTTACACAAAGGTATATGTGTTTTACTTATATTTAATGCAGACTGGTTTCCTTATATATTTACATAGTTTTAAAAGGAACCCTTTCCAATAAAAAAAAAATGATTGGTTTATCACTAAAGGTGAACAAACAGCAGGAGTTTAATACACAATCAGATCACAGATTAGGTTACAAAGCCATTCTTCAATTAGACATGCTTAGGTTTGAATGTGCCCTCTTCTCCCTCCTCCTTGCACCTCTGGTAGATGTGTCCATACTTGCAGTTTGTTGCAATTCAGTATTGTGGCTATGATGCTTTGCTCCAGGAAGAAAAAGCTTCACAGATGAGTTATGTTAGCTAAAATGTCTAGCCATTGCTTTGTTAGTTACATCTTCATGAAGTAAAGCAACTTTTAAAATATTTCCTTCATTTATAGACTGAAGGGTGCTCCCATCTCTAACTGATTTACATTGCTTACAACATTATTTTTCTATGCAGTAAAATAAGAGCTTGAATTCTGGTTTGAAAGGGAAACAACACTTTAAAACCCTAGTAGTACATCATGCATTCTAACTCCTTTGAGGAGTTGACTTGTCAGCAAAGTGTAATATTTTTGCATATAGTGACTCAGAAAAAAAAAAAGCCAAAAAGAACCCACAACCCGATACCTAATCAAAGACCAGAAAAGGGAAGATTTAACTGAATGGAATTTTCAACAAATTCAAATGGTCTCCATACTGCCCACGGGAAATGATACCACTATAACAATTTTTCTTTCATAGCTTCTAGTCTTCTTGTGTCCTTTCATTGTTTCATATGTACAACAGAAAGCAAACCACCATCTGTGGGAATGTAGTGGGACTGTCAGCAAAACCTGCTGTCTTCCCACTGTTTTATTTCCTAGCTGACAAAACAGTTTGCATGGTTTTATTTAGTTTCAATTCAAATAAACCATTATAGTTTTCCAAAACTCATTGAGTAGCCAAAAGGAAATGAGGAAAATGAATAAAAATAGACAGAAAAGTATGATCATTTGATGTGACTCACAGTTACCAGGCAAGCTGTATTCATGACTAACACTCTTCTCCTTCCTCTGTATTAGAGGCTTTCCTTACAATAATTCTTCTGATGATGTAATAGCTCTTGGATATGAAAACATTCTCTTTACTGAATGAAAGCTGATTAGCTTGAAATATAGAAGCATACATAAAGGGAGAAAATGAAAATGCCTCAATGTTTATTTTTTAAAAAGGATTCCAAGAGCATATGAAGATATGATTAAGGAAACCTGCTACATCTTCATATTAACCTTGAACATTATATAGATAAACAAGTATTTCCTGCCAAGTTACAGTGCTGTTCTGTTACTGCTTGGTATAATATTTAGCCTTGTTTTGGGATGCCTGATCATGTGGCTCTTACTTTCTACATGGCAACCAGTGCAAAAACAATCTGTCAAGGACTGTCATTGAGGATCAATGCTAAATGTTACACAGCAGGATGCAGACTGTATCTCTGTGGGTGTCCTTCTACTATGCTTTGATTATGTTTGTTGTAAAGAAAAGCAGAGTTGTGCTTACAGCATTCATATTTCACACCCTCTGTGCAAGACATGTTACAGCCTTTAATTTGTTCCCTTTCCAACGTGATGTGTTGTTTAAAAACATTACACCACAGTTTCAAAGATTCCTTCAGTATAATCTGATTATAAAGGGGTTATGTGACAGTTTGTCTCTGCTGCTTGTTGTGTGGCTTAAATCTCTGGAGACAAGCTGACTGAACATCCATACAATTTAGAGTCTGATGGCAGCTGTGGTTCAAAAACGTTGTTTTGGGCCACATCTAGGGTCATCTGAGGAGGCACTTTGGCATACATCAAGGTAACAGTAGGATTTTATACTACTTACTGCTTCTTATATCTTCTTTAGATGACAGTACTATAGCTGGGCACGTGGGGGTAGCATTTAATTAAACTGAGTGGTAGTTTATTAACTTAGAGCAGGGAGGGAAGGGAAAAGAGGAAGAATTTTTTAGTTTACTGAGTGTGAGTAAAGGAGTAGTGAGTATATAAGTAGTAAATCTTTGCTGGACATGGATAAATAGATAGGGTTATATATTGTGAAAGAGAAAACAGATAGTACACCAGACAGCAAGCTGACCTATTGCTTTTATAAAAGGATACTGCAAGGAAAATTCCACATTTCAGAGAGCAGGTCTGTGTTTGTGCATGACAAAAACATTCACCCAGGACTTCCCTTTGCATCTTAGTGTTTCCTGTCTCTAATACACTTTGATAACCCTGGTGCTCTGCTAACAACTTCCAGGCATGAAAGAATACATACTAGAAGACCCTACCATGTGGACAGAGCTGACAAGTTCTCTCTAGATGATGATCTGGTAAATCTAGAAGTTCTCAATGAGGTACTGTATTGTCTGGGTAGCAGCTTCTGACAACTGCACCTCACATTCTTGCCTATTTCTGCTTTTTAGGAATCTCTTAGCAGAATGAGAATATTTCCTTCTTGCAATCTTTTGTCCCTTCAAGGCAAAAGAATTCTCACGTGACTGATCTGCTGCCCTCACTTTGTTAATTTATATAGTTGCATAAAAGTAGGAGCAGTGAATACTATAATGTGGAAAAGCTTAATTATGAATGATGCTAGTTCAAATTATTTTTGTGAGTTTCCTAAACTGCCAAGTTCAGTCATAAAGATGTAGTTTTAAGTGATTTTTTCTAAAATAATTGATTTATATAGGATAACATATTATCTACTGCTTCTGGCTAAAAAATGACAAAACTATCCATTTTATATTTCACTGTATCAGCTATTTGCAAAGTATCTGTAAATTTTTGTGTTGATAATCCTTAAATTACATGCCAGCAAGAAAAAGGCATAATACTAAATTGTGCTATTGTCCTGTTCAAACAGTTTTACCACTACTTAAAATTTAATCCTTGAAAAATTATTATCCTTGTTTCATGGCCAAATAAAAAAAAATTAAATGGACATGTACTGTGAAGTGCAGCAATAATGTCTTACCACCATTTTCTCTTCAAAAGATTTACTTCTCAGGCTAATATAAGAAAATATTCTAATTTCCATTTAGGACTTGCCATTTAAGTTAGTTTTATGACATTAGCAAGAATTTTGAAAACATTTTATTTTGTGCGCTTGGCATTTAAAATATAATTAGAAACACAATAAGTATTTCTTAAACAATGATCTCAGTATATTTATACAAGTCTTCCTAAGTGGGAAAATACTCTATAACTATCAAACTTTCTGTAATTTTCTCAGGATACCATTATCCATCAGCTGCAAAAACGTTATGCTGACTTACAGATTTATACTTATGTTGGAGACATTTTAATAGCCTTGAACCCCTTCCAGAATCTCAGCATTTATTCTCCCCAGGTAAGAGAAATTCCAAGCTGAAGATGGAAGTTGCTTTACGTTTTATATTAACACCACTAGTTAAAATACTTAAGTGATGCTGGAAGTTAGGAGCACAGACTAAACCTCAGCCTTTTCTTTTTCCAGAACAGTGTGGCTAAAAATTTGGTTTGTTTTGTTTGTTTAATTTGGTTTCATTTGATTTTATTCACTTCTTGGAGGCACAAATTCCACATGAGGGACAAAGATTACCCCAGGCACAGCTGTGCCTCTTGCCTAGCATTTAGGGCTTTCTTCTTGGAAACAGAAGATGGTTATATGAACCTCCTCATCCTGAGGTTTTTGCTTGCTGAAGAATTGCTCTGACTGAGGCTTATTATACGTTCTGTGCCATCAGTTCTGCCTTAAAAGAAGCAAATGAATCAAATGCTGTAAGCATAAGTTTAATTCCCTACAAATATGAAGAGAGGCGGAGCTAGAAAGAACTTAGTCCCCATGGATGCCAAAATCAGGGCTTCAGATAGGGGGCCAGAATTCAGATTCACTGTAAGTTTCTTTTGTATGAGCTGGTTATCTCCTTGATTGAAGGCTTGTGTTTGAAATTCTCTTCCTTGTGATACAGCTCTCTTCATTGTCTTGTGTGGGAAACGTCAGTGTTGTAATTTGTGTACTGGAAGTTGGGTAGTGCCAAGAATTACCACTCCTGTTCCAGCTGATTCAGTGGAAATTCTGTGGTATAACAGGCAACTCCTTTCTGTTGAACAGATGATAGTCACTGTCTTCTTCTCAGTTCTTAGTTATGTAGCTGAGTTGCATGTTTTGACTATTGTGTGTATTTCTTTGAATTTAGTTCTCCAAGCTTTACCATGGTGTGAAGCGTTCATCAAATCCGCCCCACATATTTGCCTCTGCAGATGCTGCCTACCAAAGCATGGTTACATTCAGCAAGGATCAAGTAAGGATCTGTTCATTTTGGTTTAGGTTTTGTATTAATCATACTGCCACTGTGCTACAGGGCTGTGAATAATGTTCTGTTAAGTTGTATTTTGGGAATTCTTTTCTTTAAGCATTTTTTTCTTTAAGCATTTTTAAATCAGCAAAACCAGAGTAGAAATCTGGTCAGATTTGGGAGTTCTGAAGAGGACACAGTGATATGAAAGGGACTGAAAGGTCAAATAAGATGATGGAGGTACCTGACCAATATAGTTTCCTGGACACCCATGAAGTTCTGGCTGTTGACTCCAGCAGCAAAGTATTGCTGCACATTCTGATTCTAGGTCTGTCTTGACTTAGGTATTTCAGTAATTTATACTTGTGCTAAATAGAGGGTTCTCAATGCCATAACAGATTAACAGAGTGTTAGCCACTTTTCTGCTGCAAAAAGACACTAAATCACAGAAAATAGGAACCAGTAGCAAAATTTTTTAGTAAAATAAAGTATGGTTCTATTATAAACGTAATAAAGACAAAAATCCAATTATATAGCAATGATTTTAATGAGAATAAAATACCACATGGTAGAAGATTTTACTACATTCTTAAGATTATAACTTCATACTCTTTCTAATTTGATGTGCTGTATGTCCAAGAATATTGAAGGCTGATAATTATTTTTGTTTATAAAATTTTCCTTATTTTACCCTGGACATCACACAATAATTAATAGAAAATGTTCTCTTAAAGTCACAAAACCAGAATAAAGTAATAAAAAGCCTGAAATCAGAAAATGCCAAGAAAATAAGACAAATAAAAGAGGAATTGAAAATTGAAGAGGAATAAAAAAGGAGTTTTACTGTTATATGAAAGTACACTGGCCTGGGAGATGGGTAATACTTCTTTAATGACTTACGTGTTCTTTGATGGAGGTATTAAAGAAAAGAAATACTCATGTTAGAGTAACTTATGTGAGAATTTGTTATCTGAGGAAAAATATTGGTCACCTTAGGACAGTTAGGTGGTGTAATCAATGTGGTACCTATTTCCTACAGCAAAAATAACTGACAGGAAGCAAATAAATGAGCTGCAAATGTCATATTGCATACATTACGTAGAGTTGGTCCTTGTATCTGCTGTCAGACACCACAGGGTACCACCAGGTGACTGCTGCAGCTTTCAAACCTTTTCACAAAATTCAGTTCTATATGAAGGGGCATTGCAAGAAGTATTTTAGGACCTTGTATCTTTTCCTAGCAAAGAATCTTGTGTATACACAGTATCATGCTATAAATAGTTTTTGGATGTTTGCAGAAAAACCTGTGAATCTATGCAACTGCTCAGTGTTAACATTTTAATTATATGTCAGTTGATAATGTACCTTAAGTAGAATAATATTTGTACTAGTGGTCTGTAGAATACATGGGGGGAAAAGGGTAAATAATAAATGCTGTTAGAATTCAAACTTTCCATGATCTGCATTCTTCAGTGTTCAGGTGGGAACTGGTTTTCAACTTCCATTTTGCCCATGAAGCATAACAGCAGAGAGAAGGAAAGTGATTTAGACCATTCTAGGTAGCCTCTTGAGTCTGGAAGCCTTTTGAAGAGCCTATAAAATACCATGTGTTAGGGACTGCTGGCACAGGAAAAAGGTGGATATGTCCTCCCAGAATCACCCAGTGAACAGTTGCACATTTTTTCTGAAATGTTTAGGTGTGCTAGTTTGCTGTTCTGGCTTGAATATCAGCATCACCTACAGAATAGCCTCTCTACACAAGACCTATTATTTAAGATTATTTTTCAGAACAAGCATTTGGTCAGTGTGTCAAAACCAGCTGTACCCTGTGACTCATGTTAATTCACATGAAGTCAATGTAGTGAGCTCAGACATGGTCACTTGTTTATGTGCTCTAGCCCTTCAAAATTCAGTCACTGCTTCTCACGTGGACCTTGGGATCGGGCATTGCAAGATGCATTTTAGTAATCCAGGGAATAAATTACTACACTGAGCCTTTGCTGATGTCTCCTTTCAGAAGGGAGTTGACCCTTCAAGTATTCTGTAGTTTTGGTACTAAACATGAAATAACAGGTAGGAATAGTAATAGAAGAAAAAAACAACCATATGGTGAACTATGCACTTAAATATTTTGTTTTTTGTGTTCAGTGCATTATCATCAGTGGGGAAAGTGGTGCTGGAAAGACAGAAAGTGCCCATCTGATCGTCCAACATTTGACCTTCTTGGGAAAGGTATTTCCTAGCCAATTATGTAAAATTATGAAGAAATCCTCCCAACTCTATCCCAATGTTCACTTTATTTAATCTTTAATACTTAAAGCTGTTCATGTGAATTGTCACCCTTGATTTAGGGACATAGTAATCATGCATGTGAGAGTATTGAATTAAGATCTGAGAGTGTGACTCACACCAAGCCAGTCAATAGTTTTTTAAAGAGAAGGTTCCAGATTCTGAGTGTTCAGTACCTGTAGGTATGTACAGTGTTTATCATATATAACATTATTTATACAATAAAGAATGACAAATATTATTTTGGCTCTAATCTTAGATGATCTTACACATTTAAATGTTATGAGTAATTCCATTAACACAAAATAATTGGAAAATTAACCATTAGCCCTGAGTAGGCATCTTTAGTCCACTGTGCTTTTGGTACTCTTAACTAATTGTAAAACAGGTCAAAGGTGGAACAATTGCAGAAAAAGAAGTTTGCTACCTTTGGGAGATTTTATCAATTTGTTAGACCTCCTATTGTATAAATAGAAAGGTTAGCACAGTACCTCGTTCCATACAAGCATGAGAAAAGGATTCTTTGCTTCTGGAGCAAGAATTGGATTGGGGGTAAGCATTATATTATCTTAATTATCCTTCTGATTTGTATCCCTTCTGTCAAGGCCAATAACCGTGCTTTGCGTGAGAAAATTCTCCAGGTGAATCCTCTGGTGGAAGCATTTGGGAATGCCTGCACTGCCATCAACGACAACTCAAGTCGCTTTGGAAAATATCTGGAAATGATGTTTACACCTACAGGAGCTGTAATGGGGGCAAAGATTTCTGAATATCTACTTGAAAAATCAAGGGTCATAAAACAGGCTGTGTAGGTATATTAATTGTCTGTCCTATAGCATTTATGTAATGTTTGAATTGATTTAATTATCAAAAATTCTGTGGTTTAGATACTTTTCTGTTCTAAAATAAAATCCTTTGTACCAGCGCTATGACAACAGAATGATCCTGTTCTTTTGGAGTTAAAACCAGAGCAACTTAATTCTTTGGGATAATGTTGTGTTCAGTGGGTTTTCTGTGTTTCACAGCTGCTAATCCTACACTACTAAAACAAGTGGGAGATTTGCTACCTTGCTTCAGTGAGCTCATGATAAGAACTACTTTTACATTTGTTGTACAAGATGCCACAAGAATAAACACAGATGCTTTAAAAGGACACTTTTTCTTTTCCAGGGGAGAAAAAAATTTCCATATATTTTATTATATTTATGCTGGCCTTTATCATCAGAAGAAACTTTCTGAATATAGACTTCCTGATAAAAAGCCCCCTAGGTAACTATTGCTCACTTGTTTTAACTGCTCATTGTAATTAGCTATTGATCAGCACTTGCTTTCAGTATGATGCCTTCAAATCTCTCTTAATCCTTCTCCATTCCTTAAGGATCTTTTTAATCCTCCCAAGGTGGGAAGAAGATGGACACTAAGGCATTATATTATTTGCATTTGTTTGAGAAGTTGAACTATTAAAACAGAAGGAGGAAGAACCAAGCTCATTATGTAGATATTTTGTCATACTTTCAAATGCAGACAACCCTCCTTATGATTTCTTACTGTAATGCTTCAGGTTCAGGAAGAACCCAGAATATGATTTGGAGGTTTTTAATTGATGTTTGTACTTGGAGTGCATCTGGTCTGTACTGGGTGGAGGGGGGATGTGTGTGAAATGTTGGTAACATAATTAGACATTAACAAAGAATAATGCAGATGTTAATGCAACAGAAACAAAAGCTTCTTATGAATTAGCATCAAAATAGATCATTGAAAGTTATTGAGATAAATGTTGTTTCCAGTTACTGGGGTACTTGCATTTCAGTCACTGGAGCTTGTATTGGCATATGTGGTAGTGTGATGCCTTCTTTCTCTCACTCTATTTAGATATATTGATAACGAAACTGGAAGAGTAATGCATGATATTGTTACTAAAGATTCCTATGGAAGACAATTTGAAGCAATTCAGCATTGTTTTAGAATTATAGGATTTACTGATGAGGTAAGAGATTCAGTTGCTAAACCATTATTGACCTTATTTAGGAAAACCACTACTAGTGCTGCCCTCTGATTTTGTGGGTGTACAAAATCTCTGTTAGAGATATTTGTTTAAAGCCATTTGTTATGACAGAAGTGAACAGTGAAAGCATAACTCCCCACTCAAAAGGCAAGACCAGCCTGAGGTCCCAGTTAGTCCTCAGGCAATTCTGTTGTGCTATTTGGTGTGTAAATAGAAGCTTACTTGAACTTGTAGAACTTGATCTCAGAGAAGGCTACAAGCTTTAATATCCATTCCAGTATCCTTTTTTTTTTTTTCCTTCATAGCCTAAATATGATGTGTGTATCTTGCTGAATTCCTTTAAAGTGCTTCTTGTCATCTTTTACAGGAAGTGTATTCAGTGTACAGAATACTGACTGGAATCTTAAATACTGGAAATATTGAGTTTGCTGCTATTTCTTCCCAACACCAAACAGATAAAAGTGAGGTTCCTAACCCAGAAGCCTTAGATAATGGTATATACCTTTCAACATTGTCAGTTCTGTATATGCAATTTGACTCTATTTGTGATAATCTCTAGCTCATGGTAGCAGTTGGTCAATGCTGGTGGTTTCCACCGCATAACCACAATTGTGTGTGTTTTTCCACTGTCTTTCAGCTGCTGCACTGCTAAGCATTGGGTCAGAAGAACTTCAAGAAGCCCTAACATCCCACTGCGTTGTGACGCGGGGTGAGACCATTATCCGGACGAACACGGTGGACAAAGCCGCGGACGTGCGGGATGCCATGTCCAAAGCGCTTTATGGGCGCCTCTTCAGCTGGATCGTAAACCGCATTAATACGCTGCTTCAGCCAGATAAAAATATATGGCAAGTTACACATCACTGAACCATGTGTACTTACTGTGCACGTGTTGGATGGGTTCATCCATTTGTATATTTTTGATTTTGCAGAAAAAGTGCTGTGTTTATTTTGGCTAAGGCTTCAAAATGGCTTTCATGCTGTGAGACTGAATCCTGTTTCCAGGACATTAAGCCCATCATTTTCAAAGAGCTGAATAGAATTTAGCTACTGAAGTCAATGGAAATTGGGTGGTTGAAGTGCTGTCCACTTTTTTAAAAGATGCTTCCTATGTAATGAACATGAAAATCATACAAAAGGCTGATAAATAATTGGAAGTACACTGAAAAAAATTCAGTACAGTCCTTACTGTCCCCCTGCTTTTGTAAGCAAGTAATAAATGCAGATTTCAGATAATTATTGTGCTGGTACTTGAGATGTGATTATTTTTAAATTTTTTACAATTACAGAAACATTATATTGCACGTCCTTATGATTTCATTGCCAAGCACTCATCTGGCTGGTTTGATCTTTTGAAATAGCTGTAGAGATTTTAGAAACAAGGAACCTCTCAGCAAATGTGAAAATGCCTCTGATCTGAGATCTCTACTTGCTACTTCACTATGTCATATAGATATATTCTCATCCATTTCATGCAGTTCTGGTAGTGACTGAATGTACTTGAGTTAGCACATGGGCAGTCCAGCTTGTAGCAGCAGCAGATTTGGTAATTACCTTCTGAATGAGTGTGGCAAAAATGTACCATTAAACCTTGACACCTTTTCTCTGCCTGGAGGAGCAGACAGTAGATTTTATTTGGGATATGCCTACTGAAACCCCTTGTTTCAATATGGCTGCTAAGTGTCTGTTACTCTGTACCTATGATTTTTCTGTCTTCTTCATTTGCAAGAAGCAAGTGGAAAACAGAAGTCTTAGCAATGCTGTACAAATGCACAAGTTGTCTTAGGTTCAGACACACTTTTCCTCCTTGATTTTTGCAGCAGAGTGAATCATTTATACAATGTTAGTTTAGCAAATTTCTTTTTCTTTTAACTTGGTGTTGCCCATAATGAATTTTGTTTGTATCTTCACATGCAGCAATGCTGAAAGTGGAATGAATGTTGGGATACTAGACATATTTGGATTTGAGAACTTCGCAAGAAATTCTTTTGAACAGCTGTGCATAAATATTGCTAATGAACAGATCCAGTTTTACTTCAATCAACATATTTTTGCACTGGAGCAGGTAAATTCAACTCTGTTGAGGTCTAGCTGAATTCAGCATCCTACACCATAATTCTATTCAGGACTACTTTATAAAATGAGTATGTGATTTAAATGTGAGATAATGACATTGTTCTGTTGAAGCTGTGTAAATAATGTTGTTGAGGCCTATAGAGCATTGCTGTGCATCATAAATGCCCTAATGATGATGTTGCTTTTACTGTTTGGATATTAAAACTGTGCTGGTGACTTTTGTAGATGGAATATCAGAGTGAGGGAATTGATGCCACTACCGTGGAGTATGAGGACAACCGTCCACTTCTAGATATGTTCCTTCAGAAACCCATGGGTCTCCTGTCTCTGCTAGATGAAGAAAGTCGATTTCCTCAGGCAACAGACCTAACTTTAGTCGGTATGTGCAAGTAAAACTCTGGGAAAGGTCTGGGAAATGACAAATGCATATACAAATGCAATGTCATCTTTATTCAAGTTTTCCTATCCTAACTGTCCTGAGGCTGTGTCATTTCATTTGACGTTCTAATCATTTTTCTCTGCTTACATGTTTTCTATCCTTTTGAAATTGGAAAAGTTGTCTGAAATATCAGGTGGAAAGGGCTTATTGTTTTTTTCACTGTTACAAGGAAATATCCTGTGTCTTGTCCATGTATGTAGCATTAGTGTTGAAAATAAAATTTGGATTTCCCAGGCTCCTAGGCCCATGTTTATCCACTTAGAAAATACTGCTTCACTCCAGATTATCTCATAATACATAGGAAGTGTTATTTCTGGTGTGCCATCTGGCTGAGTATTTCCTTGTCTTCATACATATTTTACATAAATTTTGACAAATTTTGGTGCCAACTTTAAATACACAGCACATGCCATGTTTAAAGCTGTTGTGTTATTTACTAGAGCTGCATTTTTCCCTGTGATATGACACAGAGTTCCATTTCTGTCAATGGAATGTGCTGCAGAGACCCAAACAGTTAGAGAAAAACAACAGTTTCCAGTTAAATTGCACAACACATTTTTCACTACTGCTAGGCTGAGCTGAAACTGGAATTCAGGTCACAGACAGAATGAGTACTATGGTTTTATTCTGCTTCTTGCCTTGGTTTGAAACACTGGTGTCTGCCAAGGTAGGCAGGAACCTTCTTTGGAGTGGAAAATATGACCTCTTTCTCTCTGAGTTACAATAATAACTTTGAAATTAAGGAGTTTTCAGGCAAAGCTATGGGAAAAGGAATAGCAGTTCTTTATTAATATATATATACACATGTAGATATGTGTAACAAGACAAACAGGCAACACCTCTGGCAGCAGCAGCAGCGAACCGGACCGGATCGGACCGGACCGGACCGGACCCTCGGGGCCGCCTCCTCTGGGCTGCACGCGCTTCCCTTCGCTGCAGTTCCGCTCCCGGCCGCCAGGGGCGCTGCTGGCTCCGGCCCGGCGGGGCGGCTGTGGTGATTCCCCTGCGCCGGCAGGGGGCGCTGTGGCGCGAGCTCGGCCGCGTCCCCCTCATGGGGTAATGGCGGCGGGCTGGATGGGGAGTTGGGCTACAGGAGTGGCGGCTGGAGCCCCAGGAGCGGGCACACTCCAGGGTGGACTTCCAACACTCCTCCTTTGTGTGCTAAAGTTGTCTGGCTCCCTATCGGCTTTATAAATCAGTTGATACTGAATACTGAACTTCTACTTCCAGAGGTACTTCCCCTTGTCCAGTGCTGCTGCGCCTTACTGCTGATGTGTATGCAGCACAGCAGGCTCCCTCAAGCAGGCAGCAAAGTGGGATATTTTACCCTGTCCACGTGTGCCAGACAATCATTAATTCCACACCTCCGTCCCAGCCTCTAGAAATTCCAAACTTAGTTATTTTTGCTTTAAATACAAGCTCAATTAAGTGGTAATAGACAGAAAAACCTAACAAAAATGTTACTGGATTCTAACATTAGAAAAAATATTTTAATAATATTTTCTGATGTACAGAGCATGACAGAGAATTTTATCAACTGATTCTGGTCTCAGGTCTCAAGTTGCTTGTTCAGGTAAATTGGTATAAAAGCAAGCTTCACAGTATAAACACTAATTCTTACTAAAATGGGTTTCTTTGGATCCTGCTTCTTTCAAGGAATGTTTCCTTGTCTCAGCAGGTGGGAATTGCTACCTGGGCCTTCAGTGTTGGACAGAGAGCACTAATTTAATGACAAAACATTAAAGAGCCTACAAATATCACAGGGCCTAATAAGATATTTTTCTTAGAAACCCGTGTTCCTTCTTCTGTCGGCTCTTTAGGGGTAATCACAGGAAGCAGAAAGTCTCCTTAGAATGTGTTTTATAGAGAAGCTTCCTTTTTTCTGTAGAAATCCAAAGGTACATGAGGTACAATTTCAGACTGAGCACATAAATATATCCTTAAAACCTGATGCACAAAGCTAAATGGATGCAGAAAGGAAGGTAGAGAAAATACAAATAGTAGGCATTTAAGTGACTGTGATCTATGCACAGTTTTGAGTGTACGTATGTATAAGAAATAAACTCACCCCAAAACCTGCATATACATAAGTAAATTCATTGCAAAATATGAGAAATCATCACATCTTCTCATTAGGTCTTCCTGCTTAATACTTTTCCATGTACAAAAGCATCCACAGTGATTTTTAAAGACAGTCTTACTGGGCTAGTTGAAAATGAACTGTTCCATTCAGATGTGACAGCTTGGTATTTCTGAGCAATCTGATAATATGTGTTTATAGCAGTTCTGACTTCTTGAGCAGCAATTTAGCAAGCTAATTAGGATGAAGATTGTAGTTAATCACTCTGTCACTTAAATCAACATCTTTTCTCAATGTCTAGATAAGTTTGAAGATAACTTACGATGCAAATACTTCTGGAGACCAAAAGGAGTGGAACTGTCATTTGGAATTCAGCACTATGCTGGAAAGGTAAGGTCATGTGATTTTTATTTAGTTCAGATAATAGTGGTATGGTCATCACTTGTTTTTATCTGAAATTTCTGCTTTATGGTTCTTTTCCCTCATTTTAATAGAAAAAATGATAAAGTTCATGCAAACATACACTCCACAAGGAAACTTTTATGTGTAGCAGTCGATTTTGGAGCTTATCCTTAGGGCTCTTGCACAGATTCTGTAGACAGTAAACATCCTTTTTCTGCAGGACACCTGGCCTCAGAAATGCCAGTACTGCAGTCGTTTCAAAGGAGGGACTCCATGGAGCCAGGGCAGGCTGTGTCCTTGCTAACAGCATGTGAATGCCACAGTAGTTCTGTGTGAGAGTGTCTTGCAGAGTGTCATGCAAAGTACATGCATGAAAAGCAGTGTAAACCTGTATCTGTAACAGAACTTAAAGTCCCTATAGAGTGCATTGAAAAGACTGAGACTTGCTAGTGTTTTCTTGTACTTTGTATCTTTTGTTCTCAGAGGTTCACATTCACCTATTATTTTATATGGAGAGTAACATTCCAGTTTTCACCATAACGTGAACTTTGCTTGCAGTTTCAGGCCCAAATATTTGTTCATAGACAAAATCAAAATATCCATGTTTTATATAGTTATCAATTAAGTCTTATCTCTGGATCATTATAAGATTCCAAAATTTTAAGATGTATTCCAGTAACTTGGGTCAGACTTTGTCTTGTTAAGAATAACTATTAAAATTCACACAGTTTTAGTTAATTCTTTGTACCCACATGGCCAAATAATAAAATACAATAAAATAATAAAAACAATACTGGCCAGTTTTCTATTGCCAGAGAACATTCAATTTCAGTGTAAATTAATGGACTTCAGAGAAATTGGGCTAGAGGGGAGTATTGCAAGTGATAATAACACAGCTCTAAAAAATCATTGCAATTAAACAAAATGAAACACTGATTCTTATATTAATACAAATATCCAGTCATTAATTTCTAATCAAAATGGTTAAAATAATTGAAATAGAGGAATGTTTTGTTGTCCTAATATGGTTTTCCGTGCCATGAGAAGGTGATTTAACATACCTACA
Organism: Agelaius phoeniceus; assembly: GCF_051311805.1. Lineage (NCBI taxonomy): Eukaryota > Metazoa > Chordata > Aves > Passeriformes > Icteridae > Agelaius > Agelaius phoeniceus. The sequence goes on along the minus strand of NC_135271.1, from coordinate 31,202,224 downwards.
TTGTGTCCAATTTATTACTGTTCCTCCAGCAGGTCTACTTATAGATCACAGGTTTGATGCAGACAACCAATAGAAAGTGACCACCTGGGAACCATTTCTCACATCACAAGTAAATGATCAACTGAAGCTTTCATGAAGTATCTCGGTTGTATTGCATCATGCTTAGAATCATTTGACATGGCCAAGCATAGCACAACAGGATTTAAGCCATTTAACCCAATTTGATGTGCAATGGCATTCTATGAATATAGATACTCTGTATAGCCAATTTGCCTTCTGAACACACTGCTGTAGTTCACTTTTAAGACCTTTGCAGGTAATTCGTTTGCTTGTCAGACCAAGCTAGCTGGTCTACTTGGTCATCCTGACCATTCACATTTTAAAGAACATAGTAAGTTTTAGGTAACCCTTTTCATCAAAATTTCTAATTCTGTTTTCCCACACCAGGTATTATATGATGCCTCTGCATTCCTTGAGAAGAACAGAGACACTCTTCCTGCTGACATAGTGGTGGTGTTGCGAACTTCAGAGAACAAACTTCTTCAGCAGCTGTTCTCTAGCCCATTAACAAAAACGGGTATGTTCTGCACAGCTTTGCTGACATTGTAACTTCTTCAGCTACCTCTTCCTCTCAAACTCTTACTTGATTCTGGACAGGTTTTTTTCGATGATTTTATCATATCTTCTTTCCAGAGTGTTTGTTCTCTGATTTCAAGATTTCATTTTCTTTCATGAATCTTGTGCAGCAAGATTCTTCCCTGACTCCAGAGAAAGGAAAATTATCAGATGTGTAGGGCAAGAGCTCATTCTCAGAGCAGGATAAAAATATGGGAGTTTCTAGTTCTTAGTCCTTTACTAAGATCAGTACCCAGTTGGCAGATTCTTGTGTACTGGGTCTTACAGTTCATAAATCATGTGATACAGATCAAGGTGTTTTGGAGGTAATATCCAGCTATTTAGAAGCACTGATGTAATACATAGTTTCTTACAAATTATAAAAGCCATATACTAATAGGCTAGAAGTAATTCCGTTGATTTAAAGCTTGTTGACTTTGACTTACGTGAAAGTGCCAGATCTGTAGCTAAATAAAACAGCAAGATGAAGTTTGATTACTCCATGGATAGATACCAGAATGCCAGTACCATATGCAAATGATAGTTCTGCAGTATCCATGCAAACAAACCAGCAAATGAATACTTCTCTCAATACTTTTAAAGCTTCTTTTTCATAATGGGTGAGAAAAGTATGTAATACTAAATCTAAATACAGTGGATTGTACTAGATTGAAAAACTGTTGTGAGCTAACATATGGAGATGAGGTTGATGTTTAGATAGAAATACTTGGTAGATGCATTAGATAGTTCTGGGTAGGCTTATTGTACATTGGCTGTAGATGCAATCCTATGTCTGTGCAGCAGCTCTCTGCCTTGAATTTCTTGACTGTCAGTAACCCAGTTGTAGCCCCTGGTGATGCATATAGCCTCTCTTGGCATTTCTCTGTAGAAAAAGAACATCTGGAGAAAAAATTATATTGAGCTTTTTTTGCACATGTAAAATTGATATCATAATATATGTTTATATACTACAGAGGATAGGTTCCTGTTACAGGGTAATTCTTCCTGCAATTGAAAGGCTTTCGACTACCCCGCCTCAAATCACACTTTCAGAGGTCCTTGAGAGGTCCAGTGAGGAATCTGCTTCTCCTTTCAGCTGTAATGAGTTTAGATGGAAGGGAATATAGTTTATGATGGAGGATTGGTATGTGCCCAAGTGGAGAACAAAGGATCTTTCTAAGTATTACTACTCTATATTTGAGTCTGTGTTAAAACTATAAAAGAGATTCTGATCAAGCAGAGCAAGAAAGAAAGCTCACACATGGTCAAATGTGTGTCCACACCCCTCTTTACAAGCTGTTTTACACCTTGGAGTTATTTTCAGAATGAAACTGATTAGGTGCTTTGTCCCAGTTATCAGTCCAAATTATTGCAAATATACTTTTTATTTTATTGCTATTTTTAAATTGGAATGCTGATGCCTTCATGCAAATTCATCTTTTTCTGGCCTTACAGAGTTACTTTCAGTAGCAGCAGCACTCAACTTGAGTGTTTTGCCTGAGATACATAGAAGATATACTTCTATGTATATAAGATATACTTCTCATTGCAGTTAATGTAAAGTTACTGTTGTATTGCACTAAATAGTTTGTTTAGTTGTTGTTTTGCACTGGGTGATGGGAAATTTGTACTGAGTTACCATGCTGCTGTATTTTACCTACTCTTTTAGGTCTCTTACATTCCTTCCTTGTTCCCTATTTACAATCACTGAATGCTTTCTCCCTCTATTTACCTTTCTATGAAGAGCACACAGCAAGTTAGGTATTTTCTGTATTTCTCAAGTTGGTACAGGACATCCTGATAAAAAAATTATTGTGCATGTGCTTCTATGCATGGTGTTATAAGAATAGCTTCAAGCTCTTAGATAATTTTTATTTTTTAAAAGCCTTTGTGATTTTGCTCTTTTTTTCCAGCTGTCGGATATAATTGACATTCACATTCTGTGTTGGGGCCTCTGTGTTCTAAAATCAGATTGTTGCCAGGTTTAGTTTTTGGCAGCTTGCAAGATAAATGAAAGGTTTGGCTGAGAACAGAAGGCATTGCTGGCAATGCTACTTCATCTGCTCAGTGAAGAAAGATAGTGCTATTCTTTTAACTTTCTACAAAGATGCTTTTGTAAACAAAAGAGTAGTGAGTGTGCATGTATCCCATTGTACTCTGTCCCTGTCTCTTAGCCCTCTTCCCTCCACGCAACATGTGCTTCATTCCTAAAGAAAACCAGAAAAAATACAGATTAAGCTTCATAATCTTGGTACAGCTTTGGTCAATTGCTGACTAATGCAAAAGTTAGTAATTTACATGGGAAGCCATATTCCATCTTTCCAGGTAACCCTGACTTGAAATGGGCTTTCTGGCAGTATGTGTGATATTCTGTTTGAAGATGAGTGAGAGCACACTCTCACATCTGCTGGCAGCAATCTCTGGAACGTGCAGTGGAGCTGGGTTTTGCCAAGCGCGGTCTCCCGTACGTGCTGCGGCCACTGGGTGGTGCTGTCCCAGAGGCGTGAGGGAATGCCAGACTGAAATCGTGGGGCTGACAAGGACTGAAAATGTAGTTCTTTAAATACCAAAAAGAACAAAAAGGTGCCTTTCCCACCCTGAGATGATCCTCTGTTTGAAGTATATTTATATAACTGTCATATCTTCCCCTGTCAAAAACTGAGCAGCATCAAGAAAATAAATACCAAAAAGCTAAATTCTTTTACTAATTTAAGATCATGTTAATCCTTGTAATTTATCAAGTACACTTATCCCTTCTCAACAAATGCTTCTATTTCACAGTAGCAGTTTTTGCAGTTTAAAGGGCCAGAAATTAACAGCAGGACATTAAATATACATTTGTAATAGTAATTTATTGTTAATAAAGTATGCAACTACTCATATGAGACATTGGAACTTAAACATTCTGGAACTAATTTTGTAGCATATACAGCTTGTTTTTCATCTTTCAGTGGAAATTTAGTAATGTTCAGTGTGTTCTGAAATCTGCACTTTCTAGGGACCTCTAACTTCAAAATTGAATGAATGTATTCTGATTTAACCTAACAGTTCTCCCATTTGCTTCCATATCTGTCACTTTTTTTCTATAGACAGAGCTTCTTGTGCTGCCACTACTATAGATGAATATGCATGTTCCCATTTAGATAGAATATATTCCTGATTATCTCTGGGTTTAGTTTGTCACTGTTGCTGGTAAAGCATCAGAGAGAAAAGGAATCACATGAAGTAGAAAATAGAGTCCCCTTGTAAAAATAGAGGATTTTTGTTGGAAAAATTAAAGACAGCCTTGCTACCTTCACCATTGAGGAGTCAGACCATTTTGCTCACTGTCCTGATATTCGATAATTTTTGCAGCATCACCTTTAAGGGGTGGTACTGTTGGATTACTTGGACAAAGCACCCCCAGGGGTTTTTGAGAGTTTATCTTTTTAGAAAAGCTGCATCACAACAAGATCTTCTACTCTTGAAACACAATCTCTGCAGACTTTTGTCCTTGCCATGACTCACATACCTTTAAAACTTCAAGAAAGTTACCATCTGCAGGGAGGGGAAAGGGAAATCCTTCCCACCAGAAGAGAAGAGACACTGCAAAACCCTTGTCCTTGCTCTGAGGATCGGTAGGGCTTTTGCTTGGCTACAGAGAAGAAATACAAGCAACAGAAGAAATACTACAGCAACATTATACCTAATAATTTTAATAGCATTGGGTATTGCTCACACATTAGGGTAATGGAGTATCCATTATATCCATTATATTATATATAAAAGTATATAATTGCTTAAAAACACTCCTTGTATGTGGTGCCTATATATTTAATCATAAATATAATATATATTTAAATGTAAATATAATTCTCTGTCAAAGAGAATTGGGATGAGTGTTTTCACAACTGGGATGAAGGGTTTGGTTAGTCATGTTTTAACCAGGTAATTTTTTTGTCCAAAGTAGAATTTTTTCCAGACCCAAGTTATTTATAATTCACCTGTTTAAAGGTCATTTCCCCTCCTCAATATTGATTTTTAGTCTGTATTCTTTCTGCCTTTGAGTCTCTAATCTTGCTTGCAAACATTAGATGAAAAGTAATTATAAATAGTGTATGTTTGTTTACCAAAACAAACAACTAACGGACCATGTGCTAAGAGAAAATGTGAAAAAATGTTTCAGGTTAGCTTTATGCACACTAAAGAACAAAAGAACTATGGTTGTTTGCAAAATCATTTTAGAGGACTGCTTTTCACCACTTCTTGGTGACAAGAGTACTATCTTTAACTTGTATGTAGTTTTTGTGTAACTGTGATAGCACATGACTCCTCATGACAAGTCAGAAACCAAAGGAAAGTGATTTTCTTGCATTTCAGTCCCATGAACAGGTACTACTGGGCATACATGGAGTGTAATCCTGGGAAGTCAAAATCATAGGTGCTTTGCTACTGTTTTCAGTAGAACCTGGTAGGTTTGAGCTGTCATGGTTGTCACTGTGCACTCCTATTGAGCACAGGCCCTTCCTCTGGCAATATGTAGTGGTAGGTCTCTTGGTTTGGTGTGTGTCATTCACTGAAATACAGAATGTTTCCATTTGGGTTTAGTGTATTTCTTCCTCTTATTTCCATACATCACAATAGAACCAAAGGCTCAAATACATTTTAATTTTACTAATTTATTCCACAATAAAATCTTCTTATAATGGTACTTTTGTGTTAGTATTTTCACCTTTAAGAGATCAGGCACTCTTAAGTCAAATGAATTGGAAACAAAGTCATTGTAATTACAGTATCTCTACTTAAAAATTAATCAGAATTTATATTTTGTAAGAATCTTGGTAAAGTTTATGGAAGCTGTGTATTTCACTCAGGACATGGAGGCTTTCATACTCCTAACTGGTCTGTATGTTAAAAGCACAAAAATAGTTTTTGCTCTGCTGCCAGTGAGTTGTATGCAAAGAGAAGCTTTAAACCACAGCTGTGCAGTGTAGCAGTCATGAACTTTACTGAGTTGCAGATGTGGGACATCAATAAACTCAGTTAATTGTAGCTTAACTGATTTTGGGAGGTAGAGTGATGAATAACTTTTTAGAGTTCTGCACTTGAGCTTTTTACAGCTCAGTGTTTATTTTTCTTCATGTCCTAAGGTTTTGCATCATAGGACAAACGCAGTACAGATACTCATAAAACTTACTAGCAATAGGATCCAAAAATTGCTCTGAAATAGCCCTAAAAATGGAACTCATCCAGAAACAGAGCCATCTATCAGATCAAAGTTAAGGTCTCAGTCCTGCTAAAGCTTTATATAAAGCGTAACAATTATTTACTGTTGAGAATTACTCCCTATAAATAGTGTCAGTGAATCTCTGGAATTGCACATGGCAGTAAGCACAACAGCTGAGAATTGTCAAGTTAGATTTACCACAGCTATGTTTGTTAAAGGGTGTTACCCAAACAGAATTATGCTAGGTTTTAATCTGAGACTTCACAGATTATATTGTACTGAAAATGAGCAAGGGGGCATAGATTTTTTTTGTCTCAAAGTGCTTCAAATTGAATTCTAATAAAAGTAGACGTGGACAAGTTTAAGAATAGATCTTAATTAGTTTACTGATTTGATTTATAATAGATCAATCTCTCTAGAACAAATCTTGAGAATAGTAATTCTTTACCTTTTTCTCAGAAGAGATACCTTTCCCAATTTTCATGTTTGTGGCCTAACTTCTCAATCCTATAATAAACGTGATTTCCCAGTAGTGCATAGTAATTAATCTTAACACGGCATTGTATACTAATTAAATTCAAAATCTATTGATATTGAGGAAACAAAAGATATATCACATAAAAGATGTTACTGTTTTTAATATTAATGAGCGGACTGTGGTGTTTCACTGTACACCATATACAGAATTTAAATAGAGAAATATTCAGAGAATTATACCATTGTTTTAATGAGTAGTTTACTTGACAGTTTTAATAGGCACTGTAAGGCCAAACAAATTATGTCAAAGATGCTCAGTATGTCATTGGAAGCATTCAGTAGCTCTGAAGATCAAATCCTAGAAGAGCATTATTTTTAAATTTCCTAGTGAGTTTTCAGAGCAGATAACTTTGTTGAATATTCAGATAATCTTACTCATATGAATATCCATGATGTTTTTTGGTGTGTCCTTAACAAAGAATGTGCTTATATTTCCCACTCCTTCAAAATAATTGCATTAAGGGATTAATATATCTAAAGGATGAATGTAGTGGGTGGAAAATAAATCTCTGAGTCTGTGCTAGAGCTTGTATATTCATTTCAGAGTATTTCATGCAGTCTTACTATGATTTTGTCCTTTTATCATTTTCTTTATTCCTTCATCTTACAGCAAGCTGTAAAGGCCAGTGCTTTAGTGAACCAGCATAATATTATTATTTGACTTTGTCTCCCTTACTCCAACCTGACTTGTCTTGATGCAGGAGTGGTTAATTGAGCTGCCTGGATAGCAGGTCACAGTGTGTGACAAAGCAAATGTGTTTGTGGATATTTGTATGAATGAGTATTTGTTTCATTAAGAGCAGAGATACAAATATAATTAATGTTTTGCTTTACTGCAGAAGTAACTGATTTTGTATCAACTGTGATAATACACAGAAGTGCTGACATCCAGGGGAGCAATGGTTCAGTTGAGAAGCCTTTGAGACTTGATTAAATTAGTCGTCAACATCAATAATGCCTGCATTTCAGAAATGGGAAGGTCTGGGACTTTTATAGAAGTTCTGTAACCTTGTTTCATCTTAAATTAACACTTTAAAAGACAGTTCTTGCCTTGTAGTTTCAAAACCTGGTTTTGACTGTCTAGCCTTAGGATCTTGATGACTGGGGATAGTGATAGTCACAGAGGTCAAAGAAAATGTTCCGTAATTTTTTCCATGTGCTTTCAGTTGCATCTTTACACCTGAGTTTTTGTCACTGAATTCATTAGGAATCTTCACTGGCTTGGTGGGATTTTGACCAGAGTGTGTATGTATGGAGCAGCTTCAGCAGCTGGTCCAGAGTGATGGAATATACACTGTAAAATGTTTAAACATTGTATGGAGAATTAACATACTCTGGATATACAAGCGAAGGGCTAGAAATCCCAGTTCTTGACTTCCCCTGGATTCCTGCTTATTTCTGCTTATTTACTGTTGTTATAGAAACTTACTTTGGCTTCAAGTTAAACTGGGTGCTATAAAGCTTTATAGATAGAACAATAACTACTATGTTCTTCCAAATCATACTTTTGCTTTTCTGGATAAAGCAAATACGACTGGGGGGGGGGGTTTCTTACATAACATGCAAGAGGAAATATATCAACTACATAAAACAATGAGGGATACTAGAGCTGAATCCAACTGTGGGATAACTGTATTTCCAGCCTGTGTATGGTTTCAGAACTATTCTTCTACATACCTTGGGAAGAAGAAATAAACTTGTCCAGCCTGAGTAGATGTAAGTAGAATAAGGTTTTTTTGACCAATAAAATCAGTGAAGAATTCCTCAACGATGAAGTTTCACAGAAAATTCACCTCTGTAGTTTTTTTCCAATCTCAGTTACAGATGTGGTAGCTGCCCCAATCTGCTGGGGCAGCACAAAACCTTGTATTGATGGAGGGGTACTGTCCTGACAGCAGCAGTGTTCTGTCCTGTCTGCTGTTCCCCAGAGAACTCAAGGTTTGTTGTACTGAGCTGATTGCATACAATAGCATCAAACTGTGCACTACAAGAGATATGTGAGGAAATTGCTAAGAACCATATCTGAAAGAAATGGCCCATGTCTTCTGACAACATATAAATCATAAAAAGCAGAGCCAATTTGTTCTCTAATGCAGGAGCTGGAAGCCTGACTGGATCAGGCTGTGACCAGCCTCTCTTCAGCCAGCCAGTTGGTCAGGTGTCCAGCTAGTCAGGCTACAGACCTGACTAAAGAAAATGGTGAACATGAAGCAGTAGAAAATTGCAGTATTGTTTATGCAAGAATTTTTCCATTTCCAAACTTTTAAAGTGTATTTTATTTTTGTCTAGGTGCAGCTTCAGGTAGTTAGCACTCACTGTACCTAGTGTGCCACTCTTATCCTTAGTCCTGTGTTTGGACAGAGGTGCCCAACCTATGCCCTCCTGCCTGTGGCCAGGTAGCAATCTGGTCCCTGCTCTGCCACTCTGTTTTCCAGAACCACATGATCATTCCTTGGCCTATGGCTAGGAACCTTTTTATCATGTTTTCAGGCTGTACCATACATGTTTTGCCTACTGTGTGTAAGTTTGGTCATGTCCCAGGACTATGAGAATCATATAAGGTTTCTTGTATGTCCTCTGACCACATACTGTGCCCAGGAGAATTCAGGAGAGGTCCGTGTTTCAGTGAACATACTCCCAGTCAAGTTGATGAATGCACATTTGGTTCAATTTAGCTAGAAAATTGGGCATGTTGCTTAAAGCAGCAGTTAGTACTCAAGGTTGTGTTAGAAAAATACCTTGGGCAGTACCATTAACTAGTTTAATTAATACCATAAATTGTTCTTCTTTAGTAAGTAAGGGTAAAAGTTAAGACCTTTCTTACTGACATCATACATTGACAGATCTATAGTATGTATAGATACTATGTATGTAGATATGTACAGAATACAGTAGGCAGTTTGACCTTCATTCCATCTCAGCTGCTGTCCGTGTCTCTGTTCCGGTCTACAAGAAGCCTACTAACCCACTGTGTTGAAACAATACTTTAACATGGCAGTGTTGATGGTTACAAGCAAGGTTTTATTTGTTGCTGTAGACATGGTGCTGTGTATTTGCCAGTGTGTGGGAAGTGACCTAATGTGGGAAGTGACCACTGAAGTGCCTGCAATGTGTGCAATAGAAAGCATAACAGCACTGAACTTATACTCAAGTTCTCCAATCCCAGTCTAGCAATGTAAAGTTTTTAGTTATCTGTAAATATGATTGGTGTCTACTTCGTGCTAAAAAGACTAAAGAAATCTTTAATCTAATTGAGAATCAGCATCATAATTCCTCAGTTCACTGTGGCATGGATTTTTCATTTCGAATAATCTGGGCCAAAAACACACATATTTTTTCTCCTGAAGCAAATATTCATAATTAGATTATTCCCAGGTGGGCTTCACTATTACTAAGCTTTTATGCTGATTAGATTCTGTTTGGTTATATGTATCTGATTTTGGAAATAATATTTCTTGATTTTATTTTGAATAGAAAGAAAAGTAATTGTCTTTTCAGAAGAAGCAGTAGTTGAGGTCTATCTTTATTGATAGTTGTGCTCTACAGACAGTATTTTTATAAATACATTCTTGTGTAAAACGTAAAGTATATGAGAAAATTGGATTCTTTGCTTTTTTATTGCACAAGATTAGCTTAAATTACTTCAATGACTCTCAATGACTCAAAAGAGCAGAGTTTTGATAGACAGATTCAAATTAGTACTCAATAGAAAAAGTACAGGTGTTCATTTGTACTTGAGCTAAAAGCTTAGTCTTACAGTAGCAGAAGATGAAAATGCATTATGGAGATAAGCAGTCGACTTCCTTTGGCCAGATAAAATGTACTGAAAGGAAAGACAGAGAAGATTCTGAGTATGTCAAAGACATTGTCTGGCCCTGTACCTCTTCTGGAGTGTGAGTGCTTAGCTGTGATTAGAAGTAACCTCAATGAAATATGAATGCATTGTAGCATTTCTGACCATATTATACTGTATCTAAATGGTGTTTGAAGTAACCCCTCTTTATCTGAACTAGAAGCATGAAAGAAATTAATAAAATGTATGAGGATAAGGAAAGAGCTTGTACTTGCCCTCTATACAATAGTAATATCCCTGGTGCAACATGCACAGTAAAGTGACATTGTCATTAGGCTTTTTCTCTGTAAGTCATTGGCACTTTACAAACTGAATGTTGTATCAAAGCTTAACATATTTCTTACCTGGCATGCTCTTACTTTGGGAGGAGTGATCTCTATTGCAGGCATAACCAAAATGAGATTATAAATACAGTGCTGATATTGTTAATATTTGCTTGGTACTGCTTACAGAACCCATCACCTGAGAATAAATGAAGCACAAACCATAGGTAACATCAGAACATCCAGCCAGAGTGTGTACTTTTCCTTAATAGTGCATAAAGTCAACAGCCAGACCAGTCATTAATTCAACCAGATCACACAGTAACTACCAGGAATGCAAATGAGAAGCCAGGAATGCTGACTAGTCCTTTTTGAGATCTGGAGACCACTTCCAAAGTCCAAAAAGAAAAAAAACACATTTCTTCTTTGTGTGTGTTGTAAAGACTTTGAAAACTTGTTCTGCTTGGCTTTGCATAATAGAAGAGATGCAGTTCTTTGATAATATGGTCTTTCTCACCTAGCTGAAATGAGGCATCGGTGAAGAACATTTTTGCAGAGATGTGAGATCTTCTAAACAGCTTCATGACAAAGGGAGGTTTACTGAGCATTGACACTAAGCTTAGCAAGGAGTGCATAGATTTTGTGCTGCTACTCCTTTTTCCCTTGAAAACTGTAAGACCATTTCACAAACTTTTGAAACTTCTCAAAGCATTAAAGAGAATGCTTTAACTTAATTCTTAACTTTTTTGAACAGAGGCAAAAAAGAGAAACACAAGGTCTGCCTGACTCCTCCATTGTCACAAGGAATCCCAGACCTTAGTCTCTGATCCATGTGCATTGGTAGGAGCCTTAATTGTTCAGATGAGCAGTCCCATTGAACTGAAGTGCATGTGAGTAAAATTAAACATGTACAAGTTTAAAAGATGAATCCTAATTTTAACCATTAACCATTCTTCCCCCCCCCAAGAAAAAAACCAACCAAAAAAAAAAAAAAAAACCAAACAAAACAAAAAAAACAAAACAACAAACCAAACCAAAACCCAAACATGAAATCTACAAACATAAGACAATTTTGAGAGGGTTTTATATTACTTAGTTGGTCCATTTTATGGACTTGGATTTAATGTAGGTAGCATTTGGTCTGCAGGGGTGTAATTTGTATTTTGTCTAAAGTTTTGACTATATAATTGGTGTGAAGCTGGATTTCTGAAAAGCACAGTGCAATCTTTCACCCTTTAACCAGTTTAACCTTTCAAAGTACCCATGACAGTTCAAGCTACCCATGTTATTACCTATAAACATTTGTTTTTTAAATATTGATGCTTTTCACAAAGTGGATTAACATTTAATTATTTTTGGTGTGTTAAGGTATAAATTACCTTGTAAATGAAAATCAAATGCAGGGATAGATGCCAAATTTTACTGACTGTGAACACCATGGTAACCCTGGGTGAAACATTTCTTATTATGTAGACTAATTTTCAAACCACATTAATTCTGTTCATTAGTTTTAATGGCTTACACATGTTAAGATTGGTAGTTACTTTTCCTGAGCATGAGCTACATGGGATAAGTAATTCAGAAATTTTTATTGAAGTATCATTTTGTGTTTCAGCTGAGAAAGAAAATCCTAGTAATATTTTTTCCATGGATTCAATGTAATGCTACAAGTTATTACATAGGAATTCACTTGACACATGAAATAAGCACTGGTAAGAGTCCATTCCTAGAAGGAAGTAACTACTGAACAAAGGCATGATAGGTAAAGCATTTCTTTTTTTAAGTGGGCACTGAACACTTTGGGGTTTTTTGTTTGTTTGTTTGGTGGTTGTTTGTTTTGTTGGTTTTGGGTTTTTTGTTTTGGTTTGGTTTTTGTTTGTTTGTGAAGTCATTAAAGATTTGTGATTAATTAAAAGGTTTATTTATTTGCTTGGCTTACCAGATGAGAAACGTTTAGTTTTAGTTTTGCATGAGAAACTAAGGGAGACCTCGGGGATATTAATTATGAACCCTGGAAACCTAATGCCAGCAGTGAGCGTGGTGAACCTTGAGCAGTTATAGAACCATTCTAAATTTTATTTCATTATAAGAGTTTTTAAAGTTTTTACAAAATGCAATGAAATTTTAGTAATTTTAAACAGTCTGATTCAAAGTCCTTTCTTCTTCCAACTCTCCTCTTTTATCATGTGTTATCTGTTTTTCAGTGTGAGGTTTTTAAGCTTTAGACTTGCTAATCTGAAACTTAGACAAAAACAACCTTTCCAAGCTATTTTAGCCAAAAAAAGGCCCCAAAGAGTAATTTCTAACATACAAAAATAACAAAATTGCAACTGGGAGAAAAATTATTTCACCATCTACTTGTTCATTAAAGTCCTCATTTTAACTTTGGAGAGATACATGTATTTACAGTATGTACCATGCATGTGCATCAATATTCCAGATTTCCCAAACAGTTGTGGTTCTCATTAGCATACACAGTATAACAGCCTGAAGCAGTTTCCAAAATAGTGGCCATACCTTGTGTTCTGGACCATGATTTAAACTGTCAGGTAACAGACGATGTTAGGTCTGGAAATGACATGCCAGTTTTGCAGTATTGTGTCAATACCAGTGCCAGCAGCTTAAAAGATAAATACTTCTTTAAATGAATTCAGAATGTTGGAATGAAGAGTGCTGTGTTTGAGTGCTGGCCTCCAGATTATTTTCGGGGGTTTGGTATTTTTCTTGTTCAGAGGAAAGTAAGAGCAAAAGTTCCGTTCAGTGTTACAGTGGTCACTGGATTTGCTCTGCTCTCTTAGGGCATTATTACCAGCGTTTGGGTTTCTTTACCGGCGATTTGGTGTTCTTGGTTTTTGTTTTTCCCGTCGTGCCTCCTTACTAGTTATGTAATGCAGAGTTTAGCAAAACTCTGAAGACTGTTTGGAGTTACTGCCTTTCTGTAAAGCTAACAGCTAAACACCGGAGTTGATGCAAACAAGTCATTTAGCATCTGAAAGAAGTGTTAACACTTTATTTACATTTAAATTAAAATAGACACTTATTTATGTGTTCTGGTTCTGAAAGGTGTGTGGTACATCTGCAGAGGCCTATTGTTTATTCATGCTGTAAATCCTTTGAAATGTGTTAAAATGCTTCCCACTCATTATAAAAATCCTGCCACCCATGGATTAGGGCTTTGATGTCACCAATCCTGCTTCAAAGGGTTCTTTCAATGCTATTAATCACAGTTTAGCCTCTGAAGATATAGCCAGAGAAAACATTTGGACATCTTGTGCTAGACTTGCTAAAACTTTGAAATATACAGAGTGTCTTGCATATGCAAGTCCGATATCACTTCCTCTCTCTTCTCCTAGGCTTTATTTTGAAAAGCTATTTTGTGATGACTTTGGCTTTCTAGAAGTACAGAAGAAAAAGTTTAGGACACGTCATACCTTACATTTTAAAGAAGGCACTAGTCTTTCGCTTGATACCACAATATATTTTTGCCAGGGAAATTGAGTCAGTCTTTAAAAACCCAGAGTCACAATAAGATTGAGAATTATATGTCAAAAGGTCAAAAAATGGTGCTGTCTTATCATTTTCTCATCTCTCTTGTTAGTTTGTGAGTTTAAGGTACTGTCTTAACACTTGAGGATCCCTGTGATTTCATAGAAACAAGATTGATTCTGTAGTCTTTTTGCTCTTTGAAATCTCTCAATGAGTCACAGAGAAATTGATTACTAGTGATTGAGCTGTATGCCTTTGTGCTGTCATTGTTTTCATCAGCTCAGTAGCTAAGGTCAGTGACATACCACCTTATCACTGACTTTTTCCTCCCCTCTAAATCAACACTGCACTCTGTCATGCCTGTGCTGAATGCTCTGCAGGCACAATTGGTAATGAGGGGGGTGTGGAAGAAGTGTGGTGGTGTCTGCTATTTTTAGTACTATTGTACAAACTGATTTTACACGGTAAAAATGTTTCTCTTCGAAGCTTCTTGAATAGTTTTTGCAGTATGAATTTCTTTCTTTTTGAACAGGTAATTTGGCACAAGCAAGAGCCAGAGTGACAGCAGCATCTCGGTCTCTGCCTCCGCAGCTCAGTGCTGGGCGTATCAAGGTTAGTAGTGTTCCCTTTGAGGACAGGCAGTTGTTTATAAACAGCTGTGAGTATTGTGTACAACAGTATAAACAGCTGTGAGTATTGTGTACAACAGTATAAACAGCTGTGAGTATTGTGTACAACAGTGAGACTGTGTTCACAATACTTAGCTGACGTGGGTATAGAGTGAGGTTATTACCATATAAGAGTCTGCCTTTACCATCAGTAACATGCACCTTGTCTTGGAGCATGGTTCCCAGTTTTAGTGATGACCCTATTGTAGAATTCAGCGAAGAATCAATTTACTAATCTTTAAACCTTTGGAGTGGAATCTGTTACATCAATATAAATATCAGTCCTTTTGTTCCAAAGGGGTCAAGGTTCTCCTCTAACAATTTTGATCTAGGAAGAGGTCTTACTAGGTAAAATTTGAATAGTGTATTTAACAGTATGAAAGGCAAAATCATTTTTTTACAAAATATATATTTCTTTTTTATTCAACTTGAAAGTGAAAAACCAGGAGATGTTTGTGACTGGTAGATAACTGAAAAAACATTACTCAGCAAAACCACTATTCTGTAAAAAGAACTGTAGAATTTAAATGCTGCTGAATTTTGCCGTGAAAGTACATGGCATAACTGCAAAAAGATAGGATAATTTCATGGCAGTTAGTAGGATTACAACTGAGTACACTTAATTTGTGAGGAAACTGTTGTCACTTGAAGCTGATGGTATGTACACTCCCTCCCTGCTTCCTAAGTGGTGCTTGTTAGAGTTATCTTAGTTAAGGTTTGGGGGTTTGGGTTTTTTTCCAAAGCAAACAGTAATAAATTTTTAAAATAAGAGTGGTAACAGCAACTGTTCAAAAGTCTACAAAATTTTATGTTTTGAGTTTTCTATTTCTTCGTGTTATCTTTTGGTACTTGGAGCTCAGGTTCAAACATCAGTGTGGTGATTTATGTTATCCAGATGTCTATACCCTTCACTGTACCTGCAAATACAGATGTGGATTTCAGACTATTATTTCCTGTCTGGTGTAAATACTTTCAGTGCTGAAGGGTGACCTTTCCAGTTTTCTTGTGTCACATACACATTGTCTTCTACATCCAGCTATATTCAGCACAAGCTTTCTAAGCAGGCATTTTAGTGATACAGCAGGATTGTAATAGAGCAGTTCACTTCAACAGCTTTACTAAACACAGTCAGTTAATAAGTACTGTTTAAGTGGGCTTTACTCATCCTTCAAACTTTTTAAAAGGAGCTAAAAGAAAAGACATGCAGAAGTGCAACACGATTCAGAAAATGTTAGTTTCAATACTTTTTAGATAAAATAAACTATTTCTTAGAATTTTGTAAAGCACCTAATTAAAACAATTTCAGGAAACATATTTTAAATTATTATTTTAAAATTTGCTTTAAAAAATTCAAATGTAATAATTTTGTTTGGAAGTTTTTTTATCATTATTTAATTTAAGAGGGTTTTTTGCTTAACATATTTTTTGGTTTTATAGTATTTCATACCATGCCAGCAGCAGGTGTGGTCAATATGTAGAAAGTCATAATTTGGAGTGACTTCATAAGGTGACATAATGTCATAAATTGTTCTTTTAATATTGTTTCAAAACTATTAGAAGGAATCTTTTTAGTGATGAAACAGTTTGACTTTTGTAGGTCAGGCTGTTTTCCATTACAGTTGTAATTATATGAATTCATATTGTAGGTCACTATGGCTGTCATGTAAAAATGTGACTTAATAGTTGAAATATCTTCATTTTTGTTTAAAAAGAGAAGCTAGTGATTTAAAATATGAGGTACCATGACATACTTATTCTTAGATCATGGCATTCTTTTTATTGCCTGTCACTTTCTAGCAAGCCAGTTGAGAGAAGGCCTATTGTCTGTTGTATGTGAGGTTGTTGCCCTGCCATAAAATTGTGTGGCTTCACAGACAAGCAGTGTTGTACATTAATTAGAGACAAAACTTCTTAAAAAGTCTTACAAGAAAATCCCCTCAGCTTCAGGGTCTATCAGAATTTTTCTGATGAAAACTTCAAAACGTTCCTTGTCAAAAAGATTTGGAAATTTATTCTAGTGCTTACTTATTGCAGAGATCTGAATTTACAACTTCATTCATAGGAAGAGAAATCTAACAATACTGCTTTCAGCCTAATTTCCTGAGAAAAATTGTTTTACATCTCCTCTGTGAGTGTTTTTGACCATCTGTCTTTCTGTGCATTCATTCCCTTTGCCGCCCCAAAAAACCTCAAACCAAAACAAAACTCTTTTGAGCCCAGCAGTTGTAAGCCATATTTGATAGAGTGGCAGTGCCAAGATAGCCAGATTCTACAGTTTTGGTGAAAAAAAGCAGCTATGAAAAGGAGATGATACTGCCCTTTATTGACCAGTAGATATATGAGATATGGGTATAGGAGGCTGTGAGTGGTCAATCTCCAAAAACATCACTGAGTCTCTGCTTTTCTAGACAGAGAAGAATCCTATATAAAACCTCATTTTCATTGGCATTTGGGCTCAGATCAGTCCTCAAGCTATTTGTTCTTGTTCTTTATTTAATCTTATTTAAAATTAAATTGTGTGTCTTTTAACATTAAATATTACCAGTTATTCTGAACTTACCGTCAGTGTTCACTGTTATGGCTTGTGTCTTCTACCTGACATCTACTAGAGATTTAGATAACAGTCCTCAGAAACTAGATGTCTTTCCAAGATAATCCTGAAACATTCCCATATCCTTCCCCATGGGCATGCCTGCTTTTTTGATTAGTTCATTGATACTTACTTTGTCACATAAACTCATAAGATGTTTGATGTTACCTGTGCAGATAGGGCATTTTTTCTGGAATATATTATAGAGTGTTCTGTTAACAAGCTGCATCTCTCTTTTTTATTCTTTTTTTTAATGTATACCAGTGCATGTATGCCACTCTGGGCCAGAACGTCAAGATTACAAAAATATATTGAATTTTTTATGGTCATCCTTATTGAACTCTGTCTTCATTTGTGCCATCTGTGTTCTGAATCTTGACCTCACTAGATTTCTTTGGATTTCTTCCCCAACACAAAATCCATTTTTTTATCTATTATTACTTAGTGCTTCATTTCCTTTATATTTTGCATGCAGTCTCCTAAATACCTCCTGAAGGTAAGAGTCTCAGTTACTTTATTGAGAACTGTAATCTTTCAGCAATTATTTTAGTGTCCAGAAGAGTGTTTTAAAGTCAGTGAGAGTTAGAAATGATTGTGTGGAGCAAAGTCCGGGGAGTGTAGCACAGGTGCTGACAACAGCATTGTCTGGTTTATACAAATGCCACCTGGTCAGAGCAGATGGTAAACTGCCACAAAGTAAGTGAATGCTAAAATGCTGTTAATGCTCCATGCAAACAGGGTGCTGGTTAATTTTCTTTAATTTTGTTGGGCTGTAATGTAGCAACACAATCTGCGTGTTATGGATAACCACAGTTATACTCATTCATAAATTCTGGTTTCATTTTGATATGAACAGCTGTACTAACAATATAACTGAAATCTATAAGGAGCAGTATGTTCACTGTCCATGTATATCCTCTAAAAATAATTCTTCTGCAATGCTGAAAAAGTGGTGTGTTGTGGAAGTTTGGTAGGATAAGATTGCTGAGATTCTTGGCATCAAAATGGCAATATAAAGTAATTAATAGTAACCACAGTAGGAGAAGGGAACAGACTTAGATGTTCTGAGACTACCTACTTTGTTTGCCACTCATTATCCTACCATATTTTTTCCATACATGAGCAAAATGAGGCAGTTCAATTTACTTCCCGGCTATTACAAATATGATAACTCTTCTTATAGATACAAGTCCTGTTGGAGTTCATTGTAGTGGCAATAAAAGGAATCCCTTTTAGAAATCAGTTCCTAAAGTATTGCAACTTGACAGCTGTTTCACTGGCTGAGTATTATACTATCATAAATCTAGAGTGCTCTTACACTATGAAAAAAATTCAAAATGCTTAGAGACCTCTCCAAAATCAGTGTGTGTCCTGCATCTTGCTATCTCTGATAAAGTATTCTGAAGTACTCACACCTGAAGGAATGACTATAACAAAAACTGAACCCAGCTTTCATAGGCAAGGTGGGGTGGGTCTGCAGTGTTTCTGGAACAGTCCTAACACCAGAGTTTTGTCTTCCAGGTTGACACAATGGAGGTTATGCGGCATCCTGAGGAAACAACTAACATGAAGCGGCAAACTATGGCTTCCTATTTTAGGGTACAAAAGTTAAAATTAAAACAAACATTTTGATAATAAGACCAATAGATATATGTAAAATATTTGTGGAAAAGTAAAATCAAAGAGCAATATCAGAGAAGTTTTTTATTCTGTTACAAGGCCTCTGTAGATTCTAAACTTTTTTTTGCTTTTTTCTCTTTGTTTTCTCTAACTTTGTTTCCTCTAACTGTATTATTATTATTATTATTTCATTGATTACATTGATAACAGAATCTAGAGCCTAGACTATTTTCTGTCTAAAATGCTAGAGGTCTAGAACAGGTCTCGTTATAAGCAGAACACCAATTTTGTGCAAATAAAACAGATGCTACCACTAAAGTCTTCAAATTTTCTCACAAGCTGAGGCATACATACCTTTAAAGATTAAGATTTTTCATTTATGCTAATAAGTAAAAAACAATCCATCTTTTGGAAGTACTATTGTAAGTCATACAGGTTGCCATTTTATCAGTAGTAATCCTGTCTGAGGTAATGCACATTCTGCTCATGTGTTTATATCAAAGAGGCAAGGAAAGGGCATTGAGAATGTTGGAACTGGAAGCTTAGGAGTCAAGAAAGTGCTAGTCTTAGACTCTTGGTTATTGTTTTTTTCTTGCAATCATTGCAAAGTGGAAAAGTTTTCAGCAGGTGGCTCTTGGGCTGCACTTGTGCCATGCAGAATAGGGAAGTTCACAGAGTTGTGCTAACCAATGTGAGTCAAAGCTTCAAGCTGTGTAGGACTGCCTGATCAATTTGTTTTGTAGAATAGTGTAAGGAAGGGTACAGAGGAAGCTGGTGTGTACTGAGATGTTGCCTCACTGTGCAGAGTGCAAGGACACTGACATTCAGACTTCTCATACAGGTGTGCACTTAGAGTACTCTTGCACAGAAGCACACAACCACACAAATGCCAGCTCTGTAGAAACTGTAAAAAGAAAAAAAAGTGTAATGGGGGAGGGAGTGTGGAAATAGACTGTAATACACATGCAACCTGCAGCAAGGTGATGACCATCAGCCTGGAATTGTATCTGATTTTGAGACACATATGGTTATATGAGATTGAACATAGTTGACAACACATGCTTATTGTGCAACAGCTCAATAAGGTGAGTATGGAGCAGGAGTATCAGTATTCAGAGGAGTCAGTGGAAAAAAATATATATGCTCTGATCAAACATTTTTCATTTCACTTTAAAATGAAACAGAGTAAATTGTTTTGTGTATCTAGGGTGGATAGGAAAAGAAGTAATGGACCTACATTTCAGTGGCAAGATTTATGTTAGATGCTAAGAACTTTATGAATAGTCGTGATAATATAGCAGAACAGATTTCTAGGGAGACTGTGCACTTTATATTTTCAGTGATTCTGAAAAATTCATGTAACAGAGATGTACCTGAAATGTTGAAGATACATCTGGTGTTCTCTGTGGACAGAGCACTGAACTGATGACGTCTTGCAACCCTTTCCTGGGTTCAAAGATTCATTTGCTGTGAATTTCAGCGATTGTTTCATGGTAAAGCTTGTATTTCTGTTGGGGATATTTGATCAATCAAATGTGTCTACAGTAGAATTATAGTTAGGACAATTTTCAACTTCATTTTTTTTAATGGACATTCTTCAATTACAAAAATGTTATATAAGGAGAAGAGAAAGGTGTAAAAATTAAGAGGTCAGATTCAGAATATTTAAATTTTTTTACCAGTGAAAATTTTTAATAGGTTCCATGTTTCAGCTGAAATCTTAAAAATTAATAAAAAGGCAATGTAGATTAACATTACAGATTAAAATATAATCAAGCATTACAAACTGTTTACAAATATGAATCTCCTGCTTAAGTCATTCCATTGCAGTTTTTTGTCAAGAATGTGCATCTTCTTTATTTTCCTCACTAGTATTCCCTCATGGATCTTTTATCCAAAATGGTTGTTGGACAGCCTCACTTTATCCGCTGCATTAAACCTAACGATGATCGAGAAGCGCTGATGTTCTCTCATGAGAGAGTTCTGCTGCAGCTGCGATACACTGGAATTCTGGAAACTGTCAAGATCCGTCAGAAAGGGTATTCTCATCGCATCCTCTTTGAGGAGTTTGTAAAAAGGTAAGACTTGTCTCATAGGGCTCTTTTCCTAATATTCTATTCAGTTATATACATTCTATGTTTAAATACAGAAAGTTCTACAAATGTTGTTCATAGGTGTGTGGTCTCAATGTCTAATGAGGACAGGGACTTTCAGAGATAAAGACTACAAGACATATCTGATCTCTAATGGAAAACAGTCAGTGTGAAACCTGCAGTGAGCACAAGTAGCAAGCCTGTCCCCATGGTTCTCTCTGTAGAGGCAACAAATGGAAATTATGCATCCTGCTCAGATAATTCAAGGATTTTGGAAGGTCAGTTACCTTCAGCCATCATATGAAGCCTAAGGTGCACATGTGTAAGAATGAACTGATATGAAAGCTTCAGATTTAGCTTTGCATTGTAATTTATCTTGGAGATATCATGAATGATAATCAGATCTCTGTTCACACTAACCCTTCTCATGGCTGCTATTACTGGATTTAATACATATTCTCAATCTCAAAAAGTTATACATTTTATTCAGGAAATGCTATTGTCTTTATGATGGCAGTGTAGCTTCAGGATAATTATGGTTTCCTCTATATTTTAAATGTGTCTTTGTGTAGTATTTACTGGTTTTCAATGTGTAGGACTGGCGATTCAACAATGAGCAGAAGCACTACCATTAACCATTTAGGCAACAGTAGGAGCAAGTAGTGAATGGCTAGATCATGGTGTGATATTTTTTGAACTGGATGTTGCTTATCCAGACAATATAGAATTAATGATTCTACTGAAAGCAAGTCATTAGTCTCACTTCAGTGCCTGATAAAGTTAGGGAGAAGATTATTATGGGAGGTATTGAAAAACACCTGAAAGACAGTGCAGTCACTGGTCACAGCCAGCACAGCTTCACGAGAGGAAAGCCTTGCTTATCAAACCTGATTTCCTTTTATGACAAAGTAACCCACCTGGCTAACCTAAGGAAGAAGCAGCTGATGTCATCCTCTTGGATTTCAGTAAGGCTGTTGATACTGCCTCTCACAGGATCCTTCAGGACAAAATGTCCAGCACACAGCTGGATAAACCAGTCAGTGCAATGGGGGAGCAACTGGCTCACACTTTGGGCACAAAAGGGTTACAGTGAATGGGGTGACATCAGACTGGTGTCCAGTCACTCATGGGGTTCCACAGGACTCCATTCTCAGCCGTGTGCTCCTCAACATCCTCATAAATGGCTTGGATGAAGGCTGGAAGTGATACTAAGCAGGTTCACAGATGATGCAAAATGGGGAGGAGCTGTTGACTCCTTGAAGTCAGGAAGGGACTGCAGAGAGACTTTGACAAATTAGAGGGCTGGGCAACACCAACCATATAAAGTTCAGCGAGGGAAAAGTGCCAGGTTCTCCACCTGGGATTGGGCAACCCTGGATGTACAGACACACTGGGGAATGAGGTGCTGGGGAGCAGTGCCACAGAGAGGGACCTGGGGGTCCTGCTCACTGGCAAGTTGGATGTGAGGCAGCAGTGCCCTGGCAGCCAGGAGGGCCAAGCATGTCCTGGGGGCATCAGGCCACAGTATGGCCAGCTGGGCAAGGGAGGGATTGTCCCACTCTGCTCTGTTCTGCTCTGGGGCTGCCTCACCTTGAATATTACATGCACAATATAAGGCATTAAAACTATACAGAAGTGTCCAAAAAGCACAGCAAAGATAGTGAAGGGCCTTGAAGGGGAGCCATATGAGGAGCAGGTGATGTCACTTGGTCTTTTGTGACCTTACTAATTTTAGTAAGGTCACACCATTCTAGAGCACATTTAACAGATTAATTTTTGTGATTGTTAATAAATGTAATCAATTTGCAATATCCTGAAGCAGCCGAAAGCAGAATTATTAACCACAACTTTTATTCAATTTACACGTAAGTGAACTAAGATTAACTCCACAGGAATTAGTGTAAATTGAGAGGAAATTAAGCCTTCTCTAATCAGGAGATCCTTTTCTTTCAAAAATGTGCTGAATTTGAGAACAACCTTGAAAACTAATGGTAATAAAACCAGCATTGACTGTAGCTTAACATTCCTGCAGATAAGAGCAAGTTGTGGTTAACATCTTGTCAATTACTCCCCAAGTTTTTAGTCTAACTTGATGTAATTTGTTAAGGAAAGAAAATCAGCACAAAAAGGGTAGGAGAGGGGAGTAGATTTAATTTCCACAACAGTAAAGACTTCTAAGTTCAGAATATAAGTGAAAGGAGGAGGAGGGAAAGGAGATGTTCTTGCTCCTTTGTTCAGCTCATGCTTTATTTTAAAACAAATTCTATTCTTTTTTGCTCTTGCAAATAAAATCAAACAATATTTTATAAAGCTATCAGTGAAACAAGAAACATTTTTCCTCAACTTACAGCTATGACTAGTCAAGTGTTTTTAGGAACTAAGTAGTTGAATACATAAAAATGTTTGAGAAAACAGGTCAAATGCTAAACAGATTGGCACTTCTTTGTTCATAATCAAAAAGACATTAGGCAAGTATGAAGAAGAGTTTCAAAATGTCAGTAAATGTAAGGATATCAAAGATTTTTTTAAGCCAGCAAGTTAATTGGTATTTTGATCCTTTTGAGCAACGGAACAACAAAATGGATGAGCCAGCATTTTTTCTCCCTTGATGTTATTAAACAAATAGGTGTGCTTCTTATCTGCCTATTCAATAATGCTGTTTTGTAAACTCTTAGCAGGAAATATGAGGACAAAACAATCAAAGGCAGGGAGCAGACCCATTCAGAGTTTATCAGGTGGGAGGTAAACAAAAGATAAAGCTCTGTCTAACGTTACTCTTTACTGTCTTCTGTTTTCATGCAGAGCAGATTATTTGCAAACCTGGATGTAGTTTATTGGGTTAAAAAACAGATGGTGAGGAGAGGGCTTAATTGTAACTCATTCACACAATGTTTCTTCAGCCAAGTATATTACCATCTGTTTTATGTATATAAATATACATATTCTTTTACTTAAAGTAGGAAAAATGTAATCTGCAGTCCCTGTAAACACTGTATCCCTGTCAAGTCTTAGACGCTTCATCTCCCTTGGCCCTGTCTTGCACCCCGTGACATCATGCATCTGTCTTATGTTTGCTGTGAAGCAACATGGCTTTCAGGCTGGAATCTGAGATTTTAGGTACAGGTAATTAGGTTGATCAGTCAGCCAGGTGTGCCTGCAATGTGGGGTCATGTGGTGACCATGCACTGCACAGCAGTTTAAAGGAGCTGTGCTTTCTCATGGGGACCTGCACTGAAGGTCCCACTGGAAGGAACACTCCTTGCTGAGTGCCCCTGGAGCTTCACATGACATGATGTGGTGTGCAGGTATGTCCTCACCACACAGCCCCCAGCTGGATCCTTCTTTCATGTTGCATGTTCTGTGCAGTGGCTTGGAAGATAAGGGACTCAGTAGGCTGATGGTACTAAATGGTGTCATACTTGTGTTGCTTCATCGGCTTATAGGAATGTGTTGAGAACTTTTGCACAAGTTTCATTTAAGGATTATCTTTTTTTCTTTCCTGCCTGTTTATGTTAGACATCAAAACTTTTGTACTGCATTAAGATGCAGGATAAACTTTTACTATAAGCCATTTACCTATTCCACAGTAGTCAGATGATCTCTGATCATACAGTCATGGCAATACCAGTGTTATTACTGTAACAGTGATCCCAGTGAGGCTGCTTCTGCTTTTTCAATCTCACAGGACAAATTTACATAAGGTCACTGTAAGTACACATGGTATACACAATTTCTAAACCACCAGTGTTAGATTTCTCATGACCGCATAAAGTCTCATTGGCCTTGGTAAGTCACATTTTACATAGAGTGGAGCTAGGAATTAAAACTGGTCAAACATTACAAAATCCTGTAAAACATATAACCTCAGTAAGTGCTTTCTTCTAATGCCAAAAATTTGGTGGTGATACACTTGCTTATGCAAAATCAGGGAAGCACTGAATTAAATAAGTCAACAGACTTGCTACAGATAAATTCTTTCTTTATAAATGATGCATTTTTAATGCAAGCCTACTCTTAACACTAAACTTGCACTATATCAAAGTTTGTAAGTGATTTCTGTAAACAAAATGTTAACATTGTCTGATACCTTGATTTTACTATTATTTATGGAAATGTTTATTTGTTTCAGTGGCTTTAAGATTTCACCAGATC
The DNA here is from genome assembly GCF_051311805.1 of Agelaius phoeniceus. Classification (NCBI taxonomy): domain Eukaryota; kingdom Metazoa; phylum Chordata; class Aves; order Passeriformes; family Icteridae; genus Agelaius; species Agelaius phoeniceus. Next base: position 31,177,141 of record NC_135271.1, on the reverse strand, counting down.
TATAGAATGTTCCCATGCACTTTAACTATGGTGAACTACTGTACCTTCCATATACACTTTCTAGATGTTTCCCATTCACAAAACACTGGTAAGTGGTTGCAGGATGGAGATGATAGGAAAACATTAGGAGTGGAAAGTCTGCTAGCTGCTTATGAATAGATTATGCACATTGCACCAAATTAGGCTTTTCTGAGAGTATTTCTGATTCTGTATAGATTATTTACAGCGTAAGTGCTAGGTATCTGTTACTAAATATCAAGAGTATCTTAGATGTTGTATCATTTTTATTTATAATTTTTAATTTATACTCAATTATTTTTGTGAATTCAGATTTGAAAGTTTCTGTAAGAGGTGAGATACAACCAATACAAGTTAGAAATTTTTTGAAGTAATTTTACAGCTCTTGTAGTTCTAAAAAAAGTGTATTTTTTTTTAAAGTTTCTGGTTCCAGGGCTGAGAAGGAACAAATAATTTCATGATTCTGAGAATCTTTCTACTGTTTGTGGTCTAGCTAGAAAGGGATTTTGTACCTCATGGTTTTCTCATACCATTATCCATTATCCACCTCAGGTCATTACATTTTAGTACAAAGATTTGTTTTAAAGAGAAAAAGGGTTAATCATTACTGTTTTGAGTTAATTATGTAGAATGGATGCAGCCTTTAAGTCTGAAATGTGAAGGGAACTTCAGTAAGAGACACTGGTATAGTAGTTAATGGTGCTGTTTAAATGCATTTTATGGAACAGTTCCACAGTTTAGCCTTTAGAGAGGGGTGGGAAATGGAACCATTTGTTTGCAGTCAGTTTATTTAGTCTGAAACCAGCAGCACTAAAATGCCTGGTCCCTAAACAGATAGTTAATGCATAGCATCTTCCTGACATTTTCCATATCTTTACATACTTTGATGTCTTTAGCATTTAACCTTACTTCTGCCCATCCTAGCTTTGCATTCTAAGGTTAAATTCAACTTTTAAAAAATGTTGGTTTATTTCTAATGACTAGCAAGTACAGTTAATCCCATTTTAATATAAGTTTTTTCTGAAATAATATTCACATCCATGAAGAATAGTATGTATTGCAGAGTAAAAACCACTAGTTAAGAAATGCAGAATTCCAGAGTTTCATCAGGTTTGAGAAATCAGTTCTTCTGAGGGGAAATTACCTTCATCTTACTTAGTCTTACTGCTAGTGAGAATGTGATTAATCAAGTACTTTTAGGAAACATGTAGATGAGTGTGTGCCAGGTGTAGGAAATTTTCAAGCAGGATATATAACCAGGAAAAGGATATGTTTTTGCACAAGTATGTGTGTGTTTATGAAATAGCACATGAAGCATAATAAACATATATTTTTAAAATGACAGTAAAAGTATTGGTTTAATGTAGGACACTAAAATATTCCTGGCTGCCATAATTCATGCTGAAATAACAAGTGAAAATATGGAAATAAAAAGGTGGAGTTGTGAAATTTTCATCTCATCTGAAAACAAATGTGATTTCTAGCCCTACTTTTCAGAAAATAACTTTCTGGTTTCTTGATTATAGTTGCAAGTAGCGGTCACTCTGTGATCTCTGCACAGTAGATTTATTTAAATATGACAGAGATTAAATGAGACCAGTAAATCAAAATGAACAGTTGTATATATCCCAAAGCTTTTTTTCAGGCCATTCTCTGCCATTTCACCATGTAGAGTATTTGCATGCTTTTGCCAGATACATAAGGGTGAAGCATTTTACCTTCCTCCAAAATTTTCCATAGGGTCCATTGCTGTACAAAGATTTTTAATTACATAAAATAATTGGATGACCCTGTGTGGCACACACTGTGCTGCCATACAATTATTCTGAGCACATAATGTCAAACTACTTGGGTGTCTGTAGTTATGTGATTCAGTCATGAAAACAGGCACTAAACCAAAGTGTTTACTTAAAAATACCCACGAAACACATGGATTTGAGCTTTGGAACACAAATCCGTAGACCTAATGTGGTGCAGAATGCACACTACAAAAGGAGTTCTGGAGGAGAAAGAATTAAAAATAAATAGCCAGTCTCATATTGGTAGTCCTTATCTCTGATGAGTACAGTCATTTCTGCCTTACTTTTCTTGGGGGAATGGCCTGAAGTTGTGCCAGGGGAGGCTTAGGTTGGATATCAGGAAAAAGTTCTTCACCCAGAGGGTGGCTGGGCACTGGAATAGGCTCCCCATGGAAATGGTCACAGCACCAAACCAGACAGAATTCAAGAAGCATTTGCCAGGGCTTTTGGGCACATGGTGTGACTCTTGGGGATGTCCTGTGCAAGGCCAAGAGTTGGACTTCATGACCCTTGTGGGTGCCTTCCAACTCAGAATATTCTGTGATTTTTTCTATGACATAACTGGAAAGCAACAGTAAGTATGTTTAAACAGGTATAGATGTCTTCTGTGCAGTAGTTGGATCAATCAAAATGTTTGGAAAATCACCATGTAGAGGAAGTTTTTAATAAATATTGAGAGACAATATGTTTACATACAGAATCAGTGGTTATTCCCATGTAGTTACTACTATGGTTTGTAAAGTTCTTGTCATTCTGAATAGCTTGCTTTCTTAGACTGTATATACATTTAAATTTATAAAAACATTTGTTAAAATAGGACTTGATAAGAAAAATAACCATTGTTTTATTTATGGGTTTTTGTGGAGCACCAAAGCGACTGCAGTCTAGATCATGAAAGAGAGCTATTGGAGAGGGTACTATCTATGACAGATAATGAAGTTTGGCATGAACAAAATGGTGTAGTCAGGCAGGTAAATCACACAGTTCAAGAATACTTTTTACTCAGATATTTGTCACAAATAAGTTGACTTTTCAGTAAGTGGAATGCCAATGATAAGATTAAAGAATTATAAGATTTCCCTTGAATATTTTATTGCATCAGTGCTATCTAAAAACTGTTCCGTGGGTGTAGAATTCCCATCAATAACTACCTTAAAAGATACAAGAACAACCAGCGTCACTTCCTGCCTGCCTTCCTTCCCTCCCTCCCTCCCATATGTGTAACTCACATGGCCATCTGAACTGGCTTTTGAAGCAAACAGCAATTTACTATGAGTGTAACTTCCCTCATGTATTTGTCAGCTATCTGTTGAAATTGTATGACGTCAAAAAATATTTGTGATCCATATATTTTAAATCTGAGTTTTATTAGTGCAACTTAGTACTGTTTGTTTTGTGAAAACTGGCATCATTAACTTCAGTAATAAGGTGGAGGAAATGTACTTTTTTTCTTTTGAATACACCATGTTTCTCCAAACCTACTAAAAGGCATGAGTTGACTTTGAGAGACTTGCCACATGTAGTGACTTTCATGTAGTGACTGATATTAAATGTAGTGACTTTCTCAACACCACATTGTTGAGAAAGTCACTACATTTAATATAACTCAGTAATACATAGTCTCTTATCATTATTCAGAGTTAGCAATGTCTCCAGTTGGTGAATATCTATGTCTCTGGTCCAGAACTTATTCCAGTACTTCTCACTTCAGATGTCATTTTGTTCCTGTTTGATCTTAACTGACTGTTTTAGTGGGTTTTTTCTTTCTTGTGACAACTGGAGCTAATATATAGAGATTAACTGGAACTAATAATTGAAAATCATACGATTCTGACTTTAAAAAAATAAAATATTGCAGAATTCTAAATTTTCTAATTGCTTCTCCATATTTTCTTCAGTATAAGGTGGGATATTTTCTTGAATCTGTGTGGCTACAGAGGAATCTGTCTTTGAGATCACTGATGACATTCTTCTCTTCATGTTTTAAAGAACATCTGATCACTCTTCCCCATGCTAATAATTAGTAGAATGATTTGCTCAACCTGCCACCTCCTCTCAATCCTAATGTAAATAGAGTAGAACCTTTAGAAGTATAGCTTAATACCAATACAACACATGGCAGTTAATAAGAGAGCTGAGGTGGCAGTTGCTAGCATCCAAATGTACTTGTGCCAAAATATCCTTAAATTTGTAAACTAACTGACATGTGTTCTAGCTGTTACTTGACATAATTGTTTGCAAGTAGGTTTCCTTAAATACTATAAAACCAGTCTTCATAAATGCATAATGGCTTTATAGCTAGGAAGGGACTGGATCTTAATTCAGTTTAAGCATGTTTGTATCCCTTTTTCATTAGCTATAGGTTATTTAACATAATTGTTAGGAGCTGTTCTTTGCAAGGGAACATGGACAAAAAAAAAAGACAATATTGTTTAGTATGGGTCTGCTCCAGACTCTTAAAATTGATCATTATCATTCCAATTAATTGTTTATTGTAATCATTTATATGTCCAAATATCTATTCATGACAGCTGTGTCATGATTTATGAAGACACAGCTGTCATGAAGTATGTATGAGTAAAAGGAAAAATTTGGCCTATTAATTCTATAGATAAAGCTTGGAGCTAGAGAAAACCAGTGGAAGTACATATTGCTTGTGATTCAATTCTTTCTTTGCCATTTTGCAGGTATTACTACCTTGCGTTCAAGGCACACGAGACTCCCCTTGGTAGCAGAGAAAACTGTCTTGCCATTTTGGAGAAATCTAAACTAGACAACTGGATTCTTGGCAAAACCAAGGTATAGGGTGCTAACATTTTCTCAAGGATAGTATACCTTTATAAATCATGTCTAATAGGGGTTCAAAAAGTAGTGCAGGAATGAACAAAAGAGCAAATAATTTGCTCTAATTAGCTTCCCAGGTTATGGAAGTGCCCTCCCAAGCCAGCTGAGTTAGTGCTGCGAGAGGAGGGGTGCATTGGCTACCTCCCCAAAGTGCATTCGGCACATGAATGCCTTGATAAGGACAGTACCTCTGTCAGTGCCTGCTGTTGTGTGACTTCCTGAAGTTTCTCATTTTCTTAAGAATGCCATAGCTGAAATGTCACAATTTGACCCATCATATGAGCCTGGCTGGCATCATTATCCATTCATGGAGTTTCAGGTAAGCTCCTTCTCTCTCTCTCAAAAGCCTTTGTTGATGGTTTAAAATGGAGCGATTGACTTCTTTTAAAAGGATCTTACACAGTACTTTGAGTTGTTTTACATTACACAAAGGAAAAACTGTGAAAATTTTCTTGCCCAAGATCCAGAAAAAATGTCTGTAAGTGCCCATATGATTTGCCTCCTTAGGGGGAATACTTTTAGACAATATTATATCTAAAACCAAATTCAATCCAGGATTTGTGTTTCCACTGACAAGAAAGGTCATCTTTCAAAATTGTTCATAACTGAAAAGATCTCACTGTCTAATTTACTTTGTAAAGGGGGTAAATGTGGGATTTATTTTCACAGGATCACGGAATATTCTGAGTTGGAAGGGACCCACAAGGATCATCAAGTCCAGCTCCTAAGTGAATGGCCAATACAGAGATTGAACCCCAACCTTGGTGTTATTAACACCATGCTCTAAGCAACTAAGTTAATCTCACAGTTTGCAATGGGGTGATTATAATCAATGGAATAAAGAAGTTCCACAAGTACACAAGAGGAAATAATTGATTTACAAAATTGCTGTGATATGTACAATCAGTATTTTTCTAGTTTTCTCAGCAATTACACCCTTGAATAGGCTGCTGGAGGATTAATGAGAAGGCAAAATAAAAGAGGTTATAATACTGATTATAATACTGATTTTTTTTTTTTGTTTTGCTGTTGTTCCATTACAGGTTTTCCTTAAGTATTACCATATAGAGCAGTTAAATTTGTTCCTGAGAGAAGTTATAGGGAGGGTGGTGGTCATGCAAGCCTATATCAAGGGATGGCTCGGAGCAAGGAGGTACAAGAAAGTAAAAGATAGAAGAGAAAATAGTGCTATTACAATACAGTCAGGTAAATGTTCATAATCTCGTTTTACTAAGTGTCTTTGTATTTCAGTCAGTTAAACTGCGTGTACATTGTTAATTTATTAATTACAGTTTATTATGAAATGTAAATGACTGGATGTGTTTTCTCTCTAGCTCATTGATGCCGATGTTACTGATTTACTTCTACTAAAGTGTCATCTTAACATTTAGGAGTGTCTTTATTAAAATATTTTAATATTTTGAACGTGATGCCTGCGCACAAAATAAAAATATTGTTAGGTATGTCTATAATAACATGGAGCTTATAATTGAAATGCAGTAGCACATGTCCCTGCCCTGTACCAGAACTGCAGGCATTCATCAAAAGATGGGCCTGAGAGGCTGATTATCAGTAATTTAGCAGGTTTCCTTGTATTGATTTAGGGAACTGTGTGAGCAAGAATGATGACACACCCTTTTTTTTTTTGAGTTAGGATATCAGTGAGCACATGGTGGCAATTAAAATTTGAATGAGAGAGGAGGTGTTTGAAGTTGTGAGGAAGTGAGTACTGCAGTCATGAACCCAGAGTTCAACATGTGGGTGGGTGGGGAAGAGCTATTGGGGGTGGGGGCTGAAGTAGTTATGGCAGGAGAAATGAAAGTTTCAGCACATCTCTGACCCTGTAGACTCTGTAGCAATTCCTTAAGTAAATGTAACTTCCAGCACATGGTTTTGTATTTTTAGCCTGGAGAGGATATGAAGCTCGCAGGAAGTACAAGGAAATAAGGAACAGAAGAACTGATGCTGCTATACATATTCAGGCAGGTAATTAAAACAGTATTTCAATTGCCAACACCTATTTTTCTGTGGGTGATTTTTTGTGTCAGTGTTTATAGCCAAAACAAAAAGTTAAGTCCAAACAAAAGCTATCAAAAACATTACTTCTGATTATCTTTGCTTCAGTGTCAAATGATATCAGTGATAGGTATCACACACTTTAGACCTTTTATAAGTATGTCTCTGAAAGCAAAATATAGTAATTAAAAGCTGTTAAGTTAATTCTTGGCCAAAAATGTGGATGGAAGACACTAGACATGCATTTCTGTCTTTGTTTGGAGCACCGATCTTGGGAGGTTGCCAGGTTTTTGTTATGACTGCTTGCTGGGTTTGCCAGCTTTGACCAATCTTTTGACAATCTGCCAGACTCCTATGCAGCCATATCAATATGAATTTGAATAAACTTTAAAGAGATTATTGGAGGAACAGGCCCATAGGGCTGTGTAGGTCTCTAGTAGAGAGCAGAGTACCATATGGCACAGAAATCTAAGAACCAGTGCTGTGAATGCTGTGAACTCAATGGTGTTTTCAGATGCTGCCAATATGAAGCAGCCTCCATATGATGCAGTGCAGTACACCTTCTCTGTCCAACTCCAGGGTCTAAGATTGGGACTGATAAAAAACCATTGCAACTAATGGGTTTACACATAAACCAAGATATCACTTTTACCAGTTTCCTGTGCTACAATTCCTTAAGCTTTGTCTCTTCTTGTTCTGTATCTTACGGGCTGAAATTTATATGAAAAATATTTGTTGTAATATTTTTTTTTACTTGTTCTCAAACCATTCTCAGTAAATTCATTGATTTTTGTGTTGTCTAGTTGGCTACTCTGAAATTAAGCATTGCTGTGACTTTCAGGAGAAAAGAGAATGCCATTCTTACCAAAAGGAACAGAATATCATTAGGATCAAATAATAATTTGTAGCTTTGCATATGTGCTGCTATGTAAAATCATGAAGCTCTAGGGTTAAATGCAGTATATTCTATTGAATGGAAGAAAATTTTCCTTGCGTTAGCAACAAGCACCAAAGGATTGCACATGTACTCTCTCTCATTCTTCCTCTCCTTTATGTTGTCCTTTTCAGTTGTTTTCATGATAGCGTGGAGAAAAGATCTTAAAGTACCCCCTGCCACTATTTCCTGGAGTATTTGCTACCTTTACAAGTATATGCATACCTGAACTTTGATTACAGCAGCCTGTTGTTGAAGAAAGGAAAGTGAAACTGTTAACCCATGGCAGTCTCACTATTACCAGCTCCTTAAGATGAGAGCTACCTCAGGTGCAGTGGGAAGCTTGTGTGTAGCATTATCACTTGGAGGCTGCAGGGGACATTCAACCTTAGAGTTTTATCCAGACAGATTTTTAGGTCTTTAGAGAAAGATACTGATGTATTCTGCTGTTAGCACACATGGGAGACATTCAGAGCTCTGTTGCTTCCTTCCATCTTTTAAATACTGTGTTAAACATGGCAGAGCAGAGGCAGTGGGAGTCAATTGGGACACTGTTGAGCCCTTTGGACCTAATGCTGGAGGAATGTTATTAGTAGTCTTCCCTCCAACACACACAGTGTTTTCCTTTGTAACCTGGCACTTGACTGTTTCAGTGATCAGCCTAGGTGAATAAACATTAGGGACTACAGGGTTAAGAGTGACACAGTGAACCTTTGTATTAATTAGGCTGGTTGCTCCTCCTGTCTTTGGTAGTAGAATGGGAATAATAATAGCAATAACAATAATAGCAATAATGATAGTAATCCTCAACACTTTTCTGTCTGCCTTTGGAAACCTATATTTAGGACTTCTTACTTGAAAATGTTTCTTGTGCAGGTTTTCTCTTCTCAATATGCTAATTATTCTGTGTTTCAAATCAAAGCTTATGCTTGCTAATCATGGCCATTTTCCAGGTTTTACAATACAGTGACAGTTTTTGTGTTGTTTACATAACATTGCACAGTCCAAGTGCCTAGTGACATGGAGACAAAAGGTACTCTAAATCTCTCCTTTCTCTGCACATCTTACAGTGTGGGGGTAGCTCAAGCCAGCTTTCTAGTAAAATGGTGTACAGTCATCTCTGTATTTTTTTTAAAGAGCCATTTCAGGCAGTGGGATAAATTGTTTGCATTCGTCATCCACATTAGCAAAACCATATAATTAAACTATATGTACTTCCCTCTCCTTTCCCTCCCCCCTGCCCCGCTCAAGCAGGCCTTGGAATTTAGGAAGCATTTGGCTTACATGTTTCTACAGAACAGCGCATATTGAAATTTGTTTTCCTTTCATCTCTTTCCCAATAAAAGCAGCCGCTCAGCTTATCCCTTTAGCTTCCTCAGAACTTCCTTTCAGAATTCCCGATCTATTACAGCACATTCACATACCAGAAACAAGATGCCTTTTCATGCTGTCAACCTTTTTCATCTGAAATGTAAATTAATTCTTGCTGGTACGCTTTGACAGAGATCAAAGTAGGGGTATTAACCTTATTGGGCCTTCTCCTCATCAGAATCAGTTCCAAAGACTGCAAGGGTAGTGTTAGGAGGCCAGTCTTCACTGTTATCTATGGCCCTCCTCCAGGCAGTCCTCTGTCTACAAGTCAGCATTTCAAAGGCGCTGATTTCTTTTGTAAATGACCTTATCATTACTTTAAACTGTGTGAAAAATGATTTGCCTGAATAATTCTTGCAGGATTATCCTGCTCATTTTAATTGTGGGGGGACTTCATTCAGGTTCCAGGATATTGTTTAAGTGGTTTTGACAGCAAGTGATCATAGCCTGATAAAAAGGAGGAACACAGCTCCTGATTGGAAACCTCTTGACTTGTTCAGATTGTTCATTTCTTGCGAGTCAGTCTTTGAGGTAGGCTGCATTTGCATTTTAAAAATAAACAGATGCCTTTCAAATACATGAGCTGGTGGTCTGGAGATCTCTGTGGGCCCAGCAGTTCACTATCCATTGAAGAAATGTTGGAAGAAAAAACAAACTTAGAAAAAAAACAACGCTCACAATATACATGAGGATAAAATTCCTGAGTGTATTATATTACAAGAAAAAAAGTCATTATTTCAGATGGGGGGAAACCCTCACTAGGAAACAAAATATTACTGAATTTAAATTAAATGGGGAAGAAAAAGCTACCCTACTTCAGCATATCTACATCTCAGGTTCTCAGAATATAGAGATGTTATTAGACTCATGGCTAAAAGGGTACACAGGATAAACAAGACCTTTCCTCCTACTTCAGTCACAATTTCTCAAACTGTGTGGGTTAGAAAATGCTACTTTTTAAATCGGAAACAAATTGTAAAGGATGATTTTGTATTAAGTGTTTGAGTTGACAATACTTTGCATTTCTGAGTATTTCTTTGTAATTGGAATTTACAGTGTTTCAATTCACATGAGAGGGCAATTCAATTCAATTCTACATGAGGGAAAAATATATTGTCAAAGATTTTTTAAAATTATTTTCCAGATTCACAGCTGGTTTAAATCAGTGTATATCCACTGAATCATCTCACTGAAATATTGCTTCATTTATTTACCTCACATGCAAGTCTCATAAAATGTTTATTTTAGAATAATTAGAATTTAGAATTAATTAGAATTTAAAGCAACAGATAATACAATTATGAAAGTATGTTTTCTAGTTATGATAGCATTTATTTCCATGCAGTGTGACTTGTCCCAAAAGAATTAAGGGAGGATTTTAATCTGGTTATTTTATTTGTGAACTGACATTGCCAAAATGCCAAATGAGTGGTGCATGCAATTCATTTAGATCTGAGGTGACATCACTGAATTCATTTTAATTAGGTCCACTTTAGCCATCTGGAATATACTGTGCAGCTCTGGTCAAGACTGAGTTTAACTATGCTTCCAGAGGTGAAAGGCAAATGATTAATCCACTGAGCCACCATCTCCTCCTCCAACACGTGCTCACACACTCACCATATGTCATACTGTATTAGAAAATTCTTTATCAAGAACTCTAGATTTGGGCTCTTTTCCTTAAATAAGAAGTGATGGATGTTCAGGAGGAAGGACCCCTTGTAAATTGCTTTCTTTCTGTAACTTCTGCTTTTCTTTCTGTAACTTACATATCTCTAACTGTACTTCTGGCAAAATTTATTCCCTTTTAATAAAAAAGAGGGACAGAGAACAGCTGCAATTTACTGGTTTACATTTATAATAAATGTAATATTTTAATAAAAGCATTGTCTTTGGGACTTTCAGCAGCAAAAATATAATGTTAGTTTCAGTAGAAGACAAGGAAGTATTTTTTGCATATTTATTCCAATATTTATTCATCTATTTGTATTACTATGTATATGTGTGTACATGCACTCAGCTAATACCATTGTATAGGTGTAAGAATTACGCGAGTAAAATCTTCCAAAAACTTCTAAGCATTTGATAAATATATCAAAAAATTTTCTTTAAATTTTTCTTGAAAATGACTGCTAAGTAGCAGATCCATTTTCCTATTTTTTTTATCAGTAGCTTTCCTTCTTCTAACTACATTGTCAGTGTAAAAAACATTGAAGACATGTCTCTCCTAATGGCAGCTGAACTGATTTATCATATTATCCTAATTTCCCAGTCAGGGTAAACCAGACTAGTTTGTACAGACTGCACAGCTGTGGTTAACTTTACTCTCCTATCTTGTTGTGTCCTGTACTAGCTTACAGCATCCAGTAATTCTTCATGTTTAGTATGTCTCTAATGCTCGTATGCAGGGAGCATTTTAGAAAATGAGAAGGCATTACAGTTTTAAACTATGGGGGTTAATATTCCATCCCCATCTCTGAGCTAAGCTCTGTCAATCTCCAAATGTCTGATTTTTCTTCTGATTTTGAGGAGAAAAAATTGAGACTATTCTTACTGGATTTCATGCTAAAATCATGAAGGGACAATGTACAATAAAATCTCTTCCTTTTCCTTGCTGATATTGCCAGAATTTCATAGTCATCTTCACTTTTTTATTTGACCAAGTCTCAAGATCAGAGACTGTGATACGTGGTGGTCACAGCACCAAGCCTGACAAAGCTCAAGAAGCAAATGGACAGTGCTCTCAGGCACATGACATGACCTTTGAGGATGGTCCTGTGCTGAGCCAGGAGTTGAACTTGATGATCCTTGTTGGTCCCTTCCAACTCAGCACATTCTGTGATTCTATGGATTCCATGTCCAAGTGTTGATGTGCATCAGTGACACCAGACCTGATGACAGCCTTAGTGAGTCTTGCTAATAGTCACTGTTAATGATAGTTACTGCTTGGACATGACAATTCATAACTTCCTTCTCATAATACTTCTGCTGGAGAACTTAGGAGTTTTTTTTCTGCTGTTAAACATGCATCACCCAGTATCCATCTAGAGAAGTGAAAGAGGGGAAGTATTCATGGCACCCAATAAAGGATGTGACTCTATGCCATCTACTGCTTATTAGAATTAATTTGGCATGGAGTGAATAATCAGATTCATGGGCTCTAATTTCTCTCAGATGCTGTTAGTTAAGTTGCTGAATGCTCTTTTAACTAGACAAATTAAGAAAGTGATGTGCTGTTCCTAGGAAATCAACTACCTTCTCTTTAGCAAGCATGAGCTTTCACTTCTGAGTTGCTGTTATATGCTGTTTTAGGTGATGTTAGAGAGTAAAAATGTGTATGTGTAGAAAAAGTCTGTTTCACATGATTTTTTAATGACTGAGAATTAATCCTTCTACTGTTTTAAAACTACTTCATCTCCTTTCTCCTTTCTTTATAGTTCTCTCATAGACCTGTGATTGTTTAGCTTTGATCTTTTTACACTGTGCTTCACAATTTGCTCTGTAATTCTATATTTCCTGTGGGACCCAGAAGGCAAATGCCTGGACTTTTTCTATCTGGAATTGTGCATTATTGTATGTAGTGTATATTGCCTTGGTATTTAGACCTTAAAAGTTTGTAACTGCAAGATGCTACATTTCAGACTCCCTGAGGTAAATAGATTCTTGGTTTGCTAGGTGCTGAAACTGACAGAAAACTCTTTTTGTGTGAAAAATGATCAGTACAAGAAGTAAAAATTCATGTCCTGATTTGTGGCACATAAAGCATTTAACACCAAGTTACTAATCCCTGAGGTAAATAGATTCTTGGTTTGCTAGGTGCTGAAACTGACAGAAAACTCTTTTTGTGTGAAAAATGATCAGTACAAGAAGTAAAAATTCATGTCCTAATTTGTGGCACATAAAGCATTTAACACCAAGTTACTAATAGAAGTGTTAAAATTAAGTTCAGTTCCTATGTTGCTTGTCAGATCCTGTCATCTTTGGCTATGTAAAGATCAGGGCTAAAGCTACTGTTGCTGTTTGGAAAGTTTGGAATATAGACTGAATAAGGTGAAAATGAGGTGACAGCTGGTAATCATTCTTCTTCAATGATGCAGTGATTGTTCATGGAGCAGTAGCAACATGAGTCTGCTAATTTCACACTCTTTGAGCCAAGTGCTTAGTGTCAAAACCAGCACCAGTCAGTAATGCAAATTGCTGTGATGGAGCGGCTTCCCAGCCTCTTAGACTCCCCCAGTAGAATTCTCTGCATATGTATTTCTTTTGAAGCATTATAGAGCCTGTTAATAAATGTTGAAAAGATGCAGCCCTTCTAGTGCTTGATGAAGCTTTTGAGAGTCCCAAAGAAGTTTGTTTACCCTGTACTTCAGTTGTTCCAGGAGTCAAAAATAGGAAAAATACAGCTATTTACCTTTCAAATTCAAGGTAATTTGGAAGAAAGTTAGAAACCATCTTGTGGGAAGAGGAGTTGATTTTGAAAATACCTATGAAAACAGAAGATAGGGCAAAAACTGTGTTTATTAAGTCAGATATAGCAATTTTTACACAGTGGATGGGGCAAAGACCAAAATGGTTATACTGGCATTAGTAAGAATCTCTGATAAAAAGAAAAACAATATTTAAATATAAAATCACAGCAAGTATCAGGGCTGATTTTATAGACACACATGCAAAGAAGTACTAAAAGGTGAGAAACTACAAAGGATAAAACTGAAGTTTATCTTATCAGTTCATTTATTTCAGTGCTGCTTTATAGTAGTTCATCGAGTGATTGACACTCAGCATGTTTCAGCTGCAGAGAGGTGACTGCTGGCCAGCTGTCTCTGCTGCTGATAGCAGAGTGGGATCCTTGGCTGGTCAGTAGGGGATAGTTAAGGATTGGAAGCCTGATCACATGGGACAAGTGAGAGCTTGCCTCATCTCTGTCAGATAGCAGACTTTCCTAGTTGGGAGTATCCAGGGTGGAAAGTTCCTCAAGCCTCAGGATACCTGAGCTCTGTATTTGGTTCAACACCTCAGCAGGTCGAACTTCTGTCATGACTTCTGTAAAGTGAATGGTTGTTTATTTTCATAACCTCTCATTAAAAGGCAACTTTTGTTGCTCCTTGTCCCAGAAACCTCAGTGCTTTCATAAAAAAGTCAGAAGTGTGAGATACAGAGAAATCTTGTTAATCTTCTGATCAATTTCTCCGTTCCTCAGTTTATTCAGTATTTGTCCTACCTTCTGATTTCCTTCAGTAATCTACAGTGTTGATCCTGATCCTACATGAGGTTGCCTTAGACCTTATTTCTGTGCCTATCAGTGCCTTTAATATGCAACCCTGGACCCCAATGGGAGGGCTGCTCTTCTCCTTTGGGTATTTAATCTTCAGAATTACTCTGGTTTGTGTGCATTTAGTGTGCATAAAAGCTTTTCCTGGACAGGAAACATTTTTTTAAAAATCCTATCTCCTCAGCTTAGTTCCACTATTCGTTTACATACTGTCTCACTGTTAAAACTGCAATCCTGCTGGACTAAACTGGACACAGCTCCTTTCTCTCACAGCCCTCAGCCTTATTCAGCAACTGCTTGTTGTACACTGAAACAATGGCACTGATACTGTAGTTACTTTTTCATTATTAAGTCCTTTCTCCCCTTAGGTATTTCTACTAAAAATAATGCTTGAAATAAACCCTACAAAATCAAATCTTAAATTTTGTGAGTTTAAGTGTATATTGCAGCCTTTTGAGTCCTTTGTCCTAAGTGCAGTATGCATCACTATCTTTGGTTTGTGCTGGAGCTTTATTACTGCTCACAGGTGTAAAGAATGCAAGATAAACCTATGGAAATAATTACGGTATTCAGGTACCCGAACCCAGAGACAGTCTATAGAAATAAAGGATGTTGCTATCCTCAAAATGTTATTAATTGTCATTTTATTTACCAATTCATTCCACTATGATTTTTTTTTCTTTTTTTAGGAATGGTATAAATTTTAATGTCTATAATTTTTTTTCCCTGATTTTATGAGAGAGAGGCATTTTAAATGTTTTATCATGGTTACAGTTAATTTAAAAAATAGGAGAAGACTAACTGAATATATCTGTCCCTGGCTCTGCACCCCATTGTCCCACAATAAAAGAAAGTAAAGCTTCTGATTCTGTAAAATTATGACTAAATCAAAGGGAAGTTGTGATTAAAGAAGTTGTTTTGGGAGTGATTTTATTTTAATACATTCTGAGTTGGATTCATATTTACATTAGACACATTCTCTTTTTGAGGCCTGTTTTCCTTGCCTGGACTGTGCCAAGTGGTCAACAGTGAGAGTGTAAAGCCCCGTAGAATGTCTGGGTGTTGGTAACATTGCAAACATTGGAGTCACTCCTGTGGGCTGCTAAGTGTTCCTGTACACAAATTCAGTAAAAGCTGGGGACATTCAGGTCTGTGCTGCAAAGCCAGTTTCAGTTTCTGCAGAATCTTCCTGATTCAAAACTATGTTTTTTAGCTTTTAGGGGATATATTGTTCGTAAAAACTACGCAAGATTGAAAACCAGCACTGAGTGTGTAGCAGATCCTCAGCTTACAAGCAGCTGCTCTACTTCTGATTTTGGTTGTGAAGAAGACTGGTAAGTTGAATCCTTTACTACCTATTCTTTAATAAAAGTGATTTCGCATGCAATAAGATCTGAAAGGAGCAGATTTGTCATCATGGTTCAGCCAGCTCTTATAAATCTGCCATATTCTGAGGATGAGCACCTGTAGGTTAGCAAGTTCTCCCTCCAGCTTAATCATCTCAGTGATCTCCCAATTAGTGGAGATGTGTGGTTTGCTCTGGATTGCTCTCCTGGTTTTGTGCACTTCTTGTAAGTACCTAGAATACTGCAGATTGCAGACAGAATTGCAAGAGCTCAGCCTTTCAGCTTTCACTGCAGTGCATGTTATTAAATGTCCAAGAGAAGAAAGTTACCCTTCTGTGCCCAAAAAGCTCCATGCAGACCAGCAATGAGACAGGGAAAAGAGCTGTCAAGAGCAGATGGACACGTTCTGTCACTGACAGAAAGCCTAGGAATGCTGTAAACCATGGTGGTGCTCTCTTTCTTGAAGAGAAGAGGTATTTTACCACTTCAAGTGATGGATTCACTCCAGACAAATCTTCCTGTGACACTTCCTCAAGTATGAGAGGCAAAAGGGATCTGTTACGTTTGACTCACCAGCATTGTTCTAGGGCAGGTGGCTGCATTTGCAGGACTATTCCTTTCCATCAGTTTCAGTGACTAAGAGTTAGGAGATCTCTCCTGCTGAAGCCATTCTAGAGAAGTTAACAGTTATTTCTTTTTCCATGTATGCTCATAGAATTGAGTTTTGTTAGCTTCAATATATACACAGCACATATATACAGCCTTTAAAGACATTTAGCCACCAAACTGACGTTGAAGTCAGTGTCTAAATGCATTTAGATATTTGACCTGAAGATGTCCATGTAAAATACACTGGCAATTCAGGTCTTGCACCCAGTTCTGGTTGCAGTTTACAGTCAGATAGATAAATATCTTTTGCCTGGAGTTGGGAAAGTGCCATTACTGCTGGCAGTTCTTAATTAAAGAGAGATTAAAAGAGCAGCAACCTGCTGATCTTTTAAAGATCTGTGTAAAAGCTGAGTTATAGTGTTATATGTAAAGCACTCAGTTTTACTAAGTCATGAATTTCAAAGTGTTTGGAAGAAATGAGTACTTTAAAAAATTAATTCAGGAGAAGAAATTGAATCTCTACACCTAGTTCATGCTCTTCAGTCAGTGGATGCAGGACATAAGCAAACTGAAGCTAATAAATGACATGGCTTCCTAATTAAATGCACACATTTGTTCATTTAGTGTTACGTGTTAAAATGTTTCATGCATTTATATGCTTGACTTGGTTATCAAGTTAAATGCAAAGCTGATGTCACAGGTAACTAAGGATGCATGGAGAGTTGACAAATATCTCTGATTGGAGTAGAAATAGATAATGTAAATGTTAGCAGGGAAGTGACTTTGTCTCATTGAAAAAATGTTTTCCCATTCAGTTCCACAAATCTGTGGAAGTATCTGTGACTCCTGCTAAAACAGGATCCTGGGAATAATTGTGCACCTGGGAAGCTGACACTAAGTTTTAATTATTCCCCAAAAACCATGCATGTATGAAACACTTGCCAAGCCTTTTCTTGACATCATCAGCCACAGAGAGGAAGCAGCAGGCCTGCGTGGCATCAAGGAACTGAATCACGATCAAAGCTTGAAAGGGACAGTTATTTTAAAGTCAAACATGATCAAGACATGTGTAAAACATGGTTCAAATGAGGAAAGTAGAAGCCTTTCTGAGCCATTTTTACAGCAGCTGAATAGCTGATTTACCATTCTGTGTAGAGCTGAATAGGCAGCAGGAAAGGGAGGAGTGCGATGGGGTCTCCTGTTTCACAAGGAGAGCACAGACACCAACCTTACTTAATGTCTGCCTCCATTTTGCAATTGATCATTGCAGAAATCAAAAACGCTGCATTTTGCAATGGCGTAGCTAAAATTTCAGGTTAGTGTTAGGGATCTTTTGAGCTAATTAGGAATAATTTATGGAGAAGTGAGAAGTAATTTTCTAAAACATCATGTGATTTGAACTTGTTAGATTGACATATCTCTAGTGAATATATTTTTCATAAATTTTCTTGCTTGGCAGGATAATCTACAGTTCAGTGGCTAAAGACCTTAATCTATGCTACCTTGTTCATCTTCTTGTTCAGACAGAGCTGTCATTCTTAAATATCTTTAAATCCCTATAGAACCCCATCAAAGTATCTGCAACCTGCGTGTTCCACCATCATCATCCTTTCTGTTTCCTTCCCAAATGAGAATTGTTTTAAGTAATACTGATTTGGTACTTCCCCTGGAAAACACTTACTGCATTGTTAATTTTTTTTTTATCTCACTGTACTATAGCTCAATGACTGCTAAACATCACAATATAAGTTAGTTACATGTACACAATCAGTGCCATCATGCTGTGTTGTGTAGAAGAAGGCATCGTTTCCACATAGTGACTTTGTTATCAGTTGGGTCTTGTATCCCTTACTCCTTGGTTTCCTTTGGAGCTCTGTGTGTTAAGAGTAGAAGATACCAGACATCAACACCAGTTCACACTCTTGAACTGAGTTCATTGTGATTTTTTTCTCTTGTATCTTTCTCTTTTTACCTATTTTCTGTCATGTCCAGGCTTTGATCAGCTTAGGTTCTCAAAACCATTATTTTTAGTAATGACATTCACGTGAGCCTTACAGAACCAAGATTGTATAATAGTCAGTACAAAGCTACACAGGCACACCAACTTAGATGTTTAAAAAATTATAGATGAAGAATAATTATCAGCATTTTTCTTTTCTACAGGAACTATACGTGTGAAAGTCAAGTTCTGGAAATGGGTCTATTTCTGCTTTCTATTGGCTTGACTGATAAAGCAGAATCTGATTACTAAATTTGTATCAGTACTAAGTCAGTGGTAGTCCAAGGGCTTGAGAGGGTAGGATTGAAATTAGAAGCAGTTACATGAAATGTAATGAACTGCAATATGAAAGTCAATAGTGCTCAAAGTCAAAAGTTTACATTGGGAGGTTTGCTAGCAGTGAGAATACATCAACTCACATGTGCATCATAACATTTTGTCATCACTGCCAAGACTTGGTTAAGGTAGTATATTAGAGACCGCCCTTGAAGAAAATTAACAAGTCCTTTGGCATCAAAAATGATCACATGTCTCTGTAAACCATGGTAAAGGAAGATGTCTAAGAAAGATGAAAAACTAAGGGTCATATGGTATCATTTCTCCTGTCATGAAAGGCTGATGTGAAAACAAACTGATGGTTCTCTCTTGAGAATCAAGAGAGAAATAGTGGGCTTGCATTGCAGCACAAGAATGTTAGGTTAGACATAAGAAAAGCTTACTAATGGTAAGTTGAGTTAAACCCTGTGTAGGTTACCTTGAAGAGTTTTGACAGTTCCACCACTACAGGTTTTTAAAATGAGATTAAGCAAATATATGTAAAAAAAATAGGTGTAGCTGATTTTTCTCTGAAAATGGGCGTGACTTAAATGATTGGTCAAATTTTTTTTTATGATTTATAAACACATAGTGAGTTCTTGAACTGTAACATTTCTGAGCCAGTGGGTTTGGCATTGCAAGCCAGCTTTTATAGCATCGTAGTGCCACCAGCTGTTGCTGCATCAGTATGGGAAGTATAGAAATGGATCTGGAGGAATTCTCCACGTCTGCTTTACTTGCAGTGGCATTGTTGCTGTGCCTGAAAAATGAGTGAGGTTCATTTCTCAATGGTTTGCTAGAGCTGGAGGCCCATTGAAATAGCACACAATGTGGATTTACCTGCATGGGCACTGGTGGATTAGCACATAATCACAGTGTCCTGTGTCTGGACAGGACATCACTGAGAGATTAAACATGATTTCAGTCACATGAGCACAAATTCATTTAGAAACTGGTTACATGTGAATTCTCCTGTTTTGTATAAAAGCTCCTCTGTCTTTGCTGTGGTTTCTTTGACTTGATCTGCAGCCTTCATCTCACTAAGGTGAGGTTCACTCTGTCAGTCAACAACAAAACTTTCCAAGAATTCTTTTGATGAAAACTAAAATAAAAATAATCACTATGTTGGTGTGTTTCTATTCTTCATGGAAAGCTGATTGAAAGGGTCACATCTCTACATTTTAAATCTATTTTGTTCAGGATCTTCAGAAGAATGCCATTGGGTCCTGGTAATTTATGCCCTTACACCTTTCCCATACTTTCTCCTTGGGTGATTTCAGTTTTTGTCAAGATCACATTGCAATTTCTTGTATAAGGCATATTTTGAATATGAATTTTCATTTCTTTCCACAAGAAAAGCTGGTATAAAGACATTCTGATTTCCTTTAATAGCTTCACTTTCCTATTTTTAATCATGGCAAACATTGAGATTATTGCTTGTGCTGAAAATAGGACGTCTGCAATCCTTGTGGCATGCAGTAGAATCCATGGGCCTGATTCTGATGTCATGTGAGCTTCTAATTACTTTACTGTTCCTAAGTTTAGTTACTCAGGATTTTTTAAGGTGTAGATGAGAATTTGGGCACAATTTTCCAGTGTCATCTGGTTTTTTCCTTGTTCCCACCCCTTTGGAATTTTTCATCTACCCACGCTGGAAGGATTGAATTTTTTCTATTCCATAAAATATTGCTTTTGCAAAATGAACTGTATTGTTTCTAGTAGAATACCCAGTAGTGTTTCTAACATTTTCCAAGGCATTTAAATAATGAAAGTAAAAGGGCCATTACTTATACTGGTAATGGCCAGAGTAACTCCAAAACTAGGTATTTTTTCTCCAGCATAAGTTAATCTCCATTACTAGATTTATGTTGCCATGGTTCAACTGCTTTCAATGCTAAGGATAGTGAGTCTATACACTATACAGATGTGTAGACAGACCTTAAGAATCAATGTTTCTTTTTCCAATGCTTCTTGCTAGTGGAGTGATTTATGGACAGCCTGTATGTGAAGACTGAGGCGTATTACAGCTCAGTAGCTGAACAGTCAGCAGCAAATTGTTGAGTTGCCTGACTGAAACCAGGTCCATGAACCCAGATCTGCAGCTGATACCACATTTTCAGAAGTATTCCCTGCCAGTTTGACGCTGTGGTGGGCTGACCTTGGCTGGCTGCCAGGTGTCCACCAAGCAGTTCTGCCATTCCCCATCTTGTCAGGACAAGGGAAGAAAAATGTAATGAGAGGCTCATGAGTAACAACTGGTACTCAAGTGCATACTTCTGGTAGCAACAGTAATTCTGTGCAAGGTTGGGCTCCCTTGCAGCTAATAGAACCCAATTTAGGATTGTTTTAATCAGAAACAATGCATCACTGGGATCCTGACAGAGAGTTGGGGTTTAGGGGCTTCCAAATTGCAGAGGCTGATTTTTGCTAGCTTAAGCTGTACAGAAAGGAAGTAGTTGATTTTTGCCTTTATGCTTTAAACAATTATATATGGTCCTAGCTGTGCAAGGTTGTGTATTTTTTTTTAGTAGAAGACAAAGATTATTTTCATGCTACTTATTTAGATCCAGATCCAAACCACTCCAAAATCTGAATATTTAAATTTATATGATGATTCAGTCTGGTTTTGGCATTGTAGGCCATTTGCAACATACTGATCTGACAGCAAATGTTGATTTTTGACATCCACCACAGTGATATTTGAGGATTATTAATAATTTTTACCTTGTATTTGATTTATTTTCAGAAATACTGGGGAAAAGGGGGGTGCACCATCTCAAAAAATGCTTGAGGAAATTTTGGGGAAAAGGGGCAGGTTATCTAACCAGTGACACTAAATAAATTATTATCTAAATAATATATATTCAAGATAAATAGTAATAAAGAACTTTACAGATAATATAGTATATGCACACATACAGTGTAAAATAAAGTACTAGACATATGTTTTACTTTCTACTTTAAGAAGTGTGCCAGTACTAAATGACAATGCATTTCTAAAATGAATCCTTTCCTCCAAGGAAATCACAAGTTTAAATTCAATTTACATTTTAGGGAAAATGTTTTTCTTCTCTTTCTTTGTGTCAAAGAATAAAGGGGGACTTAAATTCCCCTTATCTGACATGCAAGTCCGAAGTTCCCTCATGAAACTGAAACATTACAGAAAGATGAATGTTTACCATGTTTATGAACTTCATTCTGTTTTGACAATGAAAAAGTCTTTGTTTGAATCCCAGTTTGAGGACCATGAGCATACCAAATAATTTCTATGAGCCTCAATTTTTTTAATCCACTGAATGAAATTGGTAGCAATTTTTTTGGTATTGCATAACTGAAGATTCTGAAACAAGTTCTGTCTGGGTGGACTTTACTGTTGAAGAAATCCATTGACTTCAAAGGCCTGACAACGAGGATCATAGTCTGCAGAAGGTTTTTATGTTACTTTAATCAGCATTAATGAAGTAGGAGTTGGCCTTTAATATTTTGATGGCGACATAATGTGATGGTAAAATAGTAACAGATATAGCTAAAGAATCTAAGACATCTTACTTCTTGCTCTGTCTTTAACCCACATGGCTTTAGGAGAGCACATGTGTTTCACTTCTTGCTCATCCATCAAATTTTGTGTGTCTAAGTTTGAATTCTGTGAAAATAGCTTTTCACAGCCCAGGAAAAAATATTTAATGTAAAATCTGAGCAAATTCATACATTACTTCAACTTCATTGAATTCTTGTAAACTCATTTTACACATCTGTACAGACACACAAATTTTTAATGACAAATTCATTGCTCATAACCTGTTGCTGTGTTTAACAGTATGCACTTTCTTACAAGGGGAAATGGGACTGGTCTGGGTTTTTTTTTTTCTGAATTGGTTGTATGTGCATATTTAGAAATAGGGGGAGGGAGAAAAGGGAAAATCAAGACAAAAAGTGTGTGTGCCAGTAAGCCTTTTATAAGAGCAAAGAAATTACAATACTTAATCTAATTTTTTTCTTTTTCTTTGCTTTTAGGCAGCAAACCAGTAACCAGTCTTCTCCCGTGGTGCCTGATTTTCTTGAGAAACAAACTAAAAAGGTACTACTATGTTTATATTCTAAAACAACATCCCATTATAACTTCAAATTCCTGAGTCCACAGTTCTGCAATGTGTTCATGTCTGCTTGGCATAGCCATCTGAACATGAAACCGTTAGTGATGTTTTGAAGTCTTTGAGACAAAAGCCTGCTTGCTAAGAACTTTAGTTCTGTAGAGAGACAGGGAGGTACAGTGAATAAGAGAATCAAAAGGCTGGAAATTTGCTGCTGAGAATAAATGCTAGCTGCTCCCTGAGGTGATTTGTCTGTGCACTTCACTTTCTACAGATGTTAGAGACTCTTTTTTAGTAAGGACCTGAGGTTCTTTGGTAGCACTTTGATATCCTGCTCGAATTCAATATGTGAAATGGAGGAGTCGCTCTGTGACTTGGAGCACAGCATAGTCTTTGAAGTCTGATCCAATTTTTGCTGCTTACCATTTGATGTTGAAAGGATGAAATGGAGAAAATGTACAGTTTTTGCCAGTAACTCTGCTGAGCATATGTAAGATTAAAAAAACAAAATCCCTTGGATGATGTACTTAGAAATGTTAAGCAGATTAATACCTTCCTATAGCTTTTTCTAAAGATACAAATTAACTATGAGAGGAAATCAGCATACAGTGCATGCTATGATTTAACTGCATGAGGAAAGGGGATAAATAAGTTAAATGGAAAAAAGTAAACAAATGTTTGTGACACGGGTGCTAAGTCGGTGTTGCTGAAAGCCACAAGAATCTTGTGTAACTTAAATCTAGCATTAGATGTTTCAGAGAGTCTTGGGAAATAACAAGTTGCTCTCTATGAGATCACAGCTGTAAGTTATCATAAGCAAGTGGAATCAATACATTTCTTATGTGCCTAAACCAGCATTCTTTATTCCAGAATAATTTGGATGAGATTTCTGCTTCTCCATTTATTCGAAAACATTCATTTGAAACGAATGATTCACAATCAATTAGCCAATCCCAGACAGTTGCAGACCATCAGTTGTCAAGTCTCTTGACATCCTGTAAAAAAGGAGGTAAGAAATATATTAAAGTAGCAGAGATATTTTGTGTACTGCTTATAAGCTACATGTTGCCAGCAAGTAACTTGCTTTATATATTGATGAGATCATTTAACAATTCGTTGAAAGGCAGGAACATAATAGAAAAACTTTCTTCCATACACTTTCACTCTGGAAATATGAAAAAGCCCTTAAGTCTCTGTATTACTGAGGCAAAAGTAAAATGATTTTTAAAATACACATTCTGTTAAAAGTGTCATTACTAATCTCAAAATACCCTTTTAATGAAATCAAATCTACCTTCAAGAGCTTCAGCTTTCCTTTGCCTTCCAACCTCAGAAGTCAAAGACAGTAATGAAATCTCTCCTGTTGGGCAGAATGAAAGACGACTGGTTTGTTCACACACACAAAGATTCAGTCAGCAGCACGGGAATATCTGCAATACTTCTACAATCTATGGAGTGCAATTTTTTAAATTTTTATTTGCTGTTATCTTACTTTTGCCATGTTCAGCAAGAGTTTCAAAACTTAAAGTAAAACATTTTGACATTTTTTGAATTTTACCTGGTTTAACTTTGGATATACCAGGAAATCATTACTTATCAGGATGATTATAAAACCCATGATAAGAGAAAAGTATTCTATCTTTGCAAATCTATGAATGCAGACTTTATTACTAGACTGTAGAATAACTTTCACAGTTTAAGATGAAGTAGGTTGATAATGTGATATCTGTAACCAGAGCCAAAAGGTATATGATAGTAAATTAATTTCTAGATTAATACTGAAAATTAGTTGTTTATAATGTCATGCTATTAATTAACATTACTGTTTATTTATTTAATGGGATACCTTTTGTCTCCTAAATCTATAAATATTTATCTGAATAATTAACTGCAATTTATGTGTTTAAATTTTACAGAGTTCAGTAAAATAATTTTCAATGTTTAATGTTTAATTTTCAATGTTTTACCTTTTCAATGTAAAGGTAAGATAGGTATTTATAGGGAACTTGTTCTGTTAATTCAATGGTTTTCCTATTTTAAACAGGTATAATGTGCTTTCCATGCTAAAAAGTGAATAGTATTTAAATAGAGCAGATTGAGAAATCCATTCTTCCCTCCTCATGCATTTCAGTCCATATTGGTTTTGAATCTGTAGTGTGGAACTGCAGGGGAAGTTTGCATTGCTATCTTAAATTATTGCATGTTAAATAATAAACCTGTCAAACAGAAATATCTTCATTGCAGCAAATCCTCTTGAGGAAAGCAGTCAAGGCCCAAATCCATCATCTTTACTCTCACTGCATATTGTATTTTACCTTGCAACTGGTCTCCTTGAAATCTAAGACCTTGTGTCTGAGGTAAAACAATTAGAGTAAAACTGGCAGAATTACACCCTTAGCAAACATAATTCAGAACCCTTACTCAGTAATTTAGAGTGTCTTCAAAAATGTGAAATGATAGGAGAATAAAATTTGAAGAGGAGATAAATGCAACATTGATCTGAACTATTCAGACATCTATATTTAAATGAATTAGCATGCAAATGCAGAGAAGTAAGGAGTTTCCTAGATAAGCATGAAAATATGCAGATAGATGATCATATAAATCACACTTCAATGAGTAACTATTAAGAAGTAAACCTGATGAGGAATAATAACTTCTTTGGGTGCTTTTAAAAGCACGGCTTGCATTCAGAGATGCCGATGCTTTCACCTGGTGCTTAGTCTGTATTCAGCTGTAGTGTATGAAGTACACTTTTAAGCAGGTAGTATTCCTATACCTACTGTGAAAACCAAGTGAAATAGGAAATATCTCTTTGGAAGAAGAAAGCATGTATAAAAATATGTGTGCTTTACAGTGTCAGGTGATACTACATAAGCTGCTATTCACACTAAAAAGCTGCCCTCTAGGTAGTCCAAACAATGCAAAGACTGTTATTTTTCATAGTGAAAAATTTTTCTGCAATGTTAGAGACTGATTTTTAGTTCTCTGTGAGTTACATTACAGACAGCACTAGTCTGCCAGCTTGGTGGTGCTTGGACCTGAAATACAAAGGCCAGTGGGAAAGGGAACGTGACAGGTTTCTGCACTGGTCCGTAACCCAGTTATGAAGCAGTGTTGGTGTTTGCTTAAGGAATAAGTCTGTATGCTTAAGCACAAAAGGAAGGACAAGCTGCTTATTTGTCTTGAGGCCTTCATAGGTGAGGGTCTAGTTCAGTCAAGAGGGGACAGAACACAAAAGGACAAAATGGTTGATATCACTTTGCGTGTTTTTGTATTAATCGAGCCGTCTGTTCTCTCATATCTTGTTATCTGGCTGTCTAATAGCACGTGCTGCCTGTTCTTAATAACAGATTGGCAAAGGAAGAATAGAGAAGGAAATTTCCACAAAAATCATGCAAAGACTATACTCTGTAATTAATACAGAGACAAAAGCCTCTTTTTCACATCAAAAGCCTTCTCACTGGGTCAAAGAAAGACTGAGCAGTATGGCCAAACCGCAAGCACAGCAAGTGCATGCATGTGCTATGGTTCTATAGAGTCACAGGGGCTGGCTTTACACTGCACAGACATTTCCCTGCACTCTGCCAGAGCACTGGGGCAAGACCAGTAAAAATGCTGAGGATTCCCTCCAATGTTTCTGCTGTACACAGTGCCTGGGTAGAGAGTCCAGTCATTAGTAACAATTAAGCCAGAAGTTAATTATTCTAGTCACAATACAGTACTGAAGGAATCAAAATAATATAATCTCCAGAGGCCAAGTAGTGGTATTCTCATAGATGAGATAGAAAGTGAGGATGTTTGAAATTATTAATGAAGAGTGCTTCATAGGGAATTGACCAATGTAACTTTGCTTCAAAGGTAAATGTGACAGATTTTCTGAGATGCAAAGGAAATACATTTGCAAAAGGAAAGCTAATAGTATCTCTGCATTGACCAAACGATGACGTATTTTTTTTTGCTTAGCACAGATGTTTTGAACAAGTGAGAAAATACACAAAGAGTCTCTGGCCATGGACATTCTCTCATGGGAGAACAATGTGACTTATGGATATGTTCAGTTTATGCCTTGCACCCTACATTGCAATGCTGAAACTTTGTGAAAAGTAGAGAAATTTGCCAGGATTCTGTGAGGTCTGGAAGTATAGTCTTCAGTGTTGTCTGCAGCCACAGTGTGGGGCAGTGAATAGTCCATTTCAGTACAGCCTTTGATTTTAGATTCTTTAATCTTTTATATTTTCAAAATTAGTGGAAATTAGGGCTTGGTATGTTTCAAGCTGGAGTCCCATTAGTCAGTGACCCATTTTTTAATGTTTTGCTTGCAATTTGTTGGGGTTTTTTTAAATGTTGATAATTTTTTCTCTTCCTTTCTGGTAAACCAGTCATAAAATGGGGTTTGGTGAATGTAGTGGTGCTGGGTTTGGAGAAATGTGTGAAGTCATTGGGTTTTTCACTGATGAAGGACAAGCAGATAATTAAACATGTCAAGTTACTGCTTGATGGGGAGGAAAGCTGCTGCCCACCTTGCCCACTGTGGACAGGTTTTGGTAGGGGCATTGTGGGCATTGGAGACATTATTCCCAAAATGTTGCTCTGTGGTTGTCATCACACAGATGATATTTACAGGTTCATCATCCTAAACAAGAAATTAAAAATAATGATGACTTCATTAGAAGTTCAGACTTAACTGCAGTTTTAAAGAAGTGATCCAACTTTAATGCTAAGAAGCATGATCCTGTTAAAATACCCAAGCCAAAAAGAACAGTGGCTTGGATGTTTGATCTTTGCTTCAGAGTACAGTTTTCTTTGTGCCAGACTTTATTATTGAAAATACTTTAAAGTGCCTCAATTCAAAGTACAGTCTTGATTCAATGTCTTGTGCTTGCAAGTGAAAGGTGCTTAAATATAGAGAAGTACGTTACACTACATGGTAGTTTAATGTTGCAGTAGAGTTTTAACTCTGGTCTCATTTCATTCTTATTTTTGCATTTTTGGAAAAAAAGTTAATGATGATGGCAAAGCAATAATCAGTAGTGACTTGGAAATGGGGGCACTTTTTATCCTTGTATTCACAGAAATTCAATATCCCAACATGACTGTGATATCATAGTATTAGAGTAAAGAACGGGAAGTATCTCACGCCAAATGTGGTATCAAGGTCTTGGGTGTGCCTTGTAACGAAAGATGCCACTTCAATTTGTGCAAATAGAGAGAGATCAATCCAAGCCATTCAGCTGTTTGTGTAACTCAGCTTCCTGTTTGATTTCATTATAACAAACCTTCCTTTTTAAGTAAAAACAAAACCACTGCTACGTGATGTACTATGAAATACTGCATGAACTTTCAACTAGTTTTCACTGGTAGATGGGATGATATTGACACATAATGCCATTCCTTTCAGAATCCTATCACTCAGGAATTTAAAGGAAGGAATTTGTAATCTATTTAGAATTACTTTTGGTTGTTTAAACAGGAGTTTAGTTTCATCATTTTTAAGCTCTCCACTGAGGCTAATCTTACACTGAGGCAATATAAATCATGAAAAACTTGACCGTAGTCAGTAAATCATAACAGTGAGCAGAATCGGGTCTCTTGGTTGTAAAAAATTGACATGAAAAGTTTTCTGCATATCTGGGGTTATGGGGAGTTTGGGGCAAAAGGGTGTGGAATGTTGAGTCCTATGAGGAGCAGCTGAGGGAGCTGGGGTGTTTAGCCTGGAGAAGAGGAGGCTTGGGGGGGACTTTATCACTCTCTGCAACTTGATGGAAGGAGGGAGTAGCCGGGGGTGGGGGGGCAGGCTCTTTTCCCAGGTAACCAGCGACAGGACAAGTTTTAAGCTGTGCCAGCAAAGGTTTATGTTGGACATTAAGAAGAATTTCTTCACAGCAAGGGTGATTAAACATTGGAATGGACTGCCCAAGGAGGTGGTGGAGTCACTGTCCCTGGAGGTGTTTAAGGAAAAGACTGAATGTGGTACTCAGTGCTATGGTCTAGTTGACCAGGTGGTGTTCAGTCATGGGTTGGATTCAATCTCAGAGATCTTTTCCAACCTAGTTGATTCTATGGTTGTGTTTCTATCATTATAGGAAAGGATAATCACCTTTCTAGGCTTGTGAGGCTGCATGGTTATACAGGTGGATGCTCTTGGGGAGCCTGGTACTGTGCATTGCATTGCACATGGTGGGACCCTGCAAAAGCCCCTAGGAGGGACCATCACCTCCCACCCAGTGGAAACCCTGAATTTTTGCTTTCTGGAATTGTACAGGAGCCTTTCAGCTTCACTAGCCATTAGGGTGAGAAACAGTACTCATTTTCAGGATTTCAGTTCATTACCATATAATTCAGTGGGAATTTAGAAAATCTAACTGCAAACATAAGTGACATCAGTTGCACTTCTCTCGGCCTTATGTAGATTTTTCAGCTGAGACTTGCAGTGATGATGTTTGCATTCTGAACTGATTCACCCATCAGTGGTTTCTGTTAAATCTTTTGCTACTCTGTAATGGCATGATATGCAGCCTGAATTTTGCCAAAGTATCAGACCAACAAATCTGAAAAGAAATTGGCTGTTCATAAATCTTTCTTTACTGCACAGCTTCTTAATTGTTTTTTTCCCCTCCAACAGGCAAAGACACAAACAGTGGCAAGTGATAAATACAAGCTTTGATTTGTTAAACACATGTTAGCTCTATGTTTAGCCCTAGGCAGTGAATTTCATTATAGGCTGGTTTACTTCTGGATTCGTTATTGTGATTGCTTCCAATTCAAAAAGATTTGACCTGCAGCCATGACTGATTAGTATCAGAGGTGAGAGATAAAATAAGATGCAAGTAAACTGCAGAGATAAATTGCAATAGAGTTCTCCAGAGACAACTCAGTACTCGTTCTATGTAAAACAAGTTGAAATTCAGCTTGTAATGACTGCATTGTGATAAAAATGGATTGCAGAACTCTCTCGCTGAAATATCAAAAAATACAAAAAGAAATCCAAGAAATTTAATGAAGTTGAATAATAAGTACATGATAATGCTGTGCCAAAACCGTGTAGGTTTGAATAGGGGTTCAATTTTTCCTCTTAACACATAATGTCCACTGGTCCAAGCTGCTGTTCAGCTGCTCTTTCTCTTCATTTTCCATCCACAACATACAGGTTTGTTTGAATACTTCTTTTTGTTGTATCTTTGTGAGTAGTTAAGTTTTTTGTCATGCAGCACTTCACTATCCTGTTGTTATTGTTTGAAAATTCTTTTAAGTATTCCCTATCAGCCTTATTTTTGTTATTTTGCCACAGTTACTAGTGCTCTGAATCAGCAGCATATCTCAGATGACTGATGTACTCTGGCATATAGTGTTGCTCCTAATTCATTACTTTTCTGTTTCTAGAAAAACCACACCATTTTTTTAAGTAAACTTGTTTAGTGTTAGTACAGCAAAAATAACTCTAATAATATTTTCATAATGGCTTTTTTTTTTTTTTTTTTTTTTGCAAATTGCAGAATTTTTAAACTTCTTCTTTATTTCTGGGTATTTTGTAAGAAAAAGACTAAGACCATTCATTGTTTGCTTTTATAGAGCTGTCATTTAATCTGCTAGCTGCATGTTACCAAACAATTTCTGGATGTTTGCTGGTATTTAAAAATCTGAATTCACTCTATTGAATTCCCCACAACTGAGTAGTAATAGCTGGGTTTCACATCTTTCTAGAAGACACTGCATCCTTTCACAAATTATTTTTATATTTCTTCATAGATACTGTGAAGAGATAACATGCTAGTAAAAGCAGTAACATAATTAATGTGATGTTGCAGAATGTTACATGTGGTGTGTGGGGTAGTTCATAACAAATTAACTTCTACTGTATTTTGTACAGGTTTGGATCTTTTTCCTCTCTACTAAATTTGAGTTATTATTCTAGTGCATTGTGATTAGCTGCTGAAAATCATATACAGCTCAGTAGAAGCCCAAACCATGGCATATAAAATGCATGGCTGACCAATGCAAATAAAAAAAACCCAAAAAACTGAAACAACTCTGACAAGTAAAGGATAGATACTGAGGACAAAATGTTTGTAACCACATATGTGAAGATGTAGATACTACAAGTTACTCATAGATATGGTTTGATAAATAGATATTCCATTCACTAAATCATTAACTGGTTCTGAGGCGTTTGGGTGGAAAAAAAATTGCCTTAGTGACTTAATCATTAGCTCTGCTCATGACAATGATTGTATTACTTGGCTGTCCATCATTACTTCTCTCTACTCACTGGAAGTATTTAGTATTTCAGTTCTGTCATGGATAACTTCAGATGATTCTAATGATTATGCTGAGTAAAGCGATAGCCAATAGTAGCTTGTTGCAGTAATTGTGAGCTTACAGAGCTCCCTTCTGACCCGAGACAAGGATAATCTTTCTGGAGGCTCTTCCTTGCCTATGGAGAGAATTCCAGGAACAAGTTGTTGTGCTCAAGTGTTGGCAGTACAGCAAAAAAATAATACCACACCCCTACCTTCCTGGCTTATAACACCTTTCCCCTGAGGGAAGGTCACAGTACCAAAATCACAGGAAATATTGTTACTGATGCCAGTGGAAAAAAGAGAAGCTGCTTTCCTTTGTGTGGTCAGGCAGGCAACAAGCATATCTTAATCATAACACAACATGTGTAAAAGAAAGGTTTAATGAATTCTAATATTTCTTTTCCTAAAAATACCTCAGTACCTGTTCTTTCTCCTTAAGGTTTGTCCTGCCTTGTACATGTGAAAACAAGAAGCACAACTGTGTAATTACTACGTATTGCCTCTTGCTTGTCAGGTTGCTCTGCCCTACCAGGCTAAGTCTGACAGGGAGAATGCAGACATGACTAACAAGCTGAATAGCAGTAAGAATACCCATGAAGATTTGATCATCTTTAATATTGATATTTTATATGTCTTTAATATATCCTTCTTCATCTGACTGTCTTACATTTTGTTGGGAATCAAATATAGATAATGCATGTGATTGCCTAGTACTAAAAAGTTGGAAAGCTGTGCCAGCTCTTTACCTTCAGTTACAGCTAGTTTTTGTCCTAGGAGGAGCTTCTTCAATTCTTTGTCTGTGGCTTTGTGAGTGTAGTGCTATTCTTGGGACTCCGTCACACCAATGTGCTTATGTTGCATCCTGCACACACACAAAAGTTACATTCGAAATAGGGGAAAAATATTACATTGTTCCAGCCTCTTTTTGTAGTTCTGGGATTTGCAAACACCAAAAATGCCCTGCAGCAAAGTGGTGCAATTGTTTTTTCTGCATTCTTTTAATGTTGTTCTTTACTGCATATTCTTAGTCACGATAAAGAGCATGACTTTCAAATGAATAACAGCAAGCTTGTCAGTTTTAAAGGGCTTACTTGGAATGAAAAAAAACAAACCAACAAGTTTGCTGCAGGTCTTAAAAAAAAAAAAGCTAAATTTAGTAGCAGCATAGATAGGTGGAGTTTCAAAAATTCAGAACAAATAGTTGCTATAGTTAAAAATTGGTAAAAGGGCTACTTGTGTAACAAAAATCTTTGACCTGTTGATTTGTTTTCAGAGACAGGAGAATTCAGGTCTGCATACTGTCTCACCTAATGTCCCAAAAGGGCACAGGAACAAGATTTCCGTTTGGGCTAGCCCCTCATATTTTGCTCATCAGACTTTGAGACTAAGTGATATAAATTTCTTTCATCTCTTTGTTGTCAATGTGCTTCCAATTAATATTTCATTCATAAGAAACTGATAAATTGGAAGTTCTTAATCTCCTCACGAGGATTTGCTCCTTGCAATGGTATTCAGAACAGCTGTAAGTTCAAGTCCATAGTATATATCAGTTTTCTGACTGCATATCCAGGCTCACACTTTGTGCCTTTTGATCATTGGTTTAGGGCCCAAGAAGAGTAAATTCCTCAGCTTCATATCCAAAGGAGCTTAACTGCTTTAGAAAAATGAAATTTTGCATGACTATATTTAGATAT
The DNA here is from genome assembly GCF_051311805.1 of Agelaius phoeniceus. Taxonomy (NCBI): domain Eukaryota; kingdom Metazoa; phylum Chordata; class Aves; order Passeriformes; family Icteridae; genus Agelaius; species Agelaius phoeniceus. The sequence continues at coordinate 31,144,533 of NC_135271.1, read as the reverse complement.
TTATTTGTAAACCATAGTCTACTTTAAAATATTCCCTGGGAAGAGCATAGTCATCAGACAGCCATAGACAGACATGTCTCAGGGCATTGCAAATGAAGTAGGATTTTCATTATTGTCTTTCATCATCGTAAGCAACTTACAACCTAAAACTTTCAAAATCAGATTGCCTACATGGTAGTAGCATGCCACACAAGCTAATCATTGACACATATTGAAGAAAATCACTGTTAATTCACAGAACTCTCTCTTCTTGTCCCACCCACAAAATAAATATGCACAGTCAGAAAGCATCTGCCAATTTTCTGCTTAAATTCTGTAACTTGTTTGCAGAATTGTAGTCACTTTTGGTGTGACTTGCAAGGAAAAAAAAAAAAAGAGGAACCAATCTAATTTTTTTTGAAAGAGATTATAACCGTAAGGCAGAAAATGGTGACCATGGTAGATGAAACAATGCTGAACTTCACATGTAGGGAAAACGTGTGTGACAGACATGGACAGACATCATGGAATTAAAACCAAGCCAGAAGTGGAGTGAAGAGGGAATATGCCATCAAAGAAGAAAACCTGTGCAGACAAGCGTGGTAGAGGAAGAAGCAAATGAGATGAAAAATGAATAAGATGAGATACTGTTCAATTTCAGTAAGAACAGAAGGCTTGGTAGCCTTGGCAAATGTCCTGCTGCTTTCTGTAGCATTTCTTTGCTCATATCTAGTTTTTCAGGAAAAGTGTAATTCTGGTTTAGAGCATTTGAAAGGAGAATTACAATTCATTCTCTGTTTTAAAAGGTAAAAACTTTTTGAATGGCAATACTTACCAAACAATTTTCTTTGCTGTACTGCCCAGAGTATTGCATCTCAGTTTGCAACACTTTCTATCATTATTTGCAACATCGGGGGGGGTTTTTTTATGCTTAGGAAGCCTGTGTCTCTGAAAGGGTAGAGCATTAATTGGTCCAAAATCTTTGAAAATAAAGAAGAGACCAGATGAAATAAGGGAAATTTTCCCTTGTGTAATAACAATCTTTTCTTCAGTGATCCTTTTTTATGTTCTGTTTATGAACTTTGGAAGCTAACCAAACAAACAAAAAAAAAAGATTACAAAGAATGTAAGTATCTATCGTCTCATCAGGAGAAGAGACAAGGTAAAACACAATACTCTAGATAGTGCAGTGAGTTACACAATTAATTCAGCCTTAAAACAAGTTTCTAGACGTTAACTGAGACAGGAGGAATTGAGATTGCCCCCGCTGGATTTCTAAGACATACTGTCTTACATTCTGTATTTCACTATTACATCCATTGCAGCTGTACAGCCATGATGTTTTTGTCTTTGCAGACAAGGACTGAAGACATTTTCATTGTTATTTCATAATGTTATTTTTACTTCCTCTGTTTGTGCCCATCTCCATGTTCAGTGTTTGACTTAAGTAAAAGCTTTACATTCTTAAATTTAGTGATGTTTAGTGTCAAGCCTAAATTCATTAATCTGTGACTTTATGACCTATGATTAAATCTATGACTTTATTACTGTAAACCCTTGAGAAGGACTTGAGGGTCATGGATGGAAAGCTGGACATCAGCCAACAGTGTGAGCTTGTAGCCCAGAAGGCATGGTTCCATCAGAAGAGGAGTGGCCAGCAGGTCGAGGAAGGGGATTTTTCTCTTTCACTCTGCTCTGATAAGGCCACACCTAGAGTGCTGCCTTCAGCTCTGGGGTGCTCAGCACAAGAAAGACATGGACCTGCTGGGGTGAGTCCAGAGGTGGCCGTAAAGATGATGAGAGGGCAGGAGCACCTCTTCGACTAAGACAGTCTGGGATAACTGGGGTCATTCATCCTGGAAAGAGAAGGTTTCAGGGAAACCTCATTGCAGCCTTCCAGTGCTTTTAGGGGGGCTTGTGAAAAAGAGGGAGAGCAACTTTTTGCATGGGCAGATAGCCACAGGAGAAGGGGGAACCATTTTAAACCAGAAAAGGACAGATTTAGATTAGAAGTTAGGAAGTTCTTTACTTAGAGTGTGGTGAGGCACTGAACAGTCTGCCCAGAGAAGTTTTGGGTGTCCCTTCCCTGGAAGTGTTCAAGATCAGGTTGCACAGGGCCCTGGGCAATCTGGTCTGATGGGTGATGTCCCTGCCCGTGGCCGAAGATTGTAACTAGGTGATTTTTAAAATTCCTTCCAGCCCAAGCTTTCTATGATTCTATGGCTTTCTGCATCTTATCTATCTTTCCAAGTGTAATGGAATGTTGGCAAGGGCTTTAAATCAAGTTCACACTATTCTAGAGCTTTTTCTGGTAGCTTCTTGACATCTTATGATTACACAGTGTGATCCACAGCAGAGGATGTGGATGTGCCTTTCTTTCTGGACATAATTCTTTAAAAGTGACAGCTTTCAGCTCTATTGATGGTTGCTTTTGAGAACCAGAACCAGATTTATTGTTTGAGTTAACAGTTTAGGATCAATATTTAAGGTCAGCCTTTACCAGTGGGTTATCAAGATCTTTTGTCCCTTGTTGCTGAATGAGTGTGTCCCAGATTGGTCTCTGGTTAAAGCCTTTAGCTAGTGAAGTAATAATACCAAAAAAAAAACAAAACAACTCCTTACTGGAAAAAAAAACTTTGTGTTCTTATGTTCTTTCTTCATGCTCTGTTAAAAAATAAAATAAAATTAGTGGCAGATGACATACATATTCCCTCAATATTGTCAAATGCTGCAAATAAGAAATCCCAGGAATAAGAGCTGCATTGTCTGCCTTTAGGTTTGTAGTTGCTTTACTGTAGTCAGAAAAAACCAAACTCAGGAAGTACATGTGCTCTGTAAGACAGCTGAGTTTAACTGTAAAGGAGTTAGAGTTATGTCTACCATGTGCTTTGCAAGCCAACTGGAAAATTGCAAGTGCTGAGTTGATGCAGGATGAATGTCTCTCATAACCTCTGAGAAGGTACAGCAGAGGAAGATGTCCCTATATCTGCAGAGGTTGCTCCAGTTCAACATCAGCTGAAAATGGGAAAGACTAGAAGATGTGGGAGAAATATTATTTCTCAGGGACTGCAGCCCTTTATCCTGGTGGCTTTTGTTCAGGTTTGTGCTGCCCTGCCTTAGAATGATTCCTATCCTGAGACAAGTAGGAACAAAGAAATGGAGCTGGCTCTGCATGCAGTGAGCAGGCCCTCTGTGCTAGGGATGTTCTTCTCTGAAGAGGCCTCAGGGCAGCTCTAAATTGGGCCTATTATGCTCAACATCATCATGCATCTTCATGCTGCACCATGAACAAGCATGGCTGGTCTGTAAATCTAGCCCATTGTATCTGGACTACATTTGTTAAACTAATGCTTGGGGTTTTGTCTGGCTTTGCTCATACCAATACCGGAACATTGAGTAAGAACAGCAAATCAGAAACAAAAAACACAAGCCTTTTAAAATATTGCTCCCACAGATTTGAGCCCCAAGTGTGTTTTATATAAACATTTTGAATTGTGGCTGGATTTTTGACCAGATTGTTTCCCCTGAAGGATCTTGTGAAACAAAAACAAACTGAACAAAACAAGTTTTGGTGGGATGGGTCTGTGCTTGTTTTCATGTAAGCTGATGACAAAGCTCAGAGCAGAAAGGCAGCAGTGTGCTGGAGTCTGGTGTACATTGTGTTCTGCATATTGCCAGCTGACTTGCCAGGAGTGATCTAGAACTGAAACAAGAATCCATTTTCACTAGGGCAAAGGAAAAGAAGTCATCATTAATCTAAAACGATTTGGCTGTTTTAAAACAATAGACTTGGTTGACATGATATCCTGCTTGTGGCTTCTTCTCATGTGAGTGTGTGGCCTGTGATAGGTTAGGAAGGTGAGCACTTTTGAGAACTATCCTATCTCTTGTATGACCCATGAAAGTAAAGAATATATCACTGTGCCCTCTGTGCTTCAGTGTGGGTATATAATCTCACAAAGGAGATGAGGAAGTGGTTTGCTTTAGCATGAAGCTGTTTCCAGTGGAATTCTAAGGTTATATTTATGGGAATGTGCCATGCATCATGGGATTGTAGCGAAGGAAGCAGAAGGTTTCCACATCCAAGTGATGAAAAAAAAAAAGGAAAGTGAGGAATGCTTTGCTTGTAATAGCTGTTTGAATTTATTTTAATGGGGTCACTTCCATGAAATACTGTAATGCAGTTTCTGTGGATGCTGTATCATTGAGCAAAGTAAGTCTGCTACCTGAAGCAGAGGTGAGAGTGGAGTCCCACTGTGTAGTGTTGTGCTTAAGTTTCAAGACAGGAGACTGGGAAAAAGTGATACAGATTGTTAATGGTATTGCTTGTCAGACTTTTTATTTAGCTTCAAATTTGAAAGAGCTACTCCTTTATTTCTAAACCTTCACATTTGCATCCCTTTGATATGAAATACTTGTGAACTAACTAGAGAACAGAGCTGTGAGTTCAGTAGCCAAGAGATCCTTCATTTATTAACATAGAATTTCACAGGCTTATGTGCAACATCTCCTTGTTCTGCATATAACAAATGCAGCAGTCAGAGGCAGAGGTTCATCACAAAGGTCCCAGTACTTCAGGGTGTGGCAGTGGTTACCCACACATTTTGTTTAGCGTTATAACAATCGTTGCCTAAGTAAGACCATTCAAATTTAAAAAAAAAAATTGAAATCTGAATTCAAAGTAACTGCTTAGAAATAGATGTTTATAGTACAACTTGAAAAGTAAATGGGTTGAAAAGCATAGACACTATAGCATGGCTGTGAACAGACTTTCCTATTTGATAATTTTCTTGTTTAAGACAAAGATAATATATATCTGTGTTGTGAAACAGTAATGAGCAGTAATTACGATTTAAGTACATAAAGCATTTAAACTGTAGTAACTAACTGCTGCATTGTCCCCTACAGTGCCATTAAGACACTTAAAGGGGAAATTTAAATTACTTCTAAGACATTCTGTTACCTAGTTTCTCTAAACACAGTTGGGGATATACAGTTGCTGCTTCAATTACTAACACCTTACTAATTATGCTTTTGCAAGTAACTGTGGGAAAACATTTTAATTTAGTTGCATAGAAATTTCAAAATAATATTTGTGGTGCTTATCAGACTCCTGAAAATTTAAGAACTCTGATGTGCCCTCTTTTTGGTATATGTGTATGACTATGGCCTACAGGTTTATGTGAAATATGTTGAATTTTTAGTGTGGTCTTTTGCAAGATGGCATTTGGAAAAAGAAGTCTGCACTGAACTGGCAAGTTAGGCTATATCTGCAGTTAGAAGACTTCGAAACTGTAACTGTAGTGCAGATGTATGACAACAAATTTCCTTTCTGGAAAGACATGCATCATAGGAATGTTCTTAAAGCAGTTTGCCAAATGGATTGAGTTGTCCAGGTCAAAAAAACAACAGTGTTTCTGGCTGAGGACTTCTGCCAATCCAGATGATGTCAAGAAATGAATGCATTGGTAGCCTTTGCTGGTATAGAGTATGCCTTAAACGAGACTGTTATTCAGAGCAAGGGCCTTTTTTTTTTCTTTTTCTTTCACTGCCCTTACTGCTATGAACCTTCTGCTTGGTGTGCACTCAAGGAAGTCATGGTTTATACGTTGTACCATAGGATTAAAGAGCTCAGGCTCAGGTTTTCATTTTGAGTGGACCATGCTAAGCATGGCCTCGTGATGCAATTTAAAGAGGAGTGATGTGTGCTCTTAGATGTATTTGAATAAGCACCAGTATTTTTTCCTGTAGATTCCTAAAATAATTGAAATAAAAATAAAGTTCTAAATATATCAGGCTCTCAGGTTTCTGTCCTGTACTCAGAGCTCAGTCAAGATAGTGGAGAAGGTCCCAGTGGATTTTGGATAAGATCAGAAAAAAATAAAAATAAGAGGAATTAAATGGACCCTGCTGTGGCAAATTTCCCAAAATATGCCTTTTCTGATACTGAGGAATAATTTTTATTTTCCAAACAATTTTCTTGTAGTATTTCTCAGCAGACACGGAGTTTTCAGGGCTGAAAGGTAGGGAATGGATACCTTACACAGGCACTGCACACATGCTCTGGGGCAGGCAATGTGCTTGCAGCTGTGCAGCATCTTCCCTCCACCTCTCAGAGCATGGTAGTACTGAGTAAGGTTTGGTTTCCACAACTACATTTTCTTAATTTATTCTGAAAACTCTCGGCATACACTTCAGCAGTATAATGTAGGCAGAGAAACTTGACAGGGCTAGCTAAAAATATTATATATTATAGAAAGAGCAAATGTAAAATGATTGGCTAGACTTCTGTTTTCAGACTAAAACATTCATGAACCATATTCATTCAACACTAAATCCAAATGCTTCCCATATCATTGGCGATTATGTACAGTGTGAACAGGGGCCAGTCTCATGTGTCCTCTTTGCTCTTTTTTTGTATTGATAAGTCCCATAAGTTTCTCCTTTCTGCTTAACCATAACGTGCAGACAAATGGAAATGCACGCAAATGCAAGTCTATTCATCAGCAGTGTGCTATGGTGTTGGAAAAACTATAGATTAATTAAGATAACAGGATATTCTGTAAACTTGAAAATAAATCACTCTGGTTTTAATGTCTTACATTGAAGGTGAGTTTTTTAAAAAAACTATAGTGTTCTTCTAAGGCAGTGCATCTGGAATTAGCTCAACCTGCGGAAACATTCTTTTCCATACAGAAATTAAATTCATTGACCCCTTTTATGTACATGTTCTTTAATGGCCTTTTGCTACTTTTAATGTCAATTTTAGGTACAGCTGAAGCTTAACAACTGCAGTTTATGTGGTCATTATATAATTCATCCAGATTGATCAGTTTAATATCTGATTTTTCAAGATTTCCTCACAATTCTGGAATTTCAGCAATGCAGATATTTTCCTTTTGCCCAAGGCAATAATAGATGTGGTGTGCAAACACTGCTTTAAAGAGGGTGTCTGTCTGCTGATTTACATATTTTAAAAGTATTAAGATCAAAAGTAATGAGAATTTAATCCATATGGCATGTAAAAGATAAATAGGAATATTAATACTGTATCAAATACTAATTAAAGGAAACACCAGTCCTATTTTTAAAATCTTGCATGCAGATGAAAAAGAAGTCATTGCAAAGTTAAGATCTGGTTCTTAAAGAAATTAAGAATTTTTTTCAAGCCCAGATTGTAACTGAGACTGGGTTCATATGCTGGGCTAAATTCTGTTTGCATAGTACTTCTCAGTGTCAGTGGAGTACCCCTTTCTTTCAAAGTATCTCATGTGGTTCTAAAACTGAAAACTGCCATCAGCTTTACTACCAGCTTTTAATATGGAAATTCCCTTTCATTATCCAAGAAGCTGAAATACCATTGTTTTCTAATGCCTAAGTGTACATGTCTAGGCTCTAAAATAGCTGATTCATGGGAACCCTGTTGGATTTTGATCAAGTCCTGTGTGCAGATTGTAGCAGGGGGTGAAGAAAATGTCATCTCCTTCGAAGAAAACTTTAGACAAGAGTGGTCAAGATGAGCCGTAAGTTTTCTGTGTCTTTGGGCTAGACTTAACTTCTGTCCTTCACTGTTATGGAATTTGTAGGTGAAAGTACCTTGGGATGTGTGCTCCTGGTAGAGTAACAATACTCAGAAAAACTGGCACTGGTTGTACTGGAGTTAGAAGCTTTAGTGCTGTGCCAACCTAACACTCCACACGCACACAAATCAGCCATAGCTAGACATGTATGTATCATGGAGATACATTTAGAGCTTCATTATTTCTAAGACTGTAGACCTTCAGATCTCTATTAAGCCTTCGTTGTATATATTAAAAGGTAGGGTATACTTTTAACAGAGGAGTTAGCTTGCAGTGAAAAGTTTCCTTTGAAATATGAGAAAAATAAACAGGGAGAGCTTATAACAAATTTTGCTGGTACTGTAGAGTCTTGTAAATTAAAGAATAAATGTATCATTTGCTGTAGGAGGCTAAAAAAAACTTAGAGTGAATAACTAGAGTGATTTTTCTTCATTTGCCCCTTGCAGAATATGTGTACACCAAAGCTGTCTAGACACAGCTGAGCCTGCCAGAGTGGAGAGAAAAGTCTAGAATGTTAAATCTTGCTTAGTCTTGTGCATTACTTAAACTCTAATTCTTTCCTGTCGGTCTGTGGTTCCTATGTGTTTCTATGTAACTACAGCAAGTAGTTATATATCACTATAGAGTAAATCTTGCCCTCCACATTTCATTTGAGGAAATGGGCTATGATCAGTAGACTATTTTCTGCTTAGAGATGGCAGTGACTCTACTGTAGAAGGCAATAAGACACTCTGCAGATTGCATAAACCTCCAGTGTTGCTGCTATGTTCCCTTCAGCCAGATCAGAGTGGTCAGGACAAAGTTGTTTTGGCAGCAGATCAACAAATCACAATTCTTCTGCAACCTTCCATCCACTTTGAAAGTGCTACACCATTCTAAAGAAAATGGTACAGCCACACATCAAGCATGGGTCAGTTGTTCCATGCATGCATGGAGCAAAATTGTCCAGGAACTGTCCTCTTAATCCAAGGGGCAATTTGATGTAGAAGGAAAAATGCAGTCAACTAGAGAAAGGATGTGAAGGAGAGTGCTGTAAAACATTCCCAGATGCATGTATGTAAAGCCAGTTTAGCCAATCTGACAGATCATAAGTGGGGATATAGACCCATCTGCTTCTTGTCCTCTTTCAGGAAATATTAGGTAGATGCAGTAATTGCACACTGTGCCCCTTCTTTGCAGTCAGTCTAAGGATGATTTTGCAAAGGTACCAGCCCGGGTACATCTAGAAGAAGCTGAGCTTTGTCCTGGGTAAGTTAATGCTTTTTTCCCTCAGTTATAATTTCAAATATCTGGCAAGAGTGCATTGGCTCTGTGCCTTCTGAGTCACGGTCTCCCTGGGAAGGAAGGATGTGGTTAAGCTCACTGAAGTTGTTTTGTGGATTGCTGAGTGGCTACAGGGCTTTGTATCCCAGGTGTGGGTTTTTTTCTGTTCACTTTCCTGCAGAATAGCCCAGGTACTTGTTTTAGTAGTTTATGTGTATTTTGTAAAAGACCTTTTAAATATTGAATACATTTTCATTTTCAGTGGAAAATTAAAACATAGCAGTGTATCATCATGGTTCATTCAGTCTTGAAGCAATTTTGAAATGTTAACCGAAAAAAATCTCTCTGCCTTGGAGCATTTTTTACTTCAAACATTCCATGAAAATATTTTCCTGAAACTCTTCAAGTATTTCCAAATATTAAAGAAGAGAGATGACTTTCTGAGTATTGGTGATGGGTAATGCAGATAGTATCAAGTTCACATTTAAAAAAAAATCAAGTAATGTAAGCATTACAGTGGGGGGAGACTGACCAGCATCACTTGTCACTGGCACAGGCTGACACATTGCCAGTGCCAATTCACATTCTGACAGAGGTGTTGTAGACACCAAATAAACAGGTAAGCAGTTTTACAAGCAGAGACAAGAACCAAAGAGAAGTAAGCAAGTGGCACAATGAGTAGTTTTGGAAATAAATATACAAATAGGTATTTTCCTCCCTCCCCACACCATTCCCACCTCAGCCCCATCTTGGTTTAGATTTTGAAATGGTTTCTAGTAGCCATGCTTCATTGCCCTTTCGAGAGCTAGGGAAGAGTAAATTATGGTGATTGAAAGAGGGATAATCAGCTTTTCCCTTCAAGACAGGATGATTTCCCAAAAAAGGAAGATTTTTCATTCCTATAGTGTAGTACCTGTAGATATATTTGGAATGTACTGTTGCCTCTGTATCTATCAGATAATAAAACTCATCTTGGATCAGCATTAAGGTTAGCTTAGTGACCTCTAGAAATTTATTAGGCAGAAGTTTATTCTTGGAGTTTATTGTGGTTCTGAACCTAAATGCTTTCTTTACATCCTTCCTTGACTTTTGTAGTTTTTGTCTGGATAATTCTTAGCCCTGTCCTCCAGCTGGAGGAGCAAAGTACTTCCTAATCCCTGCCTGTGGATTTAAAAGATCTCTGCTTCTTTCAGGGGGCAACTCAGAAATCTGAAGCCCTTATTCTCATCATATCCTCCTCTGTATTTATGATAGCTTTATATCTGTATTCCAGGAAAAAAAAAATAGATTCTGGTGAACTTCTACTTGGAGATGAGCCCAAATGAGTAGAGCTGGATTGAAAAGATGCTAATCCTAGAGCACACACTACTTCCTAAGGATGGTGCCTGTGTTGCCTTTGGGCTGTGGTTTCCAATCTAATTGCAAGACAAGGACAGTCTCCCAACAGCTCCAACACCTCTGTGTAGTAGAAGTTCCTTCTGTGAGCCTGGGTTGTGTAACACCTCATGTTTGCAGGTCTGAATGCTAGGCTCTAGTATTTGCTGTGGATCAGTGTCATTGGGACAGCACTATTGAGCTGAGCAGCTGGGTCACTAAGGTAGCAAAGCAGCATCTCAGTCAACTCAGATAATACTCAAGAACAAAAACTCATTCAAACTGTACTTGACACAGCCATTTCTTCCATACTCAGCCAGATCTTTTGCAGGACACGCTATCATTTTTTTGGCCATTTTTGCACCTTTCCTGAAACCTGGGTTCTCAGTACAGACACTTGTGGATTTTTCTGCCTTTGAGATAAAAGGCTTCCAGAAGACTGTGACCACTAACTGGTAGCTATGTGTGTGATATGAGTATTACTGATTATTTGTAGAAGTCAATCTGTGCAAAGCATAGTCTAAGACATTTTTCATGAATCTCTGAGCATAAAAGAGGTTTTGAATATTGAAGTGTTCCTGAGGTTCAGGTGCTATCCTGCTAGATGGACAGGATATTGTAGCTGGTGTCTGGTGCTGGAAGATGTCTTTCCTGGGTGTTACATGCTGCCAGTTTACAGAGCAGCTCAGAGAAGCAGCCTGCAATTTCTTCAGCCTCCTCATCTTGTGCCTAGGCACTGCAAGATGCCTCTGTGTATGTTTAGGTTTATTGGTTTGTGGAGGATGTAATGCTTAAGAATGACAGCATGCCCAGAGAAGCTATGGATGCCCCATCCCTGGGAGTGATCAAGGCCAGGTTGGATGGGGCTTTGAGCAGCCTTGTGTGGCAGAAGATGTCCATGCCCATGGCAGAGGGGATGGAACTCAGTCTTCAAGGTCGCTTCCAACCCTAACTAATCATAGCCTGCTATGATTCCCTAGAAACTTCCCTTAATGCAAGCTTTGACTTACAAAGTGAAGAACAAAGGTATTTTTGGGGAATGCAGGATATAATAAGCCTGTGCTTTATTTAATCATAGTTAAAGGAAAATTAAATGAAAAATTTTGATTTTATTTCAGCATACTGCCTAGTTCTCTTGACCAACAAAATCAGGGACAAAGGCTTTTCTGCCTTTATTCTCATTTCACAGCAGAATATCAGCTAAATGAAGTTTTTTTAGTGACTTGATTGATCATTTCATATCTGTTACAATTTTTTATCTTTCTCTGATACCAGTCATGAATATACCTTTTGAATACCCCTCTCTGTTGATGGACTTCATCAGAACTGAAAAATCTAGGCATTATATCATAAGTCATTTTTCACTGGAAATGCCAGTTGCTGCGGTGTTACTCCCTCCAATGTTCACAGGCAATTCCTGTTACTACCACCACAATTGGGTTAAACACAAAAACAAAAGGCAAAGATTTCTTTTCCTAGCAGGCTGGGGATGGCATGGTATTTAACACAAATTTTAAAGGAGTATAGACAAGAATACTAATGCATAACATTTCATAACATATGATTTCAAAATTATTTGTATACAAACAAAATAGGTCAATGAATTACTAGCATCTGAAGTAGACTAGAGATGGCAAAATGAATCAATTTAATAAACATCTTAAATGACCTTTGAAATGGGCATTGAGCTTCACTTTAATGACCAGGCAAAGCAATATATTCCATCTTTGGAGCATCTGAAGATTGGAACAACCCAAAGATTCTTATTAAGAGTAAGGGTTGTGAGAAAAGTTTTCCTTTCGTGTGCAAACAGAGATATCGCAGTGTGAAGTTACACCCATATGGGTCAGCCATGAAAGCTGCAAGTGGGTACCTTAGCTCTAGGCAGCTTGGCTTTCCAGAGCTGTGAGGAGTCAACAGAACTGTGACTGCCTAACTACCCCCAGTAATTTGTTCACCTAGGCAGTTACCTGCTCAATCCTGAGTAGTGCAGCCACCCAACATATGACAAAATTCCAATAATAATTATTATATTGCAATTTAATTCAGAACATTTAGATATGAGATGCTTTCATTGCTGGATAGATGTTTAATCAGTTGTGTTCAGCACACTTACAAAATCCATTTGCTAAGAGTATAAAACCTGTTGCCTGATTTTGTAGGCTTTTTCCTCTTTTATTCCCTCATCCAGGGAATACTAAACCCAGCAGTATAGGACCAGGAATTATGAGTAGAAATCCTGTATCTCAAAAACCTGAGGGCTGTAAAGTCATCACCAAAAAATGCTCAGAGCATAATTGCCCTGAGGGTGTCTTATCAGCACCAACATGCAGCTTGCTATTGTTTAAACTTTTAAAGCAACTCCAGCTATGCTGCTGTCCTAGTATGATTCAGAAAGCTGAGTACATGGAGCACACTACAGAGAAAGCACACCCTGAGCAGACTCAGCCAAGCAGAAGAGATGAGGATGAGCCTATGCATCAGCAATTATAGTTACCTAGAAAAGGGTCAAAAAATATTATTGGTGCTGCTTCAAGCCATGGGTAAAATGGCAACTGCAGTGAAGTTGCTTCATAGTCTTCTCTTGTCTGTGTATGGAGGGAAGATTCTAGTCCTTCCTACATTCCTCTCAAGCAAATCTCAATTACTTGGAATTTGTTCAGGAGAAGGGTAAATTTTACCCTGAAGGAATTAGGAAGCATTATAGATTCAGCATATGAGACCATATGTCATTTGTATTGTTTCCAAATGTTTCTTTCTGAGCTTTTTCCCTCCATAGCAAACAGATTATTTCACCACACATTGTCTAGAGAAGGGGGTTTCATATTCCCATTTCTTTCATTTAGCCACTATTAAATCTATATCAGTTTCATAATACTGTTTTTCAACATTATTTCATCCTTTGTCTCAAACATGCACTCCATAAGTGTGGTTTGGGGCAAGTGCTTTTAATATGTTGTTCAGGCACTGCCAAAGTCAATGGCAGAAGTAGAGAATACAAGCAGAGATGGTCCTAAACCAAAATATTCCACTTGTTTATAAGGCTGGTCAAAATCAAACCAAGCCTTTTGCTTGACCCTTAATAGAGGGAAACCAGCAGTGATGTTTGATTGTGAGTCTAATTAAACTAAAATTGGAGATGTGTAGATTCTTCCTTCTCTTTGCTATGCAGATCAATATTCTCATGTAATGTAAATTGAGCTGGTCTTTATCTCCCTCTTTTCCTGTTATGTTCTACTCCAGCCTTGGAGAAGAGCTCTGGTGTCCAGTGACATCTGTTCTAAATCGTGTTTTGGAAAAAATGTAAATACAGAAAACTTGAGGTCAGACCCAGACAAAGCACTGGGCTAGTTCCCAAGGCCTCTCTACATCTGGGTTTGTTTGATGTCAGGAAGGCTGTACACAGAGTCTTCAGTGGTGGTAGCAAAAGACCTTTCATTTAAAGCTTTCCATGGATTTTTGTACAGGTACTGTAAATATTAAAGCCTTTTGCTGCGCTCCCTATCTATAAAAATCTGTGACTGGCTGGATGCTGGCCTCCTCTGAAAAGGAGAAGGTCCTGAAGTGCATAAATTCTTCATCCTGTCCAAATGAATGGAGATGGTCTTCTGTGACATTCTCCAGCCTCAGGCACTCTCATACTTGTCATGTTCTTTGTAATTTGGTTTTTTTTTGTGTCTAATTCTGGTAGTGTTTGGTTGCCTGTCTGCACAGGCCTGCATAGTTCCCAGATCTTTAATTTATCAGAATTTATAGATTTAAAAGATGCAAAGTTTTGCTGGGCAGTGATTGCTTCATGTTGGACTACATGAGGGCAACATTGCAGAAGCAAGTGCTGAAGGTCACATTCATGAAAGAGTTGAAGTGACATAAATGGTCTGTTGAATTGTACAGAGCAGGCATCAGCAGACCTTAAATTCATGGGTGTGTTAGAAAATTGCCCTAGGCAGAGGATAGTAAACTTCTTGGGCTCTGTAAACTTGATAGTTGCTTTTTGTTTTCCTATTCTAAGGCCTTTTGGCACTGTCTGGGCATTATTGTTTCCTTAAGATCAATAACTGTGAAAATCAAGCTCTGTTGGAAAAACCACAGAGAAGCAGAGACTTCTTAACTAGAAAACAGCTTTACAATGTGGTACAACTTGGAGTTGGCATACATTTTACATTTTTATCGAGTGTGTATTTACCAATTAGTCAGCAGCCTGAGCCAGTAGATTTAATGAACTTTGTGTGATTTATGCATAGCTTTTATTAATTGTGCCAATAGGGATAAACAGTGGATACAAATAGATGCAGATGTCTCACTTCTTTCTCCTTTAAGTAATACTATTTCTTGTCATTACTTTATTTTATCTGCTCTATGCATTAGAAAGTGATCATTTCTTACCGTCTATACTACTGTCCTTCCAAAGGTAAAGCTCAAAACTTTCACTAACCCATATTCTCACTGGTCTGGACTATGCCCAAGGCCAATACAGAAGTTCAGAAAAGAAAGCATTTCTCCCCTTTCTCCCATCAGTGCAATGTATATTAAATAGTAAGTAGGCCACAGAAACAGAGAGCATGTGAATGACTTGAGATCCTGGTAATTTGAGCAGTCAGAGAAAAAGGGGCCAGCACCTGGCTTTCAATCTCTGTTTGAATGAATATTTAACTACTTTATGTAAAGTGGGACACTTTCAACAAATGAGGCTGAGAGAAAGTTACCTAAGAATATTTTCTAACCCAGCAGTTAGGCTGCTCTCCTGAGAAGCATGATGTTTGGGTTCAGATCCCTGTACCAAATCACTTTAAGGAGGTGCTTGAAGCTGCATCTTTTACAATCTAAGAACATGGCCTAATCACTGAGCTTTTGGATATCAGGGGTGGCAGCACTACCTCCTCTGTTTTGGGAAGGGAGTCCCCTTGTGACAAAATCAAAATGTTTTGTTTTTTGAGATGCCAGAATGAATTCTTTCAACATCTCTGAAGTTTTTTCATGTTATTTCAGCTGAAACTGTTAGTTAATATGACCTGAATACACAAAAAAAAAGTTTGTTGCCCTAAAATTTCAGTGTTAGTGAGGGAACAAATTGATAAAAAAGAAGTCTCATTAACTTCTAACTCAGGTTAGACACTCTGCAGTTGTCTGGTCGTGGCACTTCCTGAATAGGGCCCATCAATGGCTGTGCTTGATGGTTTTTATTGGGATGCTTCCCTTCCACATAGGTGGAAGTTCCTCCTCTTTAGAAGTAAGGAGGACTCTGATCTTGAGTACCCAGAATTGAAAGAAGATGTAAATTATCCTGCTGCAGAATGCTAACAGCCAAAATGTAGGAACACCTTTCAGAAATCTTTAGGCATTTTCATCCATTAAATGCCATTTGGAACTTACACAACTAAATACTAGGCTATTTTTAAAGAAAAAACTCATTATGCACATTGGCAAGTGTAGTGAGATCATTTTATTGACTTTGTGTGCTACTTCAATAGTTTCTCATCTTCAAATGCTATCTTTTGAAACCATAAAAAAAAAAAAAAGCAGAATCCAAAACATAGTCAGTTTTTGTGATGTCATTGACTTTTTCTCCTCAGTGAGTGAGTACAATAAGCACATTTTTCTGATGTTCTAAGTTAAATTGCAAAGTTTTATTTTTATTAGATGTTAGAAATATTTGGGTGCCATTGTAGTTACACCTTGGCAGCAGCAGAGTACCTCTTATTCACAGGTTTGCCATAAATTCTTTAAAATTATGAGAAAAACACAATTGCAGGCATGATTTTTGGTTTTGTCCTTTTGTTTCTACATGAAGGACAAACTTTGTTGCCTCTTTAGTGGTGTGATAAATGATAGGACATGAAACATTTGCTTCTGAATATTTTCATTCCAGAAACAAAACTAGAAAAGGTAATCAGCCATGCTCTCTCAGCTCCATGGTCACCTTGGACCCTCTCTTACCTTGGTGTTTCACTGAAGTCTGATGAGCTCAGCCTTCTTTTGGTGAGCCCAGGTTCCCAGCTAGTGTTTGGACACTCAAGTCTTTCTTGAACAGTGGCACAAGCTACTGCTGTTTCTTGTAAAAAAGGAGCAATATATCGTGGGGCTCTTCATAGTAGGAATTGCCGTCTCTTCCTCTCTGTGCATTGAGCTGCAGTGAAATAAGTAATGATAATGTTTAGAATGTCATCATCAGACATCTGAATTTTAATACTTCAGCAGAGGTAACTGGGAAATTCGTCCCTCCCGTTCTGTGTGTGTTCAAACAGTTATCCTAGTCCTGGCTGTCTGCAGCCTTGGAGGAAAGAGAGAGAAGGACAATGTAATGAAATATTGGCCCTGTGCTGGCACTGTCAGATGGGACAGGCACCTCCTCCTCACAGGCCACACAGCAGCTGTGTAGCCAGCCTGCCCACATCCTACTCTGCAAGGGATTTTGTTGAAACCTAGCAACTCTCTGAAAACAAAACATGTAAAGCTGAGACTTCATATGTCAAAACAGCTACCTAATATATTTTGTATCTCTGCACAAACTTTCCAGATCAAGCCCTAGTAGCAGAGATTGAATTGCAGAATGCAAAAAAAAGTATGATAAATATATTGACCTCTCCTATGTATTTTACAAATAAAAATAGGGATTTATAGTTCTGTATAAATAATATTGTGAACAATGCTAAAAAAACCCATGAAAGAACAGTAATTTGCTTTGGAAAAACATGTGTTATTGGTTGAGAGTAAGAAAAAAGGATAAATCACTAAAATTAACATATTTTAAGGAATATGGCTGCCATCTCATAAGACCTCACTTGATCCATCATTGTGCAGTGGGATAAAAGACTGACTTCATGTATACTGCTGGCATGAATGAGTGTTTGCAGCAAAAACTGAAAATCTTGTTTTCCTGTGTGTGGTGTTATAGATAGTTTTCTTCTATTAATTTCCATCTTCAGAGTAGAAAAAATATCTTTGGGACCTCTTATTTTTGTGTCTGCATTTTAAAGTTACTAATAATGTAAAATGACCTAATCAAAAATGAAATGTATGACAAGAGGGAGACAATTTTCTGCTGCTCTACCTTGCGAAAGCAAACAATGAATTGTAACTTAGTATCCACAAGTTATGTTTCTTTCCTTGTTTTCTGTTATAATTTTTTTCCAAAACTCATAGTTTTATGTGTCTCTTTGAAGTAATTTATGTGGTTTGTACATTATTTGAAAACATAAATTTTGCTAATTATCTTCAATTTGCTTTTGCCCACCCAACAGTTTCATATTCATTTAATTTAGACAATGATGAGGAGCTACACATTGATTCATACTCTCCATGAAAGCACAAGTTATTCTTACATTTATTTTATTGAAGAACCTAGCATAAGAATTTTTCATCAAAGCTTAGCCTTAAGTACTCTTACATATTATTGTGGGTTGTTAGAAAGTATATGGCTCTCAGTTATCTCTGACTTATAACTGCTTCATGAGTTAGTTTGAGTATTGTGTAGATAGACTGAGTGATGAACTTTAAAAATTTACTGCATCTTCTACAAGTGAGGAGAAATGCATATTTCTCTCTTCCCATAGCCTTTTACCTCACAGTGCTCTTTAATAATTGGAATAATTAAGCCAATCCTTTCTAAAGACTGGACTTAAAATTCTGTTGCACATTTTAATTTTAATCTTATTTCTCTAAGCCATGTTAATATCAAGGTGTTTTTCTGATACTTTCCAATTTTTCCCTTGTATTCATATGCCTAATGTTGGGACTGGCTTCAGAGGAACTTGTTCCAGTAGGGAAAGTGTGCACCCATGTTAGTGTTTTCAGGACATGAGCCTTCCTGCTGGGGCCAGGATATTGGCTTTAGTATTATGGCATTACTTCAGTAGGAGACTTTGATGACTGTGTTCACAGGTAAAGCTGATTTTTGGGTTTTGTCTCCATTGGAAAGTTGGTAAAGTGCAAGGCTGATATTAATTTATGTTCAGGCTAGATGTGAATCAGAGCCCGAGGCAGAGTAGCTGGATGAGTGCAGTGCCGTGCCTAAGCTAATTAGTCCTACTGAGAAGTAGGATATGTTATGGAAGAGAGTTATGTTAATATGGCCATACTTCCTGGCTATCCAAAAGAGAGAAATCAGAAGTGGCATTCTGTGGCAATAGGTACACTTGCAATGCACCAGTTTGTTCGTGTTGTAATTCTGTGGGGTCCTTTGTAGGTCATTCACACAAGGAATTAGTGCACAGTAATTAATAAAGTGTTAATTCACAAACTTTGCATACTCTGCAATACCCACAGACCCAAGTACAGAATCAGGACACAAACAGATTTTGATGTTATATCACAAGCTATTCTATAGGGATATGCTATTCAATAGCAGCCAAGAATCTAATATAGACTTGTAAGAAAGGGGTTGAGAAAAAATCAGATATCTGTAGTAATTAGGAGGTAAAAAAATGTCCAAATCAACTCCACCAAAACATTCCAGAAATCACTTAACCTGTATTTTCTGGAGTGACAAGAAATTCCATGTACCTGCAGTAACACACTATGGAAGAGCCTGATTTTCTAGAAGAGGTAAGCTATAATGGTTTAAAAATCAGCCTTTCCAATGCCTCAGTTTGAACCTTGAAATCAATGCTCATTTTTCTAAAAAAGTGTTCATCATGTTCTGAGGAATAAAATGTCATTGAAGTCACTTGAATTAGTCACATATTTATGAGAGAAATAAAGAATCTAACTAATTCCATAGCATTTACCATTTTCAAAAAATACACTCCAGAACAAAGATTGTGTTCAGAGGGGAATATAATACAGTGAGCTGATATATTAATGCAAGCTGTGCCTTGTCAAGAACAAAACAACACACTGTCACATAAGCAGGTCACTATAATACCAGCAGGTCAACTTACTTTATTTGTATATGTGCACATATATGTACATCTTCCTCTGCCCCTATGAGCTGAAATCTTCACCAAAATTTTCTGTAGAAGCATTTAGGAAAGATCAGATGAAAATTACACATATTCTGTGTGCTTTGCACTCCCCAAACTCTTACTACAGGTAGTGTTGCTAAGTACTATGAAATACATAGCTTAAATTTGCTTTATTATTACTGAGATCCCAGGGTTGGAATTCTTTGCGGACCTCCCTCACTCTTCTTTAAATATCTCTTCTACATTTTCTGAATTTACTTTGGTATTACTGGACACTCCATCTACTACTTCAGGATGAAAGATAAGGAACTGCACCACTGAAAATGAGCCCTTATTTTTATATGTATCTAGCATGTTTCCACTAGGTTCATAGTGTGAGTTGTCAATAAAAGTTGTGATTTGGATTTGGAAGTAGTTAAAAAAAACCCAAACCTAGATGCTCTTTCACAGGTTAACAGACATCTTTGAAGCCTGAAGGTTTTTCTACTCCTGCTTATTTTTAAAAATCTGTCATTGACTGAATAGTTTGCTTATGCTTCTTAAGTTTTTCTTTCAAAATATTCTTTCAGAATTTAGTGGCCTGAGTTTTATCTGTAGATCACTTCTGAACTATCACTAATTGAGGGTCCCAGTAGCACGTAACAACTCTAAAAAGAATCTACAGCAATCTGTAGTTCTAGTTCAAAGAAATGGATTGCTGTAGAACTTAGGTCAGCAGCATGAGTTTCCTTTCTCTAGCCAAGGTACCTCCTTTAATTCCAGCATTTACAAATGTCAGACCAAAGTACTGTAGCAACCCCAGGAAGCAAATATCTAACTAGTGGTATTTTTACAAACTTCAGTCAAGCTTGCTTTCATACCCCCTTTAAAAGTTACTGCTGCCAACTACCTTGAATTCAGAAAAAGACCTTCTTTCTTAATGAAGAAATCTACTGAGAGTTTTATCTTGGGCTTCTACCATTTATTCTTTGAAATATATGCTGAATCTGCTACACTCAAATTTGAGATACTAGTTGTATCAATATGGACCCATGGTTTCAAGCCTTTAGATATGCAAATTGTGTTTCTGTAACGAACAAAACCTTAGAGACCATGCTGTTGTGGTTCCACAGAGCCTTTATTGCGCCTCATCATTATGCTAAATTAATACAAATTTCCTGTGTGTCCGGAATTCAAAGTCAATCAAGTGGCTTAATCTCTAAGGGCATGGGATAAAAATGCTATTATTACAGTTTGGAAGAAGGTGAGGGATTACCTTTAAATGTATCCAGGCTATATGCTACAACAGCAACTCTGAAACACAGACCATTATGAAGCACATCTTAATAGAGTGTGAACTTACAGATTGCCTCCTGCCCTACTTTTGATCGCACACACTGACTCCCCACGTTGTACTCTGCATTCTACAATGCGTTTTTGGCAATGCAGTAGTTGGCTCTGTAGCGAAGTAGTGCTTGGAAGGTATTTGTGATTTGTTACTCTTCTTTAATGCACTGAATGTTTTGACTGTTTTTGAAAGTTAATCTCACTGTTTACTTTTCATGTTTGTTTCATCTTTTCCCCCATATGCTTTCCTTTTCTTAGCATCCACAAAATGAACCAGTGCCAAGTGTCCAGTGAGTTTTCTGAAGCATATTAGCACATGAGATGCAGCTCTTAAGATCCACAATCTGCAGTTTGAAAACTTGTGTATTAGTAGCTCCAAATGTGTTTTGGAGACTATCTCTAAAATTGATGATACTGTCATGTTATTTAGGATTTGTATTTTAAAGTTGCCAAAGCTATTTATTTAATCATATTGACTAAATAATCATCCTAATTCTTCTTTGAAGAAATAGCTGCCATTTAATTGTGCAGAAGTATCATGAGTTGCTCCATTGTTTGTGTTTGTAGGAATTTTTTTGAAAGCTTTTGTCTCTGAGCAATTTTGAAGATTTCTCATACCTCCAACATGCTGCATGGTTTTACTTTGGAAGACAGGGAAGGACAAAACATTCACTTGAGATTCTTTCTAATCCTGTTTTCTTTAACTTCACTAAATAAATAAACTGCATGAACAGTCTGAGTGCCAGCCATGGCATAATGCTGAAGAGACAAGCTTCATGGCAAACCTCTGAGTGCACAGTGCCTGTGTAGGTGTCCCTAGGGTAGGTGTTTCTACTTTAGGACTAGTACCTCAGATAAAAACTCATGGAGAAGGGAAAATTTACCATGTGCAGAAAACTGAAGAATTACTGGCTTTCCTTTGTCTTGATCTTTGCACAGAATTTCAGCTTCCAGAAACTCAGGCTGATCTGGTGCACTGCTAGCAAAGAGGCAAGTGTAATACAACCTTCCTGCCATAAACAGTTGATCTTGAAATATCTTTATAGTGAAGATTCTGATATTGTTGTTATGAAAAGTTACCTCAGCCTCCATTTCAGGTGCCTCTTAGGGATTTGTTCTGCTTGAATGAATTTATTTTAAGTTGATCTCTTTGCTGGTCATTCAAATATTAGCCACCTTACACACACACACACAAATCAACAAACATAAAAATCCACCACCCATAAAAAGAACATTTCCAGTCCCATCCAAGTCTATTTATCCTAATTTTCTCTTTCTCACAGTAACCAAGAGGGATAGCCTAGGATATAGTATAAAAGTAGGGCAAGCAAAGATATTTGCCCACAACACTCTCCAGCCAAACATGGTTTGTGGCTCAGGGATATCTTGATCTGGAAGTGATACATTAACTAGATGATCTTTAATGATCCTTCCAACTCAGGCCATTCTATGATTTTATGAATTAACCAAAAACTTCCACAACCACCTTGGGTTAAGTTTGAGAGGGAAAGAAAAATAACAATCAGTTAAGTCTTCTGCATTGTCCAGAAGTAGTTTCTGCCATTTAGATGGTTTAGCATAAATTATTTTTCCCTGAAGTTAGTTGCATTTGTGTAAAACTCTTGGATTTTGACTAATTGCCACACCTCTGGAACCTGCTATTAGATGTTATTATGTGCAGGGCTTATAAGGGCTTCTGTATATTCAACATCTAGGAAGACATCTTCAGGACCATACTTGTAGAAGCGTGCTGTTTGCTGACAGGTTTGAATCCTACCCGTGTTAGTCACTGGTAGTTTAGTTCTTTGGTATGCTTTGTTTAATCTCTGCCTTTTTTCCTCTACAGTCAAATCACTCACAATAGAAACTGAAAGAACTGACAAATACTGAAGGATCAGAACTGTGCTGGAAAGAAAAAAAGCAGCAAAAGCCAAGATTCTAACTATTTATGGATCTTGTTTCCCAACAAAGTGTATCTAAAAGCCATTGTCTCAGGGTTCAGAGACAGCTAAATGATTGATTTCACATAAAATATTTGTTGTTCTAATTACAGTATCATCTGGGTCGTTGGCAACAAACAGATGCAAAACCAGCCTTTACATAGCATCTTGAAAAACTTATGATTTGCTCAGTGTGCTTTATAATCTAAAGCATATGGCTTTGCACATGACTGCAGTATCCAAAATGAAGCTGTACGTAATGAATCACTGGGTGGGAGAAAATGCATTGCTTCTGTTACAAGTTCTTTCAGCGTGTGTATTCAAATGGTTCTGTTTAGGGTTATAAACAAAAGGATATGCTCACAGATTCAGCAGTGTGTTACAGATTCTGGGATGCACATGACATCAAAGGGGGCTACACTAATTTCCCTAGCAGTCTATGGCTCTTGGCACTATGAGCACACTCCATCTGAATAAACAGAATTCTAGTTCACCACAATTGTGTGGGGGATCCAAGGTGATAGTGAAGCTTGGTTTTGTTTTATTTTATATCTTTCTATAGGATTTTTTACTCCTTCAGATTCTGTGTGTTCAGTGAATTGAGTAACTACATTTGAGCTATAGACTACAAAGTACTTGACACTGAAAATTATTAAATCTAATATATTATTTTTATGTAATGAATCCAGGTAAGAGCTCTAAGTCCACTAGAGTTGCTAAGGATTAATCATTCTTTCAAAGCATTAATATATATATTTTTTTAAGCCATTAGCATCCTTTCCATTAGCAACACTTATGTGAAGATTCAGTAAGATACTTTGTGAGTTAGCAAGGGCTGAGGTCTTGTAACTCCTCAAAGCACATCTGATTCATTGTTCTTTCCATGCTTGCTTGTCACTAGCAGCATGAAGAGTGCCAGCTCCTATAAATATTCCTGGACACTCTAATGTACAGGAAGGGACCAAGGAAATTTGGTGGCAGGAATGGTTCCCATTCATACTTGATCTCATTATATCAACAGAATAGATGGCCTTATTGAACATTTGCAGACATCTGAAGTTACTGGTAGGTAAGCATGAAATATTCTGGAGAGAATTACAGTTGTTAATATATTATGTCAATATGCCTCCAGGCTCCTGATGTTGCTAGATTAATTTAATCCTCTGATGCCAGAACATAGGTTCTACTGCTGCACATTAATGGTTTTTATTCCCTTTTCTTATTTTCCTCCGTTTCTCAGTACCTTACTTAATCCTTTAATTTTTTTGTCTTTTTCCTTTTTTGTATAGTTTTCTCTTTTCCCTCTTACTAACTTCAAAAGGCAAAAAAACATAATGAAGACATACCTTATTACTGAAGTCACCAAAGAGTCTTGCTCTTTATTCTCACCTACCCTGTGTTGTTGTCTCTTGGTGTGGTTTTGCTGGACTGAGATTAAAATCTTAGAGAGACAGTGTGTTTATTTTCTATCTGCCTCCAGCAGAACTACCATAATATAACTGAATTTATAGTATGTCACATAGACACAGTAACTTCATTATTTCCAAATGAAGCTACAGATTACAGATTATATGTTTAGTGAAGCCTATTAGACCTGTTATCCTGTCCTTGTTTCTGATACTTTTATAGTTGGTAGCAATCACAGGCAATGTACACATGCCCTGTGATGTGAGCCAGGTATCTCTTAGTGTGTGCTCATACTGAAGTCACACTGACTGCAGCTTAGTACAGGGATATGCAGCAGAGTTCTGCACAACGGGATTGGGTATGGCAGGCAGACACAGCAGGAGCTCAGTGGGGACTAACTGCTTGAGTATTCACTCTGCTGCCCAGGCACATTTTTCATTTTACTCCTGTTTTACACTTAAGGTATGATAAAAATTTGTGCAAATGGTGGAGAAGCATGGCAATAGAAAAGGAAGGAAAATACATTTGTATGAACAGTCATAGCCAAATAGCATTGTGTGCCCTTTGTAAATCACTCTTTTTAAAAACAAAGCTGAAATAATGAAAATTATGAAGTCTAGTTAATTTGCAGCAGTTTTTACTGCATAAGTGATGTTCAGTCAGTGCCATTTAACCCTGATATGAGTGGGACCAGAATCATTAACCCCTTGAGTTCTCTCCTTGAACAGACTTGCATAGCACACAGGAAAATGTAGCTGTTCCTTGAAGTCAACATGCTGCACATAATTATCCACTAGCATCCAGTCCAGGAGGAGGATGTATATTATCATTGTCTGTGAGGTCATTTCTGCATTTGCCTAAGACTTCAAGAGGAAAAGTGAAGTTAACTTACTGCCTTGAAAAATGATTCAAAACTGGAAACTTGAAAATATCAAAATACATATAAATTATCAAAGGAGAACAAAGACAAGTTTTTTCACAAAAGTCTTCTCCCCAGGCTATAACAATGCTTTACATAGGCATGATCAATATATCCAGGCTTGAGAACCAAAGTCTTTTGGAATAAATTAGACTGGCAGGAAAAGAAACAAACAAAGAACAAATTAACATGATTTTAAACATTGCTTAAATTTTCATGAATGTAGACCTTGAGATGTTATGATGAGATCCCATGAGTCTGTGCTAATATTTGCTTATAATTAAGGGTTGCACTTTCATGTTTCATCTGATATTATAGATTGGAAATCAGCTACATGCTTACTATTTTTCTTGTCATAGTGATTTCTCTACTTTATTTGCTTACTCTGTTAATCATATATATGATTCCTTAAATGGCCCCATCACCTTTCCTTTGACAAACTGCCCCTTCTCGTACTCTAAACCTCCTTGTTTGAGTAATTAGGGAAAAACTGCCCTTCCTGTGATACCAGGTTTGTGTTCACCTGCAGCAGAAAAGGAGGTAAGACTAACCCCTCCCAAACCTGCCTGGGCAAATGGCTTCAGAAGGAAAATGAGTGTACTCAGCTCTACTCTTCAATATGTGTTGTGGAGGATGAAGTCACTTCAGCAAGGGAATTGGCAGCAAAGCCTCTTCAGGGCACTGACATATTGGCAAAGACCTCTTGTGTGCATTCCTTGCAAAAAAAGTAAGGTGTCAACCAGTGTTTAGAGCCCCAGGTGTGCTGCACCACCCTTAAAACAATCTGATTCACACAGGTTTATTTTTCAAGTTCCAAATGCAATAAAGCTGCTTCCTCACCATTTCTGTGCAGAATTCTCCATATAGGAAAAATTAGCAATGTTTGGCAAGACTATCAGCACCAAGAGGTTTTTGAAGCAAGAGTTTAGTCATTAAGAGTTTATGGAGACCCTTACTTCATTTCAGCAAGCAAAATCTGATGGTTCTGTTCTTCTGACATGGCTGCCTGGTACCCATGCTTTCAATACTAAGATAATCAGGACAATAAGGACACCTAAGATGAGATCTTCACTGAATATCAAGTGAAGTCAACTGCTCCAGGGGAAGTCATTAAAAATACATTTTTGCCACTACTGTTTTGAAAGTATTGGTCAGGGCCCAAATCCTAGATGCAGAAGTCCATGTGTCAGTGCTAAAGAGCAGTTTGAAGTCTTTTGTTAAATTTTACTGCTTGGCAGTTTGTGCGTTTCTGAAAGAGTCCTTTGCAGCTTAGGGAAAGGATGGGTTTTTAAACAGAAAAATCTTCTAAATAAGATAAAAGAAATGTGCTAATCATCTCCAAGCTAAGAGATATCATTAAAAATGTCAGTATAATGGATATGATGGCTAACTGAAGAAAAGTATTTCCATCCCATTTTTTTTCTTAAGAAAACAAAGAAGAAGAATCATGTGGAAATTCAGAAACTAATCCCAGAATTTAAAAGATGAATACAGATCTTCTGCAGACTGAGACTTCTGATAAAAATAACATTAGAGAAATTAATTTTTGTTAAAATAGACGTGATCTCTATCACATCTTCAATAGTTTTTGCTTAAGTCAAAACATGCCTTTCTAAAAGTTTGTAATCTCAACCTGAGTTTCCATCATACTGCTAAATATTTTTTCTCCTAGTTGATTGCTTTCAGTATGTGCTGTAGTTCTGGTCTAAAATTTTATTCTGCTTCTGACCATTAGTTAGTCTAGACTTTTGTTTTTGAATTTGAAAAACCCTCCACCTTCTATATAAGGGTTTACACTTGCTCCAGATCACCTCTTCACCTTCTTTTGAAAAGAATGAAGTAGAACAATCTTACATTTCTCACCATGTGGCAGATTTTTCAGAGTTCAATTTGTTCCTGTTCTCAAAACATTCTGCACTTTATTCCATCCACTTTAAAATAATTCTGTACACAATAATAAGACTATTTTCTGTTTCTATTGAGTAGTCTTCCCTTCTTTGCACCCAGTCTATTTCATATTCAGCTAAATATCTGTAGCTCCCAAGTCTCTCCTGGAGACACTGCTTTCCAACTATGTAATTCCCAGTTCATAAAAATGTATCCCCAATGTTTGACTTCACATTTACTTGAAAAAAATAATCTCTTTTTAATCTGTCTGAGCTCTGCAAGTCCTGTTTTTTTGGCTTGGGCTCTTATGTATCAAACAAACAAAAAGGATAACCAACAGTGGTAATAGAGGACTAAACAGAAACACCATCAGTTTCTTTACTTTCTTTACCTTCTACTCCAACAGATTGATCCAGTAGCCAGTTTCTATTTCCCTTCCCTGTAAGCCACAACAGTTTTGTGGTGTCTTTAGGGAAGCATCCCCACGAGCCTGCTCACCCGTGTGTCAGCCTCTCTGAGCTCCAGTGAGATGAGGATGCCCAGAAGCTCAGCTATCCTGCACTTAGGTCAGCTGACATAGTGCACTTGGCAGAAAGCATTTTGCCTTCTCTCTGTTATTTCTGCACTGCAGTAAGTGATTTATCAAATAAGAAATTGTAACCTAAGGAATTTCTGTGCTCAGAGATTCAAGAAAAGTTTTTCTTCCAGACAAAAAGGGGTCAGATCTCTTTCTTAAAGAGTGCTAAAGGACAACCTGAAGAAAGTGCATGTGCTCACCCTCTCATCTGGTTTTTAAATTTGTAGCAAACTAAGGAGCCTGGACATGCCAGAGCGACATGGCACAATTTCTGTCCAGTATAGACAATACCTTGTTAATAATAGTGGTGCTGCTATTTCTATTAAATTGCAAGTGACTTTTTTCTTATTGGTGGCTTTAAGTTTGTCATCAAAGCAAAATATTTTAGAACAGCATTTAAAATGCCTATTCAACTGCTGAGTGTTGAGCACATGTTAATACCATTTTCTCCAGCCATGGTAGTTTATGATAAACGTTACCAGATTTTGTACTGTTCATGTAGTGTGCAACTAAGACAAATGGGCCCACTGAAAGGGTATTTCCTTTGGAGAACACAAGCTGCAGACCACCCGTAGGATACACAGAAATAATTAAGTGTCAGGATAAAAAGGTAGAGCAAAATATTAGTGACTCAGAATCCTAATGAATGAAAGACATTAAAAAACCAGCCTATGTATATGTGTGTGCTTTGAAAAAGAAAATATGTGAAGGCCTCAAGAGCACTTAGGGGAAAGGGAAAAAAAACCTACCCCTTCACATTATTTTAATGTTTAAAACTTTCTAAATATTTTTGTGCTGTGGTTTTACTTCTGACAAGCTGCAGAGAGGTGTGTGAAATTATGCAGAACAGTGAGTACCTGAGTTCATACCAGCCTCTTTCTAGAATAAAAAAATTCATAGAGAGGTATTCAAAAACTATATTGCTGTAAGAAAAAACTCAGCTAGCTCTCTGACTGAAAGTATTGTTTGCAAAAATTGCAGACCCTGCTGTCCTGAGGGAGGAAGCTCTAAGATCAATTCGAGTAACTTTCAGAGCAGAGAGAGGCTAGAATGTAGGTATGACAGGTTTTCTGCAACATTTTCAGACTTCAGAGAGAACAAAATTGCATTTATATCCTATCTGAATCATAGTGAAAAAAACTTTAAGAAAACCAGATATTATTTGGGCACCCAATTTCCTCAGAAGTATTTTCTGGCACAGCTTCTGCCGTGTCTGTTTGTATACAATATAGGCAAGTAGCAAAGGTTCTGGCTCAGCCATCACAATCTCTTTAGCAAAAATATAAAGTTTACTTTACTGGAAAGTATAAAGTATTGAAGCATTAGGTATTAAATTAGCAAGCAGCATGAGTGTATTATTTTAAAGTTTTTTTGTGGTAGTGGGTAAATACAATCTTTCTCTATAAATCTGAGTTTGAATTTTAGACCCAGCTCTGGTGATTGTTTAAGCCACCATCCCTCCCAGGTGCTGTGATGGAATGGAAGAAATGCTCCTCTCCCATGCAGGGCATTGCAGTTGCACGCTGAGAGGAAATTAATATTTTTTAAATTTTATTGTTGAGCACAAGAAAGTGAAAGAGAGAAAATCTCTCAGAACAGTCAGTCTTTTGGCTGAAAAGGCCAAAGTTCAAACATCTCCTCTACCTCGTTCAGATTGCAGGTACAGACTATAAGCCTGAGTGCATAATAAACCTCCTCTGTAATGTTACCTGCTCCTTAAGGCCAGATCTTGTCAATAGATTTGTGAGATTAGAGCCCTGCATCTGCAAAAGCCATATAAACTTCAGTTTTGAAGTGTTTAAAGGAATTCATGCTACTTGATCTTTGTGCTGATCTTTTGTATAGAAGCAAAAGATCAGCACAAAGTCTTTTGTGGTATGGAATGCAAATGTATAAGATGTATATTTTTCCTTCAATGCTGCCAAACTCTGTTTTTATTCATACTGTCACTAAAATAATTTTTAACAGGGAGATATGAGAAAAGTCAAAGGCATGGGAAGAATCATCTGAAAAGTAAATCACCTTTCTTTACTCCCACAGTATCTTGTAGTAACTTACTAACTTAATGAAAATAGTTACCTTGTAATCCAAAATATGTACCATGGAAAAAACCTGGTAAAATAAAATATAGCACACCATAATGTCTTTCCTCCATATTTCTAAAAAAGAAAATTTAAAAAACAACTAAATAAACCACACCACCTCAAAAAAAAAATGAAAAAATTAAAAACCACCAAAAATCCCCAAAACTTAGCAAGCTGTTAGTTCTTTTCAGAAACCCTTCTGAAATACTTCCTTCATCTTTAAATTCTGCTTTCCAGATGACTTTAAGCAACTGTTACTTTACCGCACATCACAAATTATATGAAGAAAGTGTAATTCCAAACTGATTCATTTAATCTGATTAAACAGAGAGCCATGTCAAGAAGGTAGCCTTTTTATATAAAGAAAATGATGATAATAGACCAAGTCTCATCAGTCAAGAGACTTTATTACTGTCTACTGTGGAAAAACTATTTTGTTGCTGCTGAATGATACGTTCCTAGCTAGTCACAATATACCTCATTTCCTGCTTAGATAACAGAAGATATTAAGAAAAAGTGTGAAAGGAGTAAGGAACTGTGTGATATAGATATACGGAAGAATAAAAAATGTTAAAAAGTGAAAATTAAGTTCTGCATCAAAACTTGCATTTGAGCTAAATTTCAAAAGAGAAAACAAAGATTCTCAAGTTTCTGTTTGCTTACTTTGAATGGAACAGACTTGCTAATAAATCCAGGACCAAATAGGACAGAAGAAAAGACTGTTTACAGACTAAAATGTGCTAAGACGTTCACAGCACCTGGCACAGCTTAAAACTAAATTGTGTTATCTTACTGTAGGTTCAGAAAACTGTCTTGAACAGAAGCTGAGAACACCTCGTCGACGATGTCAGCAGCCCAAAATGCTGAATAGCCCTGAGGATAACATGTACTATAACCAGTTAAATGTGAGTTCAAAGTGGCAATAAAGCTGTTTTACTGGCTTTGTTTCCAGTTAATAATTCTGTTATTAATACCTGTTTCAGCCCCTCCAGCCCCACCCCCACGTTCTTCTGCTCTCGTCTTGAACATGTGCTTATGCTCTTTATCTGTTGCTTTCATGTCAGGATGTCTGCCTTCACGGTGAATAATTGATGTGGTTTATCAAAGACGAGCAAGATGCATGCTTCATCAGGCTCACTTGAGCCCTTTGATCAAAAAAATTATGCTGTGACTTCTGATATTATCAGCATCTGCTTGCATTCAACACAAAATCACTTTGAATTAAAAATTAACGACTTGCTGCTTTGCTTTGACTGTATGTTCTTGGCCCTCTCCACAGGGAACTCTAGAATATCAAGGGAGCAAGAGGAAGCCAAGAAAACTTGGGTAAATATCTATCTTCTTAGTTCTAAGCAACTGTAAACAGAAGAAGTCCTTTGTGATATTACAGAATATGCAAAACTTTCTAGAGAGGTTTCTAAAAATAAACAATTAACATATTTCTGTGCATTGACATTGGACATTTTCTGCAGAGGCAAATGTAAAACTTGCATGTACTGCTGTCTGCAGACACTAGAACTGATTCCTACAAAATATGCTCCCCAGCTCTCTCTGCGTACTATTACTACCAAAAAAATAGCATTGTTCATATTTTGAAGCTTGTTTCCCACAAGTGGAAGGTGCCAGCTGAAGGGTGTTGGAACTGAAGGGCTGTGACCTAGAGCAGTGCCAGAAGCCCTGCCAGCCCCACAGCAGCACAGTCACACTGGGCCTCTTTTCTTCCTGGGGAGCACATGTGAGGGGCTGACAGAGGCCACTGCACAAAAGGGAGTCGCTGCTTCTCTGTTAACTCAGTCAGCTCTCATTGCTACATGAGCAGTTACCTCCTGGAATAGGTAGAATAAACTAGGCTGGCTCCTCTACAATTGCCAAAATATTCACTTGCCTGATCACGTGGATCAGAGAGAACTGATGGGTGCTTACAGACACATATAGTCCAAAAATTTACCAGAACCTTCTGTGTTTTTTCCTTTGGTTTTTATTAATCTTCTGATTGTAACTGTATGAACAAGATGTCTTTGAGTCAAGCTCAAAGTCCAAATTTTTGCAAGACTGTGCAAGATTTGGTTTATTTTCTCTCCTTCCCCTAGTTTAAAAAAGTTTGTATTCTGGGAATGAAAAAAATAACATCAGACTGCAGTGCTCATCATACATCACAGAAAAATGAAAACCCCTTGCTGTCAGTAGGGCTTTTCCCAAAATTTGATGCTGTAGTCCTTGGCTCATATTCATAGCAAACCATCATCTGAAATATGATACCAAAATCATATCCTACTTGTGGAACATACACAGACAAAAAAAGCCACATTGCTTAAATTAAATGCCCATTTGGTGCAAGTAGTTGTTCTATCATTCTATACTCCCAATCTGTAAGATGATATTGGATTTCCCTGATCCTCAGAACCATTCAGAATATACAATATGATAGCAGTTGAAATATGTATAAAAGCTGTGTCTTTCTCATAAAATCATCCCTTTTTTTTCCATTCTTATAGTAGGGCTTTTCCTTTTTACATCCACGGTGTAGTTTTTATTTCTGAAGATATTGACAGTGTTTAACTTAAGGAGTGTTGTTTGTTTATTTTCAAGCCAAATCAAAGTACTGGATGGAGAGGATGAGTATTATGAATCATTATCAGCTGTTGAATCTACCCCTGAAGATGACAGTTTTCTCAGCTCTCCATCTCCTCCTACAAGAGATGTGTCTTTTGCACAAAGCTGAACCTCACTCATTCTATTGACTAATACTGGTAAGAGTATTTTCCTGCTGATAAGCTCTTCCAGTTAACTTTGTTTATGTGTGTTCATATAATATATTAAAAATATCATGTTAGCCAGTTACTTTAGTTCACTGTTTAGACCTGGGTTTGCAGGTGTACACTGTCACATTTAGCTGTATTTCTATAAGCAATTGCAGTAAAGGGGAGCAACAGTACCTGTATGTGTTGATGTTGATAATGGACATACTTATTTAGCAGCAAGGTTAATTTATCCAATTCTAGCCTCTTCTTTCCTGCCTTCCCCTCCCCTGGCTGCTGTTCCCACCCTGTGCCATCCCTTCTGTTGTGCTGGCACAACTGCTGGTAGAGCTGTGTGAAAAGTAAGATGAAAGAACTGAACTAGATTAAAAGAACACTGTACTAAAAAATTTAATTTGGGGTCATAGTGAAAATGTTTTGTATTTCATTTGACTGATATTAAACATTGTCCTTTATAACTTTCTCTGCTGTGTATGGCTTTTAACACTAGAAAAATGTACAGAGTAAAATAATTTAAAATATAATTGTGTCTCAGTTTACCTTGCAAATAGTTTTCTTCTAAAGTATTTGTTTACCATAAGCCTAACTCTAGGAATTATTTCAAATATAAGAAGTAAAACAGTTTTAAAGCTAATGTTTCACACACTGCTTCATCTAGTCCTTGTGACTGAAACCATCATTATGACCTGCTATTCTTGTTATCCCTGCAAATATTTAATTTATTCCTTAAGCTCTATGTCTGGGCTCCAATGACTCCTACATTTCCACAGCCCTCTTGTACGTAGCAAAGGGGAAAAAGTCACCTGCAAATTTTTCTACTTGCTTTTCACTTTCTTTGAAAATCCTTAATGATAACAGTATGTGACTTTCTACAGAATACTGAGATTCTTTGACAGTTTTTGTTTCCATGGCAGAAGCCAACTATTTCACCTTACTCTTTTATTTCTGGTGCAGAAGCACCATTTTGACCCATGACCGTTCTTTGCTTCTTTTCCAGACGTGCTCTTGTCAAAAACTTTTGGAAATAAAATGTTCACATTTACTGCCTTACACATTTGCTCAAAATTATTCATTTTTTCCTTTTTTAACAAACAATACTGATTAAATCTGACTGTGTATTTTACAGACCTGGCTATGATCCTTGTTTTTATCTCTGCTGCAATGAGTTTACCCTGATCTGTGCTAATAGATCTTCCTATTGGAGATGCACCTCACACCTGTTCCATAAGCTATATCATTTCTTACCATCAATGTTTCCTGACATCATCTTATTGACTACAGGACAAGGAAAGGTAGCATGAGAAATGAGAC
The DNA here is from genome assembly GCF_051311805.1 of Agelaius phoeniceus. Lineage (NCBI taxonomy): Eukaryota > Metazoa > Chordata > Aves > Passeriformes > Icteridae > Agelaius > Agelaius phoeniceus. Next base: position 31,111,224 of record NC_135271.1, on the reverse strand, counting down.
CCAAGTGCGGTCACGATATCCCCAAGCTAGAATAGGGTTCAAAAGAAGAAAAGGTAATGAAATAGTGAAAGGTAATGAAATTTCCACAAAAGCTTTGTTTCTCCTAACAAACACAGAAATTAAGTTAGGCAGGGTAGATGAGGATGAGCAAAGGAGTCCAGGAAGAATAATTCTTCAGTCATTCTTCACCCAAAATATGAGAGAAGGCTGAAGCTGGAAGTTCTAAGCCTGACAGGCACTGAAGTCTTTCAGTTCACTCCTCATTCTCCTCTGATGTACATCTAGGTAGGTGTATTTTAAAGGCTTTAATTCAAGAGCTTTTGAAATTTAGGAACTCCTTCAACAACAGAGAATTGGTGCAGCGTAAATAGAAATGGCAAATAATATGAATGCATGTGTACAGATCAATTTCTTTATATTTTGTCAAAATGTAACGAGAATGAGTATGTTAACTCATCAAAAATTATGTCACTTTCCCTATGCAATGTGTACATTCTCAGTTAATTTGTAACATCTGGATAGAAAATAAGATTATTTTTAAACAGTCAAATTACCTGCTTTACTCTTCCATTGGCATAGATCACAGAGAGTTCTAGCAATATTGATGCCTTCTTGTTCCATCCTTCCTTTTTGAAAACTATTAGAGAAAATAGAGCTTTATTATGACTGCAGTTCACATCATTATGTATAGTTAAGTGTTTATCAGTTATTTTAATTGAATGACAGTGATGTTTCCAGATACTGTGTCACCTGCCTAAAACCAGCAGTTTACCTTACACTGAGTAATACATTGTTCTGAGTAGTTAAGTTCAGAAAGAAGTAAGGTAAAGTGAAAAATAATATATAATTCAGTGGAGTACTTAATCCAAAACTGAAGTTCTATTGAAATCAATGAAATTTTGGTATGTGATAAGTGCTTTGCTGAATGGGGGCTTGAGTTTACAAGAGCAGCATCAGAACATTAAAGTACAGGCAAAATGCAAAAACTCTCCAAATACATCCCTTAGGTTTCTCCCTTTCTTCTCTTCCAATTGTTAAGCTTGTATCAATCTCAGCCATCAGAAATGGACTTCAGGAGAGATTTTAAGCAGTCTTTAATTGCATAGAAAGGGTAGAATACAGTATTTTCCTTGTTTCATACAGTGCCACTGTCTACATCTGCTGTACTTTTTTGTATTAGTTAATGTCACTAATACTTTAATACTGAATTTACTACCTAAAAGCTGCTGTTGAGTAGTATGTGTTCATTCTTGTTGCTTCTTAGCTAAACACTGTTCATGAAGTCAGTCTGTGTATTTTATTCTTTCCTAAGAAAGGAAAGAATTTACCCCCTGTCCTTATTTTTTTTGTGCTTTATCCTCAGACCTGTGAGGAGGTCTTCTCTCATCCTGATTTTAGGACACATATATACCTTTTGATTATTAAAAGCCTTGCTGTAGAACCAGGCAGTCACACTAAGACTGACCAAAGAGTTGAATTTCTGTTATCATATTGATAGAAGTGTGTGTTTGAGTTGATTGATTTGTGTGTGAAACAGGAGGTATCTCAGTGTGATGATCCTGGTCAGTGGAAGCGTATCAACAAGAATTGCTTGGATTTTCTTATTTGGCTTTCACAACCTTGAAGCATTGTTCTGATTTATTTCCTTTCATGTATATTATCCTGAAATATTAATGTATTTTGCTTAATAGTTCATAACATATCCTGTTCTTAATATTTTATAAAAGTAAAGAGTTTAAATCCTGTTAGGAAGAAGAAAATTTCTTAGTGTGTAATATATTAAACAGTTTTCAGCAGATAGGAGAGAAAAGGATGAAGCTCAACAAGGGATTTTAGTAGATTTCTTCTGTAGACCTTAATGGCACTAGAAACTGGTTCTTGCTAAGGACAATTTCTGCCTTTCAGTTATGGCAGCTGAAAAACTTGTCTCTGTGCCAAAAAAAAAAAATCGGGCAGGGAGCTTTTGGAGATTAGCCCCTTTCATTTGGTAATTTTAAATGTGCTTCTGACTTAAACATTTACATCACTTTAGTAACATAAAGGGACCTTAGAATGGGAGTAAATTGCAACCATCTTAAATTTGCCCTTAACGTGACCTCCCTCACCCATACACTGTAAGAGTTGTGGAAAGGGTCTTTTGTGTACTGAAGGTCTTTTAAGTGGCCCCTATCAGACTATCCAAGGACTTGTTGTTACTTAGAGGCTTATAAAATGTGGCTATAAATTATGTGAAACTGGGTGCTACTATCTGTTTTACACCATATAAAAATTGATATTAAAATGGGATTTAAGTCCCAATTTTAAAATTTCATCTTTAAAAAAATTATAATTGAATGTTTATACCCTTCTGTTCTAAGATTTGCAATTATAAAGGAATATTGCTTTTTTGTTGTAAAATAACTAGCAATGGGATAAATAACTCAAGTCTACCATACTCTTACTTCTCATTCCTTTTTTCATTGCCTCAAAACAGAAAGAGAATTTGGAGAGACAGCCAAACTCTGGCATTTTTAAATGTCTTCAGGTTAACCAGATAAATATAGTGCATACAATTGAAAATCAAGCCATATGGCACAAAAGGATCCTCCTATGAGAAGTGGGTAAATGGTTTAAGTACCAATATATGCATGAGACGTGGCACATACTAAACTTACCCATCCTGCTTTTAACTCTGACAACAAAATGTGAGAAGTAATGTCAGTTTTGTTGTTAACATTAAAAATACGTTTTGATAACACACCTTGTCTTTAACAGTACTCACCCTAGGAGGAGTTGTAGCAGAGTGCATTCTTAACAGAAACTGTTTCTGCTTGACAACAAAGCAGTTCTCCCAAACTGACAAAAGTAGCACAGGATGCTTTGAAAACCAAAGGCTGGGGAACAGCCCTCTGGGTCAGAGCTAAAGATTACAGAACTCAGTGAGAGGCTTTGTGTCTCATTTGTGATGGGCACTGGAACAGATAAAGGAGAACGTTGACAATTCATAATAATAGGGCCTGTGTCTTTAAATACACAGGCTGGTGCCTAACTCATCTTAATAGATTTGTCAAGAGTTATTGGATATTATTTTATTATGTCTATAAATCCAAGGTCAGCCAGAACAGTAAATATATACATTTTGTAATCATGGAACTGTTTATTGTAGTACTTATGCTGTGATGCTAAAGGACATAGAAGCAGGTAAGTGAAAAGCAAATCTTGGACTAATGTTTCCAAAAACCAGATTACATATTATTGATCAGGCCAGCAATAAGTAATTTCCTCGCTTTTGTTCAGCAGTCTTATTTCTTACTTAAATTGCAGAGAGATACTATTTTTCAGTAACTTAACTAGGATTTTATAATATAGTTGGCAAATGGAGATGGCAAGTAGGTAGATCAACGTGTGTGCTTTTTTCTGCAAAAGATCCAAGCCTCAATTTCTAAGCCAGTAGCAGTGAAAATCTCGTCTCAATCTCTAAGTGAAGCAATATCACCACAATAAAGATTGGATGTCATCCATTGGGCTGGTGGAGTTCAGTGCTGGGAGGCAGGCCGGCCTGTTGCAAGTGTTTCCAAAAATTGTTGTGCTACTGATCATGGCAAGTCTCTGACAAAGACCTATCTAAAACTGGAATAGTAGAACTGGGGGTCCCATACTGTCTAATGCACTGGTGGAGATGGTTGAGGCCAGGACAGGGGTAGCAGAATCTTGAGGTTCTGGTGGAAGTGACCCTCAGAAAGCTGAGTTTTGGAGTACAGCATCGCAGTACAGCTCAGAAATGGGGGTATGGAGAGGCTGCGTTGGGGTCCCTAGCAAAGGAGAGGATTGGGCAGGAGGTACTTCCACAAAACTGTGTGACATGGTTTATTTAGTGATTTTTGGTTTTGCTGCTGCTCCCTGTTATAAGTAATAAATCAACACAGTTGCACAACTGGAGAGATTATGTAAAGACTTCTGTGACAAAATGGCTCTTACTGAGATCGCAAAGTCTTTGAAACAGAAACTTTAGTTTTGTAATTTCTACTACCCCAGGAATGAACATTCAGTCCTTGTTCTGTAGGATTAGTTTGATGGAAGTTTACATCCAAATCCAAAGGTAAGTGCTGTACTTAAGGCAGACACAGACTTGATTTATTTGATTAAATTGACCTGTTAGAAATTAAGTTTTGAAAGAAAAACAAAATGTGAAACTTCATAAAACTGTAAGTTTTGGTAGCTTGTTTTGCAATCTCAGTACAGATTTACAGCTGAGTTCCAATTGGAAATTGGTATTGATTGATTAGGTTGCTCATTTAACATTCCAGCATGCTACAACAATAATGCAACAGACCGTGATAAAATAGGATGTGATCTAACAGGACATGACCGATGGGATGAGAGTAAAACGCTGGGTTTGCTAGTAGTGCTGTGCAGTAGCTCAGATTGGCATCTTGTGTGCTTTGATTGTTCATTTCATTTTACTGTCATCCTACTGAGTTGAACATTTTAAAAGACAACGGTGTTTTTCCATCTGTAAGTCATGGAAAGACAGATGGATGTGGAGAATCTCCACCTACAGCTCCTTGACTGAATGCCACTGCCCACTTAGTGGTAGAGAAATCCCTTCTGGAAAACCAGAATGTCTTTAAATATATTATATTGTGACATGCTTTTTTAATATGGGAACTTAGAGTTATTGTTAATTCTTTTTAATGAGTACAAGTAAAACAAACTGGTTCTTATCAACATAGCTGCTATATTATAAACACTGCTTCTGTTACACTGAAGTTAATCCCCAGTCCTTTTACAAGAAACTCATCCTTATTAAAGTAACATTAAGAGCTTCTTTTTATTGATCTGTTCCTTTCACTTAATGATAGGAACTTACTGATGTTTTAGTAATAACCTTGCAAGCTTTATCTCATTTTACTTCAATGTGTGTTACAGATAGATGCTGTGGAAACTAACTTAGCATAAACATTTTGCAGATGTCTTTAAAGGTTAAGGAAAAAAAGGTTTAGTTGCACTGCATGTTAACAAAGATGGCTGAAAAACTGCAAGATAAAAGAGAGCCTCGAGTATGAACATCAAAGAATTGTTAATGACAAGAAATACCATTAGGGTTAGCATCCCTTTTGTTTCAGCCCCCTCACACCTGCAGTGTGTTGCAGATTCTGTCTTTGTTGGCACATCTGAATTACTTCCATTAGCATTTATAGAAAAGTGGCTGCAAAACAACAGAAATGTACTCCTGATTTTCTCTGTTGCTCCAAAAAAGTAACATATTAGGTTCTCTGTGGGTTTCCTTCAAGGTACAGTATCTTATTGTAAAGGAGACTGTAGAGCCAGGATTCCGTTGATTGCAAATGAGCTAGGTTGAAAGGAGAGGGAGCTTTTGATACTGCTAGAGAACTAATATAAGCAACTACAAGAAGCACACATAAGAAGCTCAGACATTAGCAATAGCAAAATCAGAGCGTGAAATTCAGATTAGCCCTCCACAGGCTGTGAGAGGGAGGGGGTATTGGAAGACTTGGCATGGCTAAAGGTGTAACCTGTTTCATTTGGCCCCTGAAAATTTTTAACAGATGGTGGGACCAGCTGTCTTTTTCAGCCATTTAATAAACTCTTCGGTGGTAACAGTTTGGAAAGTGGGGGGTTTTGAGTTTTAGGCCAGAGGAAAAAATAAAGAAATCTGTCCCAATTGTCTTTGCCAAATAGAGAAGTCTGGAAACATTATGGAAAGTTAAAGTGAAAAATCTAATTGATGATATTGTCCTGATTATACATTTCAACAGAAGAGAAAAAAAGAACTGCTTGTGCCCAAGTGGACCAGTGCATTAAAAAATGCCTATTATGTTGTAATCTTTATCTGTCATTTTAATTTCAGCTCTTGCAAAGAGGCACATAATGAGAAATTTTAAATGAACTGTAGAATGAGAAACTGCCTTACTTTTTGAGACATGATACTATGTTAAAGAAACAGGCAGGGTGATTTCCCATATTAAAAATGAGAAATACCTTTTGGATAAGATTAGGCTTACACTGTCTGCCTAGGTGAGTACAGTAGTCACTGAACTTGCATAACACAGTGTTATAAAATGACAATAAACTGCTGTTTGAGGAACATAGTATGTTGAGCCTCTAATAAAAGCCTTAGTGATATGTGAGATTTTATTTGAGAGTTTACAAAAAAAAATTCAGTGCAACTGCATTCATTTCTTCAATGAAATTATTTTTTTTAAATTAACATTTCCAACACAACACTTAAATGGCAACTCTCAATTTTATGAGATGTTTTATTTAAAAAGCATGTCTAGTGTCTTTGAACAAAACAGTTCTTTTTGCACATTTACATGCTACCCAGCTGAGCAGCCAACCCTTCCATTTGACAAGGGCTTTGTTCTGCCTACAGGCCTATTATAAGCCCTAGATTGTTTGCCCTTAATAAATTGCAACAATAAGACAGAAACCTCTTTCAGGTTAAGAGAAATAAAACATGTTGCCTACATAGCAAAGCATATGAGGTTTAATAATGACAACAGAAACATATCTACTAAATCTCATTTGCTTTGCTCCCGGATCACTACAGTTAAGATAGTACAAAAAACGTTAGCATCTTTCCATGCATCAAACAAAAGATTAAAGAAAACAAGAGTGGGACAAAACAGCTCCAGCTACAAAATGTGGGTTTTTTCACAATAAAAAAGTCGTACTGAATGCTATGTAATAGAAACTAGTGGGAACTAAACAGAAAGAAATATGAACCTGATTAAACGTAGAGCAAAAAAATGTATTTAACTGAAACGTATGATTTTGTATTATCAAGAGGAAGAAAAGAGCGCAAATTGTTTAAATTTAAGAATTTATAGTACTCTCTAATGTGTTGGTGCATCTGCTTGTATGTACCTTTCAGACCCTCCCCTGAAACACAAAGCCCTACCAATTTTACTTTTATAACAGCTAATGAGCATTCTTCTGTGGCTCAAGTGTTGGTGGAGAACTTGTGATCTTAAACAAAATTGTTAAGCCCTGTTTCTGAGGCCCCACTGGTAACATTCAGCTGTCAGCTGTGTTGTGTTTGCTGAGATTGTTAGAGATGGCTACCTTTGCTGAACCTAGATGTGCATGAGTTTTACACTTAAGCTGGAAATTCCCAGTGGTTTTTAGAGTATATCTGCAAATTATGGAGAAAATAGGAGGCAAAAAAGACAACATTCTGGACTCCCTGTGCAACAGTACAATTGAAGAAGGTGAGCATAAGTGTTGTTAAACCACTAAGTATAAGCAGTAAGAAAGAGTTTTCTCTATTAGAAACTCATTAGTAACTCAATATAGTGCTTTCAGAAAGAAATTCCAGTCAGTGTTCCATTTATAGCTTACTTTTTTAAATTCTTTTTTTAATTTGTACATGGAAGTTCTGAGAATATAAATATTTCCTTCCTTTGATTATAAGACAAGTGCATACAGGTAGTACTTGAAAATGTTGCTGACAGGCTAGAAGTGATACAAACTTTCAGAGGAAATACAGTGTTTATGACAGGTATTGATTCAACTGCATTAAAGGCTACTTTTCTTTCTTTTAAGGTATTTTTTGAGCTATGGACAATACTCTGAGGATTATAAGATACTTTCTTGGGAAATTTCAGTATTTCCTACTGAAATTTCTCTTGCCATTTCTGCTCAATTACAGCATGCAGGAAACATGGTCATGGTTTTTCTCTCTGTCTTCCTTTGTGTTAAAAGAATTAGAGGGGGATTCTTCACTGTCTCTGCCACAGTGCAGTGGTAAGGTGCCAGCTTCACTGCTTCTTCCAACTGCTGCATGGAACCAATGGAGAGCACATGATTTGTTATTTCTGAGGGGGCAGAGCTTGCTTGTTTCACCCTGTGGCTTCCCACAGTGTTAATCTCTGTTGTATCCAATTTCTGGGTGACACTTGGGGGAGAACTTTCAAAGGATGGGCATGAAGAGAGAGATATTAATGGTCTTTCATAAGGGAATTAATGGCCTTGGGGACAATGCAGAAGAAAACTTCTATGAGAGAGACTTAGAAGAAAAGAGAGGAAGCTACATGAGACAAGAAGAAAAAATACATGAACCATTAGGTTTCATGGTAGAGGCAACCTTTAGTAAATTTTTGAATATTTTTCTCATCGTATACTATAATAAGGCAGTAAATCATCTTGCAGAGTGTCTTAAAATGTATGTAATACCTGTAGGAGAAAACCACTTTAAGATGCTTTAGAAGATTCTTGAGAAGCCAAGTGCTATAGTTTAGAACAAAATTACAAATGGATTAGTAATTCAAATTACAAAAGCAAAGGCAAATAAAATGTTCCTGATATAAAATTCCTCCCTTTTCTACAATGGGAAATTGCTGTAATACTGCAATCTGTATCTTGAGATCTGGTTCCTCTTTCAAAGATCAGGGAAAAAATCTTCAATTTTTGATGGTTCAAAGTAAAACATTTTTTCTTCTCTAGACCTGCAGTACTTCATCAGTATCAAGTTTTTAAAGGATTATTTTATAATCATTATCTTATATCTTACTGTAAGCTTTGGAAAAAGTATTTTCTGTCATAAGTTTACAGAAAATGTCAGCACAATAAAAAATCTGGAATTATTAATTTTCAAAAATAGTAATTGTTCAGTGTGCTAGAAATTTAGTGGTTTTAACTTCAGAAAGACAGACTACAAAGCAGGTGATAAAAATCATAAGTGATGTATAGTATATATTATCAGCAAATATTTCTCCAGGTGTCTCTCTATAAATATGCTACTAGATGGTGTGATGGAAATATCTTTTCTTTGATTTCTCCATCATTTTTTAAGCATTTTGAAGCAAAAATAGTGGTAATCTTTCATCTGAGGAGATTGTTTTCTCTCTTTTCTTCATCATGAGAATGATGTAGTGTAAAAATAACTTACTTTTCTCCTTTTATTGAGGTTCATTACATTGCAAAAAATGATTGGCTTCTTTAGGCAAACTACACAGAGATGGATATTCCTAGCATATATTTTTCACCTTCAAATTAAACAGAGCAAGAGATCAGAAAAATACTCAACAATCAAAATACATCACTTCAATTTTTGCAGATCGGTCTTGTAAAAACCCTTGCTTCTCTCAAACATCTAAATATAGATACTATTAGTTTCTCCATTTATAAAGATCTCAGATATTTACAGCCCATTACAATTAAATATATAATCTGTCTGCTCAGACAGACTAAACCTGGGTACTTGTATTAAGATCACACTGGTTTTGGTTTTGACAAAATAATTAATCAGTAGCTGGAAATTTGTGTTTACCAGTAGCTCACATACACTCTTGACAGGCAGGAATACAAACTTCTCAATATCCTATGATCTTCATTTAGCTCTTTGTATATCAGCATATATTGGTAAAGGACAACAACAAAACCTGGATTGAATTTAGGACATCAAGGAAGGGTGCTGAACAAGGGATAGACATAAATAATTGTCCACATCCTGTAAATTCTTCTGAATGGTCAAGAGCAAAAAATAGCCTAAACTTTTATTTCCCTTTTGTACTCTCCAGACTTCCATTATGTGAACATGCTGCTTCCCTCATAACTAATGCCTGTAAGACTGTTAGAGGGAACCAGCCAAACATGAGTTGATGGTAAGGGCAAAAAGCAGTGTCCCAAAACTTAGCTGATCGAGCAATATAGTTGTGAGCTTGTGCCTCATGTGTTTGCAGAGGATCAGATTCACTATGTTTGACCATATACAGTAGTGCAAGGATTCACTGGAAAAAGTTGGTGGAGCACTTACTGAGGGTGAGAGAAAACTGGCATAGAAAAAGGGTCTACTTGTTGTGGAGAAAATTAGCTCTTCTAATTGCTCCCACGTGTGAGATCAATGAAATACAGATGATAGCGTTACTTGATTCCCAAAGCTGTTTCTGGAGCAAAGCTTGCAGATCTGTCCTCAAGGGAGGTCATCGCCACTGAGAGTGGTTGTTTTCATGATTGGCAAGTGGAACTAGTGCCTTGGATAGAATCCTGTAGTGAGGAGTTTGCTAAAGCAGAGAAAGGATGGGCTGTTAAAGTAAGCAAATACCTAGTTATTTCTGCTCAGTATGTTCAGTGTTAGAGTTATAGAAGCATGTCTGGTTGTTAAGTACAGCCCACCTAATGTGTATTTTGTAAACCAAAGGTGCTGGGCTCTGGTTTTTACCTATCATATGCTCTCATCGCTGTCCACCAGGAAGAGTAGAAATATAGGTATTGTGGGTGTGTTGGTTCATGCAGCTTTATTTGCATAGGCTGCATGTTTGTCTCTTCATTGCCTCCACAGTCTCACTGCTGCCTCTCTGCATGTCCAAGTTTATGTGGGTTTTACTCTGTCTGAAAGATTAACAACTGCTCATAATTCAAAAGTTGCTAAGAGAGTGTACAAGTGTCAGAAGAGACTGATGTGAAATCAGGGGGATGGGAGTGCTACAGAAAAGAGTTTGGATTTTGCAAGGGAAATAAGTTGCAACATGGTATTATTTGGTCCCAAGCTGTGGGCCTCTGCTCATCAGTCCAACTCCCTGCACTTCAGTAGGGTTGATATATGACATTGAACAAGGTATGTGATCCCCTGTGTTGCCTTTGATAAAAAAGCTATAATAACATAGTACATCTTTATAGAGGGGTTGTGAAGATAGATGCTTTAAAGATGATGACCTCAAAGTGACTAAAGCTCCTCCCAGTACGTTCACTGAAGTTTGACCTCCTTCTTACTCAGGACTGTCACAAGATTTTGCTTATTGATCCTATTTCTTATGTGTCTACCCAGCTCGGCAGCTGCCCTCCTGTTACTCAGAAAAATATCCTGAATATTCCTCTCACACCTGGCTGGTATATCCTTACATACCCTGTCACTGGTAAGCTTGGCAAGTTGACAGCTTACAAAAAGAAGAAAGGGAAACTGTGTAGTTGCTTTTCTGGCTGGTGGCAGGAGAGAGCAGGGAAGGGGAGACAAAGTTTCCACCCCTTATCTAGGTTGGATGTATGTATGAGTTGAATGTCAGAGGTGGCTGTATATGGCTGCATAGAGCGAAATGTTGAAGAACACCCCACAGAGATGAAAACAGCTTCAATCAATTGCTCAGGCTGAGCTGCTCCATTCATCTTGGTATTCTCATAATCAGTGTCACCAGTATTAACATGTGTAATTCCATGCTCATTCTTAGCTTCCACAGTCAGTCTCAGCACTGATGTGCTGTCTGCTTGGAGGTTACCTTTTCTCTTCACCTAGATGGTTAGGCTTTTGCTTCTGACCCCTGCCAAAATGCTGGGCTACATTCAGACATCTGACCAGTGTAAGTTCAGAGTCTGTGCAGCTCTGTTTTTCATACATTCCTCCTCTGCTGTCTTCCAGTTGTTGATGCTTTACTTTGGAGCACTGCAAATAGTGTCTAAATTATAGTGGAGAAGCATATACCAAAAGAAAGAACAAAGCAGACTAGATTGTGCTATTTCTAAGTATTTATAAGAAAATACTGATCAGCTGGAGCCTGTCTGACTGGTAGAGCAACAGTAGGTAGAGGAAATGATTCGTTTTATAGGCAGTGTGATCAAGATCCTGTGAAGGCTGTAACATAGAGAGCAGCAGTTGAATTGATGACCAGTGAGGCATATGGTATCTAAATTAACAGCATAGGATCTCCCAGGAGGAGGAGGTCACCAGGGTATCAGAAGGCTGAAGCAGAAAGTTCATTTTGTCTCTTCCCATATTGAATTCCTGAGATGAATGCTATACTAATTTGGAAAACTAGATAAAACTGGAGATGTAACACCTTCTCTTGAGTCTTTGCAATAGACTTTAATGGATAAAGTTATGCACATTCCTAGAACTACCTCTAGCCTGTGTACATTTCTAAAACTTTATTTAGAGGGATTTTGATTACTGTGTTCTCTTGTAAACAGTCTTACTTCTAGAATGCAAATTACCTTACCCTTAATGAGAACAGGCAGCAGAAATTCATAAATCAACTGATAACTGTATCTCATTAAAGAGAAGCACTGGCACTACAGAGCAGCTTCTTTTTGAATCACTCTGTGTGCCAAGTACACTTAGCATGTGTAGCAATGGAAGTAGAAAAAAAGTAGTAAATCATGAGCCCAATTCAGTTTTTCTGGGCATCTACTCCAGTGCCTTCTGTAAGAATCTTGACAGAATATTATTTTTCAGCCCCATTGTGCATTGATAAGAATGGCAGCATTTTATAAAGTTAGTCTGATTACAGATTAAATTGCATGACTTGGCATTTGGATTTTTCTCCAAGCTTCTTTTTAAGACAAAAAATTTGGAAAATAGTTCTTTGTGGTTTAGTGTGACCTCCTAAGACGCAGTCAGTAGTTTTCAGTTGCAGATTTCTATATCATTTGGGCATTGGAGTGCCAGCACTGCAGCATCGTAGTCTCATTCCTATTTCCAGGCATAAGAACAAGGTAATTTAGACTAATAAATTTCCACTTTGTTGCAGTATCTGTGTTTTGCCAGGTACTCTTCTTTCTTTCATATGTAATATGTGCTTATGTCAGCTCAATGCCAGTAGATTATGTGAGTTTTCTTCATGTAGTAGGAAAATAGGAGTGTGAGATTTACTGAGGGAGAAAAGCCCAAAAATGTAACAATTTGAAGATCTTATCTTTTTTCTCCCTCTGTCTCAGAGATTCCAGAAGTGTGAGAAAAATTATACTGTTCATTAGACTAGTTCATGAGTCATGGCCGTGCTGATATACTCATCTTTGAGGAGAATATCCTTTCTCCTCATCTTGTCTGGGTTCTCAAACAGCTGGTCAAGCTGTTTGGCCCTGAGCAATAGGAGCTGATTGAAGACTGAAGTGAAAGGTGATTTATTCCCAGATTAGGGTTGTTTGCTTTCATTGGCATGGCCAGCCAGCCAGCAGAAGGTGCATGCCTCAGCCAATACTCCTGAGGTTTCGGCTGAGCTGGGGTAAGTTGTTCAAGGTTTGGTGAGGAGCAGCCTCATAATCTATGTGCAGAACTGAGGCAAGGAGCTCCTCTTTTCAAGCCTGGAGCAGTTGTGTGTATGGCAAGGGTCATTCCCCTTGTAAAGAAGGGGAAGAAAGCTGACTCTAGCATGTAAGAGTATGGTTAGAATGACTTCATCTTTTTATAGCTCTATGAAGATGGAGAGCATAGTAAAAAATATTGTGTATTTGAAATACATTTGAAATAATTTTATTTATTGTATTTTAATTTTCAGAATTGGAGGGAGGGAAATTTATATTTGGGTAGTTAATGTAATTTATGCATTTAACTATTTATGTATTATTCTGCACCACTTAAGGCGTCAATTTATGAAATGACGCAGAAACATACTGTACACTGCTTTCCTGAAAAGACTTTTCTGCCAGTCTATGAGAGCACTGTTCAGCTAGGGAGAGATAAGTCATTTCAGAATTGTAATTTAATTTTCCCCAATCTTTCATGGGATCCTGAACCTCTGGTGGCAGTCAAGAAGACTGGCATTTAAAAAAAACCAAACACCTCAATTTAGAAATCTAGTTTTTCTAGGTGCTGTTCAAAAACTCTCCCCCTGTTGGGGGCACTCACCTATGTCATAGTTTATAGGCTGCCTTTCACTAATATGTATGCATAACTGGAAAAACCTACCTTGAAAGCATTATACAGAGAGGGTCTTCAGATTCTCTCCCATAGGGTGAAGACAATATCTCTTTCCTGAGACACCTTTAATGCCAGTCATGTACCATACCTGTGTCCCTGTTTTGATCCTCACAATGTAACTATTAGGCTTTTTCTTCATATCTCTGGGCTTTTCCCCCCAACTAAAGTGAAGTTGTTGAAGAGTTTATGTAGAGCACTTGCCTTTTATAACAAAGATTATGGACATTTTTATATGTTCTTGTTCAGTAGTCCTTGAAGAATGGGTTATTTCAAAAGTGCTTCTTGAAATATTGAAAAATACTGCCATTAGAAAATACTTACTGTTTTCTCTACCAAAAGGTTCTAAAATTACAGCATGAGTTTGTTAAATAACAGGTGTATTTTTACAGTGTTGGATTGATCCACTCAGCCAAATCAACAGCAATGTGGCAGCCATGTGATCGTCCAGTATTTGTGTGTAAGTTAAACAAGGATCTTTCTGGATAAACTTTGTGCTGTTTCCAGTTCTAACACAGTGTAGACACAGACAGCTGTTTAATTTTTCAATAAGTATACTAAGTAACTAAAACTAATTATCATGAGACAAATTTTTAGATAATATACTCTCTGTAGTTAAGAGGAAGTAAATAACAATTTAATTACCTTTTCATTCTGTACTAACTGCAATGTAAAAAAATTAGCTATATGTATCTGTAGTCATAAAATTAAAAGTTCCCATCCAGTCTTCCCCAAACAAATGCATTCCATCAAAAATACAGAGGCTTTTTTTACCTAGTGTTTCCCCAAAGGAGAGAACAAGCAGGATGCACACAGCAGATCCTTTTCAGCTGCTCACCAGAGTCTTGGTTTGCTTTCTGTTTTGTAGGAGTCCATTTCTAGCTGTTAGAGCTGTGACAAAAATGCAGCCATGTATGCCAGAGGCAGAGAGCATTTCCAGAAATATTGAAATTATCATCTTGAACTAAAAGTGTCCCAGGCATTCCAAGTAGAGCCAAGAATAACACTTTCAATATTGTTATGATTAAGAGTCTGATTCCTTTTTTAAAATATGGAAACCAGGGAAGTAAGTATATCCAAAAATGTTCACCAGTGTTCCCCAAGACAGGAGGAAGAGTCACAAAGGGCCAGCCAAAGATAGAGCAGAAGATGAATACATTAAGATATTTAAAACTTCAACAACAATTTTGTGAGGCATTAAACTTTGTGAGGCATGAAACTTGTTCTACTTCTCATAAAGGGCAACTCAGCTTTCAGAAGTTTGGGAAATCCTCTATTAATCTTTGTCAAATCTATACCTACACTGGGAAATGTTGAGGCAAGCCTTTAAATCCTAAATATGCCTTAACATGTGCCAATCTTGTCTAGAATTTTGTGGTTTTCCCTAAAGCACAGGAAAAAAAGCAGGAGATACCATAGCAGTTTTTAATGTTTTTTATTTTCATCTACTGATGTTCAAATTACACTGTGTGAACTGGTAATCATCTTATGCAGTCATGTTGTCTACTGTAAAAATGTGAATATGCTGAAGTAAATAAAAATAGTATTAATGGCACATACCTCAGAACTATTGACGGTGTATCCACACGTGCCTGAAGCTATATACCTAGGGTAATTTACCTTCTGGTGAAACTTCTTGCTGTTGTGGATGGGTGGATTCTGTTAGTACATCTTTAAACCAGAAATGAGGGATGGTGTGAAGACACGGCCTTCTGGAGCAAGCTTATTAAAGCTTTTTCAGGTTTAAATTTTGCCACTCTTATGGACAACTTGACTAGGAGGTTTGGCTCAAAGTTAATGCAGCTGTTCACTTTAAAATGATCCTGTCTCTGATTCTTTGTCACAATTGCTAAAGAACAGTGTTTAGTGGAAAGCAATGCAGGAACCCCAGGCTGTGGACAGGCAGGCGGCCAGAGCCGATCAAAGTTTGATCATGGGGGGGTCAAGGGAGATGACTGCAAATGACTTTGGAAAAGTGAATGTCATGAGAGGACCTGGCTGTGGCAGCGTGAGCCATCACTGGGACAGGTTGTGGGGTAGGCTCCAGGGTGAGGTACTTGGGGCCCTGAAGTCAGAGGCACAGCAGAAACCATGGAGGGCACCACTGGCATGCAAGCAGCTGTTATTCCAGGTATGCTGCCTGCATTCAAACCAAGGTCCACAGAACCCTGCATGGTGGTACAGCCACTCTGGGATACCTGGATCTGAAAAATCCTGATTTTTAAGACACCTATCTAAGAAACGGTGATGGTGACTCGTGATTTACACCTCCTGTGTTAAATCGACAGTATCCATGCAGCCCAGTGCAGCCTGAGCCCCTCTGACCCCGGGGGCGGTAGGGGTCTCGCCGCCCGCCGTAGCAGGCAGGGTCCCATGGAGGCAGCGGGGCTCCGGGAGCTCCCTGCGCCTCAGCCCCGTGACTGGAGCAATTCAGGCTCCGGCTCTGCCTCGGGGCCGCCGGGCTGCCCCCGGCGCGGCCCTGCCTCCCCGGTGGGCCCAAGAGCTGCTCCGGCCCCTACAGCCCCGCCGCTGGGGACCGGCCCCTTGAGCTGCGGGCCAAAGCTCCAGCAGGGCTGTGCTGTTCAGCGCCGCTCTCCGAGCTGCCCCTGGCCCGGCTGCGGCGCCGGGAGCAGCCCCCAGCGCCCCGGCCCCGCGCTGCAATTCAGCTCTGGTGTCCCTTTGCTTTACACTAGGACGGAGCGGCAGCCCATTTCTCATGGAAATCGTGCTTTGTGTAACTGAATTGACACTTGGCCTTGATACCTGTATCTCCTGATAACTGAAACAAATTTCTAAAATAAATATTGTACTTTGATCTTCCAGCCCTGCATTTTTAATGACAGCTCTGAACATCACTTCATTAAGAATACATTTCAGGAGACTGAAATGCTCCGAGTTTGAACACTAATTATTTGTACAGAAAATTATGACTGCAGCGTTTCATTTTTCAGCCCATTGGTTTCTTCGAGAAATGAGAATTTATTCTCGATTTTTAGGTAATGTACTTTCTAGGATGCAGATTTATGGCATTTGTAGTGTAGAAACTTATCCAGTTTTCCACTAACTTTTTTGCAACTTGACAAATTATTTGGGTTCGTCGAGATATATGGGGAAATACCGTACTTTAGAGAATGGAGGGAACCTCGGGGTGTTCAGTGTCTCCTGATCTACCTATCCCCTCTCATTTCGTTTAGAAACATTGTTCTGAGTATTCATCTAGCAATTACTAGGTAAAACGAATTAACAAAAATCGAGGTAGGGGTTAAATCGGGCATCTCGCATATCTCTGGGTTTGACATAAGTTTGGAGATACGGAGGTTTAGGGACAACGCAAGCGCGAGCGCCGCCGTTCCGCTCGTCTAGCGAGTTATTGCTCCTCCGGGAAGCCGAGGTGCGGGTCGGGCTCCCCACGTGTGGCTCCCCCTCAGCTCCGGCTGCCCCAGCTACAGCTTAGACCAGAGGGGACGACAAGTGCGCTCCTGCCCCGATGCGGCTCTAGGGGCGCGGCTGGAGCGTGGCAGTGAGCGGGGGGCACCCGAGGGCTGCGGGCGGGGGTGCGCGGGGTAGTGCCTGTGTGCGTGTCCTGCCGGCCGCGCTGTCGGCCGGGGCTCGCTGTGGTTCCCCGTTAGCCGCCATGTCCCGTGTTGACGCGGCGCAGCCCCCGGCAGATCGCTCAGCGGCGGTACTGGGAGGTGTTCGTGTTTGGTGGATGGAGGTGCCGGGCCGCGGGGTCCTGCAGCAGCGGCGAACCTTGCCTCGATGCATCAGTGCGTGGTAAAAGCGCTGGATGCGGGACCCATGTCTTCCTGTTGCCAACCTGGTGAAGCGGTTACCTGGCACATGGGAAGAGCTTGATATGGCTCCTGCGTAGTGTTACATGGGGTCGAGCTTTTATTTCTCCCCGGGACTCAATATGGAGCCGTGGGAGAGGACTTGGCACTTTAATCCCTTCAAAGAAACCGATCTAATTCAAGCCCTACAACTCTTGAAAGTCTTTGAGCGCACAGTGATTGTTTCCACAGGAAAGGCAGATAAAGATCTCTGTGTGCTGGCGTTTAAAGAGACTTCAGTGGCGGTGCGAATACAATTGAACCCAGCGACTGCGGGGAGGATCGAGTTACCTGTGCAAACAGCTCCAGAGGACCAGAGCCAGCCGGCATCTGCCCGAAAGAGTACCCCCACCTCCTCAAGACGGAGATGAACGTCCTGGTTTGGTACCTGGCCAAACAGGCCGGCGTTTGCGATGGCCTCGGAGCAGATGGGGAAGCGGGGAGGAGAGGAGCGCGTTTCCAGGGCCCCCGGCGGAGCGCGGAGCTGAGCGGGCCCGCGGAGAGGCGCGGGGCCCCGCCTGCCCCTTGCTGGGCGGCACATGCGAGGGGGCCCGCCAGATCTGCAGCCCACTGAGCTCAGCAGCCGACGGTGGCGGCAAGCTGTGACCCAGATGTGCCTGGTGCTGGTTAGAGGGTCAATAGCCTCACACATGGTCGAACGCAAGACAGGTTAGATCCTTCATACACACATGCGTATAGAGATGTACAGACAGAGGCCGAAAGGTGCGGGATGAAGTAACAAAGCGCTTGGGGCCGACTTTGTCTTTGGGGCAGGAGGTGAGAGAGCAGGGGAGGCAGAGACCCGATAGCAGCGTTCGTGCTCCCGAGGAGCCACCCCGATCTCCACTCCCCGCCGGCGCAAGACAGGCCGGCTCGGCAGGCCCGCCAAGAGAGACTCCGGTCTTCATTTAAAGAAATTATGCTCCTTACACCCGGCTCCCGCTAGGGAAGAGGAAACTTTTCCCTTCTGTTTCCCGGCTGCCCGGTTTGTCGGTGTGTCTGTCTGAGAGAACGGTTGCTGCTGGTGGCAGCCCGCTGCTCCTCCCCGGGCCCGGCTGGGCGCCTGGCCTGGCCCCGCGCCAGGCGGGGGCTCCCGGTAACAAGGGGGCAATGCCGGCTGAGCGAAGTGAAACAAATCCAGCTACCAGAGGAGAAAATGCGCGGTTATTTGCCGAGTCATATCGAGGGCATACCCCTCAGCCTCGGGGGAAGGGCGGGCGGAGGGAGGGAGCGGGGAGGAACCACCGACAATTACTCCAGGGAAGTTTGACGGCTGGGATTGACCAGCCCCGACCAGGTGAACTCCATGTGCTATGTTACCTTCAGTCTTTAAACACTATCAGAGGAATCCGGAGGCAGATTCCTCGAGCGATAACAAAGACGCGTTGTCACTTTAGGGCTCTGCCACAAATTTAATTGCAAAAAAAAAAAAAAAAAAAAAGGAGGGGAGATCCAGTGTCTTGCACATCCAACGCGAGGGTCTCTAGGCGGTAAGGGGTCCTTTGATCAAGAAAATCCAATTATTTGTGTATATACATTTCCCACATAGTGATTACTTCATTAATTGTCCCGCCTTTATCTCCTCCCTTCCCATCCCCCCTAATAATCAGTTCTTTTATCCAGACCAACAAACACACCATAGGAGCTTTGTGGATTCAAAGGATTTGCTTTCGCTTCTGAAAGAGCCGCTATTCTTTGATGATTGGGTAGCGGCAAACTTCAAAGCCATAAATCTTCCCTCTGACTGGTTGGCGGCCCGGCAAAGTCCTTATCAAATTCTTGGAGGTGATCCTGGCGCAGTCAGACAGTCCGCGGAGATCGCGCAGCGCGGGGGGGTGGGACGCGCACGGAGGCGAAGAGATCAGAAGGAAAGGGAGAGAGAGGGGGAGAGAGAAGGAAACTGGGCAGCTCCTCGTCTTCCCCTTGGCGTCCTCATGCCGCGGCAGTGCCCCGGCGCCTTCCCTTCGCCCCGGGCGCAGTAGCCATGGCCGCGGTGGCAGTCCTCCGGAACGATTCCCTTCAGGCTTTCCTCCAGGTCAGTACCCGCACCCGGTGTTCCTCGAACTGTGCCGAGTCCCACGGTTGTGACCCGCATTGCGCGGGGGCAGCTGGTGTCAGCCGCCTCCCTCCCGGGGCTTTTCCCGGCGGGCGACCCGGAGAGGTAGGTGGGGACCCCGCGGTAGTAGGAGGCCGGGCTCGGGCTTCTAGGGCCTGGAACTTCCCTCTCCTGCCAGCAGCCCGTTAGTAACTCCAGGCAGTGCTCCGTGGCAAGGGGTGTGGGGGGCGCGGGGGCTGCCTCCCTGCCCACAGCGGCTGCTTCCCCAGCTCAGGAGCGGCAGCGGGGCCGGCAGCGCCGGCCGCAGGCGGGACCGGTCTCTGGGCGGAGCGGGGGGGCCGGGCACGTCCTGCCCTCTGGGTGCGCATTGTTTTCGGAAAGTTTACCGGCCGTGCGGGGAGCGGCGGGCCGGCCCTAGCCGCGCACGGGCAGTGGTGCGGGAAGTTTCTCGCAGGCCGGTGTCTGCGGGCGGCGAGTAACGCGCTCTCTTCCCTCCTTCCCTTCTCCCCTCCCTCCCGTTCCTGCGCAGGACCGCACCCCCAGCGCCTCCCCAGACTTGGCCAAGCACTCGCCCCTGGCTCTTCTGGCCGCTACTTGTAGCCGAATCGGGCAGCCGGGCGCAGCGCCCTCGGATTTCCTGCCGGTCTCCTACGACCCGACGCTGGGATCCCCCTCTAGGATCTTCCACCCGTGGAGCGGCGAGATGCCAGCGCACTCCCCGGGAGGGCTGCCGCCGCCACATCCCAGCTTGGGGTTGACCCCTCAGAAGAACCACCTGCAACCCTCCTTCGGGGGTTCTCACGAACTGCCCCTCACCCCCCCGGCGGACCCCTCCTATCCCTACGAGTTCTCCCCCGTCAAGATGCTGCCCTCCTCCATGGCCGCCCTGCCGTCCAGCTGCCCGCCCGCCTACGTCCCCTACGCCGCCCAGGCCGCCCTGCCGCCCGGGTACTCCAACCTGCTTCCGCCCGCCCAGCCCTGCCGGCAACTGTCGCCCAACCCGCCGCCCGAGGACATCCCCTGGTGGAGCATCCAGCAGGCCAGCGCCCCGGGCGGCTGCGGCCACCGCTTCCCCGCAGCGGCGGCGCTGCCGCGGAGCCTGGTGCTGGGGCACTCGGACTTCGCTCAGTACCAGACGCAGATCGCCGCCCTGCTGCAGACCAAGTCTCCCCTGGCGGCAACGGCCAGGAGGTGCCGCCGCTGCCGCTGCCCCAACTGCCAGTCGGCCGCGGGCAGCGCCCCTGAGGCGGAGCCGGGCAAGAAGAAGCAGCACATCTGCCACATCCCCGGCTGCGGCAAGGTGTACGGCAAGACCTCGCACCTGAAGGCGCACCTGCGCTGGCACACGGGCGAGCGGCCCTTCGTCTGCAACTGGCTCTTCTGCGGGAAGAGCTTCACCCGCTCCGACGAGCTGCAGCGGCACCTGCGGACTCACACGGGCGAGAAGCGCTTCGTCTGCCCCGAGTGCGGGAAGCGCTTCATGCGCAGCGACCACCTGGCCAAGCACGTCAAGACTCACCAGAACAAGAAGCTGAAGGCGGCGGCGGACGGCGTCAAGCGGGAGGACAGCCGCGACCTGTGACTGCCGGGACAGCCGGCGGCTGCTGCCTCCGCGGGCCGAGCCGAGACGCGGCGGGACCCGGGCGGGGGGCGTTTCTCCGCCGGGGGCAGGGCTGCGGGGAGAGGGCGGCCGGCTCTCGGACTCTCGCCGGACACGGCGAGCAGTACCCCGGCTGGGGGCGGCCTCCGCGGACCCTCAGGCCCGGAATGGACGCTCATGGGGCCCCGGGGCCGTGCCTGCCCTGGAGCGCGGCTGAGGGGGGGACCCGGGCGCTGGGGCTCCAGCGGGACCGGCCCGGGCCGGCCGCGGGGGTCGAGGCTTATAGACACCTGGGGGTAAGGTGGCAGCGCCGGTGTGGCCGTGCTGGGGCTCGGCCCTCGTGCTTTCAGGGTAACAGACTGAAGTTTTGTGTACAGGCTATTTAATAGTTACGTTTGAATACACGTGTTCCCCTCCGTCTTCGACCCCGCGCGGGGTCTAGCATGAGATGTTTCTGTAAAGCGACCCGCGACCGCAGCGTGAAATAAACACGTTCACACCGGGGTCAGCAGGGACGGTCCCGCCGCGTCGGTCTCGTTTGATCCTTCCCCGGGTGCCCCGCGCGCGGCCGCCGCCTTCCCGCCATTTCCCGCTGAGGCGGCGGGCCCGCTCCGGCCCCGGCTCCATCACGGCGGCCGAGCGGAGCTCGGCGCACGGTGACCCGAGAGCTGCTCATGGTAAACACCTTTAAAATCCCGGGAGCTGCTTCGGACCGGTGTGTCTGTTGGCTTTGGTTGGTGGGTTGGGTTTGGGTTTAGTTTTTTTTAATTATTTTCAATATTTTGTTTCCCCACATGAAGCCGAGGGAAAAAAGAGAAATGCATGGTGCCGGTACTGGGAATGAACATACAGGTCAGGTTCTAAGACCGGGATTTATATTTCTGCAGAAGTGGACAGCAGTCAGTGTTAGTGATGCCCCTTCTCAGAGAGGTCCAGGCCACAGGGCCAGCCCCAGACAGCCACTCTCAGCCCGAGCTCCTGTGGCACAGCAGAGCTAAAACATGCTTCCCGAATGTTGACTTTCTGTAAAACTGCACAGTTGAGGGGCTGAGATACGTGTTACCCTGCCAGTACAACAAAATGGCAGTCACTGTCCTGCGAAGGGAAAGACCCTTGGCACAAAACTGCGTTTAGAAGTATCTAGTAGATAGTGACAGCCTTTTAGGGTTTCTTATCTCTCACTGGCCATCACGTAAGTATAGACGTATTTCTTTTAAAATAATAACTTTTTTTACTGCAGCGAGATCCCTATTTATTTTTTAAATTGAAATCTATGTAGCCAAATAAACTGAGCAACCTGATCAGTGATTTGCTGAATTTTGCATTCTAACATTGAGAATACTCCTTATTTGCTCCTTATATTTTTACAACATCAGCTTTATTTTCTGATTACCTAATGAGACAGTGAAATAAAAAGTGCCTTCAAAACTTCACCAGGACTAATCTGGAACTGTTCAGCTTCAGGTGAGATCCTCTGGTGGCAGTTGGCAAGCAAGCTTTGGCACAACTATGTTAGTAGAAATACACTTTGCCATGGACTTCTGAATTAAGAAAAAATACAGCTCAATAGTGTTTGGAACTACAGGGCATGTAAAATGAATGTGGTTGCATCTATGTCAAATACCACCAAGAATCTCTTCTCCTGGGGAATAATGAGATGAGACAATAGCACGAGAACCCTCGTATCTGAAGTAATGAGAAGTTAAAGGACAGTTACCATGGTACAGGTCATTAACAATATTTTAATATTTATTATTCTGAATTAATTTCCTACACCATATTCTAAGGGTCAGCTTACTGAATTAATAACTAAGCAGCTATCTTCTTTTCTACTGAAGAATCCTCTATAAACTGTTGTGTTTTAGAAAACGTGGAGAGGAATATGTTTAGCTTCATCAGTTAGCATTTCTTTACCAAAGATTCAGGTGTCAGAAGCGTGTAGTAGAGGGATATTAAGTAGAAGATGTCTTTAGTGGTCCAGATGGAGTGACAGCAAGGCAAGAAATAAACGATGGACCTGATCCAGAAGTCCTTAGTAAAAGAAATCTTTGAGACAAAAGTGCATCCTGTTTACTACTGATGTAGGATTGAAATATTTCATCAGAAATTACAGTGTTTCTGTAATTTTAAAATGTGTTTGTGCAAGTGTTTCTTGCTTTTTAAAATGTTTCATGGCACACAGTGGCAATCTGGTTCCTTTTATTGATACTAAATTACACTAAGAATGTAGAGTTAGAGAATTTCAGATTGCTTTAAAAGAGAGTTTGTTTCACTAAATAGTCTTTCAATTCTGTGTATGGATCAAAACTACTTAAAATGGAGATTCGTGGAAAGTGCTTTTGTTGGTACCAGTACAGGAGAAACAACAGTATCCCAGAGTAGGAGAGCTCTCTTACAGGACAGAATAATTCCCACATGGCAATGGCCTTTCCTTCTGAGTGTGTGCCAAGATGAAGATGAAATATTCGTGTATTAGATGGAGTATTAGTGTATTGGATGGAATATTTATTAGTGTATTAGATGAAGTATTGGTGTGAGCTGAAGCAATGCCTTAGATGGCTTCTGGGGCAAGTCTAGCCTAAGAGCTACAGACCCATTCCTCTTAGAGCAGATGTAACTAGCAGAAATTAGCTTGATAATGGTAGATGTGGTGACTTCTAAGCTGGACCCTTATGGAAAGATTTTTCTCCAGTTTGATGACATGCTGAATTTGCTAAGCATGTATGTTGTCTGGTCTAGCAGACTATTTTGGGTTTTTATTCATTCTACAAGACTTCCAGTATTTCAGCTTGTACTGAAATACTGAAAGTTGTACCACTCACTTAAGTATGAGCCTGCAAATAATCCAGGTTTGAAGCAAAAGACTGCAGCCCAGGCAGTGTCAGCACCATTTCAAAAGGGTGGTGGTATCTGATTTACCAAAAAAAAACCCCAAACCACCACAGTGATGTTGTGTTGTAGCCTATGCACCTTGTATATGTGTGTAATGACTACATTAAAGCTTGAAAGTGCACAGGTTAAAATACATACAGTCAAAATTAGTTAAAAGCCTGTCATGAGAGAGAGAAATGTATTTAAGTGAAAACCCATAGTATCAAATGCTAATGAAAATCTTAATCTCTAAGAATCACACACACACAAAAAATAAGGCAGAAAACTAAGGACTTGGAGACTTACTTAGGTAAGTGAAACTAACAGTTTATAATATAAAAAATATTTAATAAAACTATTTCTTTGTAAAGCTTTTAAATAGTTCATTGGGCAAAGGAAGTATAAATGCATCATAGCTGCTTCATACTCATCTGTAAATGGCTAAATCATATGATAGTTTTTCAATTGAAATCATTAAACTTTTTTAGTAATATGGTATTTAAATATACATGTGACCTTTCTGATGTATAGGTAGAGCATTACAAAAATATATTGCTTACATCTCAAGAATTTATTTCTAGTTGCCAAATTGCACTCCATAATAAAATTAACTTTTAATTTTGCATTCACAAAATACATTTTATACTTTTAGCTGTTTCCAATCAACTAGAACAGCTGTTCATTTTATAAAATTAAATTATTAATATTCTTCTTAATTATAAATTTTGAGTACATATGCTGCTCAAGGTCAATTCACTTCCTGATTTTAAAACTTAAATGTCATTGGTATAATAGACATATCTTATAAACCAATTCATCTGGTATTTAATTCAAATAAGTTAACCTCAACAAAAAAATGGGATATAGTAAAAAAAGTTGAGATTTGGTCTTTAGGCAGCGAACATTTAAAAAAATCCACAACTAATCAACATTGTTTTTCAGATAGTTTGGGGTTTTTTAATATGTTGTTAATCAAATTATTTTTAGTCAAAGGTCAAATAGAGTAAGACTTTCACCTGGCAGAAGGTTCCAGGATTGCCCTTTTGGTCCCAGCTGACCAGATTTTCATTGCAATAATCCAACAAATTTATAAAATTATGTTTCCTATCTCCTCAACTACTATTTTAGAAAAAGATAAAGTTTTTTTAAGCTGTACTGGGAGATGTACTTCCTAAAACTATCATAGTGTAATTTTTCCTTCCATATTAAAATAAGGGTGTAATTTTTAAAAGAAATATTTAATCTTGAATTATTTGCAGATTTTGATAGATTGCATTTTAAAGTAACTACAACTTAACTATCTCATTTGGTAAATTCACATACCTAGTAATAGTGCTGAATACTGAAAAAATAGGGAATATAATATGCTGCTGTCTTGAAACTCTTAGATGAAAGATACCTTTTACTGTTCAGTGATAGTCAATGACTCAGGAGACCACTCAGAAGTTCATAAATAGGTCAGGTTTGTGTCTCTGTGCAAGTACTTGCACAACTTCTGAGGCCCTTTTAAATGAGTCTTGTAATATTTATGGATCTTGTCAGCCTATTCTCATACTGAGCAGTAAGAAACAGAAGTATAATGTCCAGCTTATTGTCAGATTTTATAGTTTCCATAGAACATTGTTTTTCCTCTGTTACAGTTTTTGGCATTATTTCACACTTTTTATGAGATTCTTGTGAATGTGGGGTCTTCCACTCTGGCACATGATAGAATCAGCTCAAAGACCTATTACATTTTTCTGAAAAACTTAAAAAAAAAAACCACAACTTTTTACCAAAGAGGATCCCTTAGTCTTCAAAACTACTGAGCTTTCCTTCAAAGGAATTGCCTAACAGGTATCTTTAATAACTTTGTATTTAAATATTGTCCAAGCCACCGAGGACCTGTAACTGTGCAGCACCCAGCAAGGCTCACGCTTGTCAGGTAAGTGTTAATATGCAGCATAGAGAAGAAGGATCCAAGGCTGATTGAAGGAATAAAAGTGCATGTAATCCAAAGGGTCTTTTAAATAACTTGATGGGTTTTATTCCCTGTTAATATTTACTCCAAACTGATTTGAAGTCATGTAGGTGTTTCAGTATGGAGAATGAAAATCAGAGAAAACAAACATGTGTTTTGACCTTCTGACTGTGACAAGTCAGAAGGAGATGATGGATAGTGAAATTTGGCTTTTAGCCTGGAGGACATCAGTGCTGTTTTTCTTCTCATCATCTCTTAATATCTTTTGTGTTACACATTTACTTAAGGACACACCAAATCCCATGATGTCCCTGACCCAGGCCTGGTGATTACATCATTGCTTAGCCATGTCAGCAGGAGCGAAGCTGGGGTGGTGTACAAAGCCTGTGTGCCCCTGAGAAGGGTTATGGATGTCCACTCAAGGGCATGTAGGGACATGTAGATATGTAGTAGGGCTCCATCTCCTCTTCAGGTGGCTCTGGGGTGCCTCCTGTGCTGCAATGAACTGAAGTTAGTGGCCAAGACCTTCTGAAGAACTGCCAAGTTTGTACTGAGGTACAAATGGAGCTGCTATTCACTGAACAATTAAAGTGAACTCTTTAAAGGTGCAGAGCCCTTGTAGAGTGTCTGTATAAATTCAGATTCTACAGTGCTTCTGTCTTTGAAGCTCTTAGACGAAATATACCCTTCACTGTTCAGTGATATTCAGTGAATGTAGCAGACCACTCAGAAGTTCACACATAGGACAGATTTGTGTCTCTGTGCACATGTTATCAAGGCACTTTTAAAGGAGCCTTGTACTAAGGCAGCTCATCTCAATCTACCTTCTCTGGAGTATTGGTCGTGGCCATTAATGCCAGTAATGAGCAAGTAACTCCTGTCAACCTGTGCCATCATAAGGTGCAATCTTTTTTACATTTTTAATTTTCTGTTGCCACTGAATTATAGGCCTTTACCATGACAATGACTGACATGTCCTGAACTGAGTATATTACATAACCATAGCATTTAGTATGGAGGAATGATGAACCACAAGGGGGGAAAATAATACTCAAATGCCATAAGATGATATTTTTCACAAGTTAAATGTGTCAGTTTGCAAATACCAAAGTCAGCAGCTTTATCAGAAACGATAGCGTGTACCTATGTTTTTGCATTTTTAAAAGGTAGTGTTGTCTGAAAAGCAATATATTCCTATTATCTGTAAGTTCCTGTTCTTATAACAGTACTGGCTGTTTAAACAATGTTCCAGCATTACCCTGTATAGTACTCGAAAACATTTTTCATTTTCCTTTTTAATAGGAACCAGACATCACAGAGCACGCTTTCAAAACAGGCTCTAATTATAAAGCAGGTTAAAAGAAATTTTATTAGCCAAAGCCCATATCTTCACTTAGGGTCATATCCCACATGCTTTTTTCAGGATCAGATGGTGTGCCTGTGATCTCCACATGCAGATTTCTCATCTGTATGGAAAGGAGATGTCAGTCACACTGCCACATTCTCCCGTATTTCAGACAGCTCTCCACAGGTCTAGAATCCACATGTGAAGAAGAGAAAGGAAAATGCACTCTATTCACGCATTAAAGATTAGACAGGAAAGATAACACAGCCTGAGAATGTCAGGTGGTCTCAGCTATCATATGTTAACCCCAAAGGAGTGTGAAAACGGCTTCATTTCTTCCCCTCACATCTAAATAATTAGCTTTTCTTCTGAGCAGGAATAGTGGTAGTGCTTTGCTCTTGTTTAATTCTGCAAAGGACAGCCAAACACTTGACATCTGCTTGCTTTGCGTGTTCTAAAACATTGCTTGTGCACCTTAGCAGGCTAATACAGGAAGCCCATTCTTCACAGCATGACCTGACCCTTCAGCAGTGTGGCTCCACTGACTTCTTGCTATTAATTTGCTCTGAAAGAACTGAAAGAGTTTTAAGCTGGCAAAGATTACACTTTTATATTTTCCAAAATATTAACCAAATCTTCTTATGTGCCTACATGAGGCCTAAGGCTATGTCTGAGCTTCTTAATAAAATGCTTAAATAAATTGTATAATGACACTGAGAAGCTACTTGCAAAATACAGTAGTCAAAGCTGTGTTTGGTGGTTGAATACTTAGGTTGGAGAGAGCAAACTATGAGCAATCTTTTTAGGGGAAGTATGTTCCCCTCTGTAACATTTTAAAACTGCATGTGAACACTGGAACTGTAACTCTGCTACCCCAGTGGGATCATGAATACACACAGAGCAACACTAAACATATTCAGCATATTCTGGCAGTCTACAGGGAAATGTTTTTTTCTCATGAGAGGAAGGGCTTGTTTAAAGTTTTTTCCCACAAGAGGGGGAAGAAGACCTTCATGGATCTGAAGATTATTATGCTCCTGTCAAGGAGGAGGGCAAGGGAAAAAACAAAGTAGACAGGCAACCTTTCCTTTTCGTGGGCCACCTTTGCTTGCCCTCACAACTCTCAACACTAGTAAGGAGTCTGGGTTCCCCTCACATCCTAGATGAAAAGAGGAAGTGTAAGACCCAAGAATTTTTTAGAAGCCCCAAGCTGCTTCACTTCCCTCAGTTTCCTTTTACTTCTCAGGAGAGGTTTTGGTACAACCCCAGAGTTTTCTGCAGGGTGTTCCACTATGCAGCTGTTATATTGCATTCATGTCCACAAAACTTCAAATCTCTGTGCCTCACTACACGTGAAGATGAAAGTTTCCTAAGCTACATAAAGTGATTGTAAAGTACTGAAGTCACTGAGATTTAAATGTGGGAATTACCTTCTAGATTTATCATTCAATTATTTTTCTCATTAGAACCACAGTTTTAATCTGCTAAGAAATATTAAATATTAAATATCCAGTAAAGCAGAATAGTATGTTACATTAAACTAATTCCTTATAAAGTGCCTAAGTACATTAGAATCTCCTTTGTCTTTTTATTATATGCATTCATTCACCCTAGACTTAATTTAAAATGGGTGTCAAGTGTCAGATATAATACTGAGATCTAGATTCTGATCTAGTTGCTAGAACCTCTGACATTTAGTGAGTGTGTTCAAGGAAGGACAAGGAGGAGGGTAAGTTCAAGCCTGTTTTTAATTAGCTACAGCAATTAGATGTTTTGAATACCCAGAATGATATATTAGAATTACACAATTATTTGGTTTGTTTGGTTGCTTTTCAATACACTTGAGAACCAGCTCCTAATTAAGATACACACACTATCAAAGATTAAAAACTTAGATGATGGTAAAAACAATTAGAATTATGATGTAGGTTTAGATTCCCCATGGTTCTTGCACGGAGCTGCAAGACAGCATAGAGTGTGAACACATAGAATTTACTCTCTCTGCACAAGGTCAGAAACAGCTTCACTGTTTCTGTGCCCTACAGGGGCATGGGCCGCCCCAGAGCAGGTGTGATGGTTTTCCCTGAGCTGGCTGGGTCCTCTGACAACAGGAGCTTTAGCCTTCCTGGGAGCTGCTGCAATCACCCATTGCCTCTGGATAAGGAGCTGTTCCTCTCTGCACAAGGCCCTCTTGGGTGCTACTGTCCTTACCCTGCTCCCAAGGCCAGACTACTAGATCACAGCAGGGCCTCTACCAGTTCAGAAAGCATTCTTTCCTATTTAAAAGGTGTAAAAGAAAAACACAGCATACAACAAAGCACATTTTTTAAAACAGAACCCAAGATCCAATGATTCAACCAAGATTACCTCCAATTACAGGTGTGCCTCACCCCTTTAAAATTAAATATGTAATATACCATACTTAGTATGTCCTGAATGTTTTGCTCTTGATCTCAAAAGCAGTAAGCACATTCTCTCATGAAATCTTGCTGCAGAAATGACCGAGTTCCTACCATCTCAATGCCATGTGATAACCTCAATTAAAACAGCCAAATTTCTTGACTTGCTGCTGATTCCGCAGCTTTTTTTTTTTTTTTTGTAGTGATAACCACTTTTCTCTATCATCATTTATTCAAAAAGGTAAATCAAAAGCATAAAATAGTCTCATCTGAGTTCTTGCCTGCAGGAGATGTTCTTCTCATCAGTTAAGCCATGAAGTCTTACATCAGTCAGAGATAAATTATGGCTCACCTGACTTTCTCTTCTCCTTTTCCATGTATAGAGGCTTCTTATACACCAGTTACAATCTGGTTTTAGAATAAGAATTTTTAAAAGGAAAATATTTTTCTTCAGCAGTTTGGCTGACACAAAGAGGTACTTGCTTTTAGAAAGCTGCAACATCTTTTTATTTGCTGACCAGAAAGGCAATTTTCTATTAATCCTAACAAAATAATCTGAATATATCACTAATGCCTGTTAGTGTGAGATGCATTTAGAGCTATATTAATGATGATTAATACCAAGGATTTTTACAATGTGACTTCTACAAATAAATTCTAACATGTGTGCGGGTAAAGTCACACTTTTTCACAGTGTGACTTTTACCAAGCTTATTTTCATTTAAAATAAGTCATTAGAAATTCACTTTGAACTAGACTGCAATAAGCAGCACTTCATCCAAAAAGGTTCACTAAATGATTGAATCAGCCCTGAAGACCTGCCCAGTGATAGGTGGCATGTCAGATTACACAGCTTATGCCCCCAAGTTTTTGTGACAATGGATGAGTGTGGTTAAGATCACATCTTCCTGCCTTCAGCTTTCAGGCATCAGTAATTAGGCTCTCATTAGTACCTCTCCACCAAGTCTCAGCTTTTTCCTGACTTCTTGGGGGGGGGGAGCTCTGATTCATATTTCTGGGATCAGAGTATTTTTCCCAGTCCACTGTAACGCTCTCAGGAAAGACCTAACAGTATCCCAGCTACATCTGTTTAAAATCATTTTTGTGCCTTTGGGGGAGCATGTGTTTAAGGCCATAAGGAAACTGCAGAGCTGCACATGCCCCTGGAGCAAACCACATAATCATGAGAGAGTCCCAGAATGCAGGGTGAGCCCCTGCTACATGCAGGGCAAACAGGAATGGAGTTGCTTGAAATGGTTTTCTCAGGGGAAATGGTAAACATAATGGAGATGCACAGCTATCATGAGCCAGACCAAAGGTCTGTTTAACCTAGGAGCCTGTTTTCCAGTAACAGATGCCATGGAAAGTGAATTTAAAACAAGGCATATATAAAACACACATTTCTCTTGGCACAGCCTCTCAGCTTCTGGAGAACAGTGCTTCAGAAACTTCCTGAGCTGGAATAGCATTTTGTTTGTTGTGTTCAAAAGTCACAGGTTGGCCAATCCATCACAGATTTGTCTCACCCCGTTACGACTGAATTTACACTTTGTGAGTCTCAACATCCTTTGAGAGTTGTTTGAGCATCCATGATGACTTTATAACCATTTCAGAGTTGCCCGAATACCCCTTAAAACTGAGGAACGGCACAGAATCCCATTCTCCAGCCCGTTCCCACCCACACATCGCACTCTTCGGCGCATAACCCCAGTGGCAGCCGCGGGCAGCAGCGGCTCGCAGGCCGCCCCGCTGACCCCAGCCGGGCCTTCCCGCCCGGAGCAGCCGTGGGACACCGGGCCCCGCCCACGCCGCAGCAAATCCCGGCGGGGCGGGACAGCGGCAGGTGCTGGGGAGCAGCGCCCGGGCCGGGCCGGGCCGGGCCGTGCTGAGGCCCCGTGAGGGCGGCTGCCCCGGGCTGTCGGTGCACCCGTGCGGCTCGGGGCCAGTGCGGCTGCCCGGGCTCTCGGTGCACCAATGCACCAATGCGGCTGTCCCGGGCTGTCGGTGCACCCGTGCGGCCTGGGGCCAGGCCGGCCGTGTCGCTGCGCTGAGCAGGTGGGCTCGCCCCGCTCTTCTCTGGGACCCGTGGTAGCCGTGAGGGCCTGGGGGAATAAACCTGACAGGAACCAGCTGGACACATTTCAGACTTTTTTTGCGGCAACTTGGAAATAATTTTGCAGAGTCATATGTCCAGTTGTAGATACCTAAACTTTTTTATATAGTGGCTTTTGGTATGTTGTTTTTGGTTTTCTTTTGGGGTGTTTTTTGTTTTGGGGGTTTTTTTGGTTTTTGTGGGGGGAGGGGGTGTTGGGGTTTTTTGGTTGATAGTTTGGTTTTCGTTTGATTTTTCTTTTGTTTTGTTTTAAATGCACATGGCCCTCGAGACTTCTGGCTTTCGTTTCTGTAACGTGGGTTGTTCATCTTTCACTGCAGTGGGATAAGCTTTGACATTGTTATGGTTCATTTTTTCTGAGGGTCAGATGTGCAACGGTATTTCCACAGAGCTCTGTCCTCACAGCTTGTCCCTGGGCTACAAAATGTCCCTGTCTCTGAAGCAGGCTATGTGAATTCCAGAGAAGCTTTTCTCTCATTAGTGGACAACTTTGGAGTTAGAGGAGTGAGTTGAAATATAAGGTTTTTTGTCTTTGGGATTTTTTTTTTTGTTATATGCCTGTATAGTATGAAAGCTGATTTAATTTAAAATATAAGACATGATTGGACAAGCAGTCTTGACCTCTATTTTTTCCCTTTATTACATCATACAGAAAGATGAAAGTATTTAAGATGGTAACATCTGAAAGGTGATAGCCCCTCTGATACTTTCTTTTTACCAGGATAAATTTTGTGACATGTTATTATTGTCTGACATATATATTCTCAATGCAATGTACAAGACCTGTCAAGTTTCCTGAATGCTTCAGATGATGGATATTTATTGCAAGAGGCATGGCCAAATGTTTGGACTCTGTGCTACTTAGGTGAGGTTAAATAATTACTGGTCTTCTTTTTTTCTTCCCTTTGTCCAACTGTTTTGTTCCTACTCTTGAATTAGCCCACACAAAGTATCTTTTAACCAGATCTAGCTAATATGAGCTGACTGTAAAATAACCTACCTGGATTGAGTCTCATCAGTGCCAAGTTACAAAAAGTACCAGCAGGTGAGAATAAGGCAAGGGTAGAAGCAGCAGCTGTGTAGTGCTGCTGCCAGCTCTTGGGGCAGCCCTTAGGTGTAGGCAGAGTTGCACTAAGAAGTCTACTAATCACCTGTGCAGTGCTGCCACGGTTATTTCAGTGGCCTCTTCTCTCTGTTGTCAGAGGAGTGAGTAGGATCACACCCAGGGTGTTGATGAGCTAGCTGAAGTTCAGCCATCTCCTCAGGCAGTAGCATTGTTTTCTGCCTGTTATTTCACCCCGTTGAAATCCCCTCTGGTCCCCACCTGGAGCACTGTGTCCAGCTGTGGGCCTCCAGCGTAGGAGTGAAGTGAACCTTTGGAGTGGATTCAGAGGAGGCCTCAAAGATGATCAGAGGGCTGGGGCACCTCTCCTGTGAGGAAGGGCTGAGAGAGTTGGAGAGGTTCTGCCTGGAGAAGAGAAGGCTCCAAGGGAGACCTTAGAGCACCTTCCAGTACCCAAAGGGGCCTACAGAGAGTTGGGGAGGAACTTCTTGCAAGGCCAAGGAGGGACAGGACAAGAGGTAATAGGTTCAAGCTAAAAGAGAGCAGGTTTCAATCAGATATTAGGAATAAATTCTTTACTGTGAGGGTGGTGAGGCAGTGGAACTGTTTGCCAAGAGAACTTGTGGCTGCCCCATCCCTGGAAGTGTTCAAGGCCAGGCTGGAGGGGGCTTTGAACTACGTGGTCTACGGGAAAATGTCCCTGCTAATGGCAGAGGCTTTGAAACTAGATAATCTTTAATGTCCCTTTCAATCCAAACCTTTCTATGTTTCTATAAATACACACAATACTGAAGAAACTTGCTACTCAAGACCTCTTTCTGCTCCTCATTAACTTAAAGGAATAACTTTCTCTGACTTTTAAGGGAGCAGGGTCTGGCCCTGCAGTGGAATTCAAACATAAAACATTGTGCCTTCCTGACAGCTGTGTGCCTTCTGTGAGGGGAGCCCAAAACCCAGCAACAAAATCCAGCTTGCTTTAGCTGCTTCAAAGTGAGAGAGCAGCAAGGGGAAAACATTTATAAATGCCAGTACTGGCAAGGAGAGCAGGGAGATGTTGGTCTGTTGCTTTCAAGGATCAGCAACTACTGTGTGTTCAGGAATTCTGCTTTTTGTTATTGAGCTTCTGAACTTCTAATTTGTATGCTATAGAAAAAATGAAGGTATCCTTAAGACTGACCAGAAAAGTTGCAGATCTTTTTGTTTAATGTTCCTAGGGGTTATTTGGTATATGACTACTGTGTCACAGATCCTTTCAGCCTAAGATTAAAGGAAAACAGCTGATTCTGTTTATAGGAACCTTCAGATCTCTACTAGATTTTATGTGGATATGGTTGTGAAACTTGTTTTAAAATTATTTCTTTATGTTTAATTTTATTTTTCAGGGGTTTGGAATGCCAGAAGAGATAATTTCAGTTGTATTTTCTTATGAAGGGTCTGTGACTACAAATAATGTGGTAGTATTTTTAGTAAGAGTTTTTAATTTCTAAGTCTGTTATTAAAATGTTGGAAAGTGTGTTTGCTATGATAGCATCAGTAACACATTTTAGTACCTAATGATTTTATTTTTGCTTTTTAATCAGTTTTTTAAGAAATATTATTGATATTTGTGTCTTGTCTTTTGTGTGGCCAGGCAGACCCTGCTTAAAATTAATAATGGAATTGTAGTGTAGTATGTGGGGTTTATAATGAGCTGACATATCCACTTGCTGGAAAATTGCTCTGACAAGGGTATTCTACTTGAGATATCTAGCATGATAACACACATGTTCCCACTCATGTCCCAAATAAAAAATGAAATTTTTTCAAGACCTCGTTCCAACACCTCCTTCTCATGTAAATGTATAACTACAAATACTATATTTCAGACTTTTGAATGACTTTGCATTATTTATTTATTTATTTATGTAAACCATGCCTTTTAAACTTTTATTGTCTCACATAAGATAATCATGTAATTTTTCCCCCATTCACTAATCCCTAACATTTAAAATAATTTCTTTGTGTTTGTTTGTAAAGTTGAACGCTTTTTCCTGAGGATGTTTTAGGAAAGAAAATAAACCCCACCCACCTTAAAAGTTCAGTACACATTATATTCTCAGTAGTATATGTAATTTGTTCTCTATTCAGCTATCACATATAACAAACCATTCAAGATTGTAGTTTCCAGTTTAAATACCATTTTAATTTTGTTTACATCTCATTTTACTGTTGCTACATAAAACCATTATGAGCATGTACTCTGAGAATTGCGCAACGCCAGCCTTGGAAGCTCCTGTAAGTCGTATTTACCAATCATGGTCTCTACAAATGTGTGTGTATGCTGACACAAACATATATGTGGTTTATTTTAAAAAGATTTTGTATTAATAGGACTGCACAGCAGAGGTCTATATAGAACATCTTATGCTGTTAGGAATAATATCATGCATTAATGTTTCTAGTATGTTTTATGGATGATCTCTTAGCATGTGACCACTGGGGTAGTAGCTCAATTTTTACCTTCCAAAGTATTTTCTTATATGATCATAAATCATCTCATAGACAAATATCTTTCGAAGTACATGGAAACTCCAAAAATGCAATTCTAACTTTATTTTTGTAAACTAATTAAAATGAGAAATAGAAATAGCAAATAAGAAAGCATCCATATATATAAATTATATTAAATATACTGTGCCAGTTGTTTAGATGAACTTATTCCAGAGACATCTATAACTGACAAGGCAAGAAAAGAAAGACACATAATGACAAAAGCTTTTAGAAAGCTTTCATTGTGTGAAGGCCATTGGTTATACTGATTTGGCAAAGTCCAGTGCTAGATGGTAGTCTGACTAAAACCAGCATTTATTTGTAAAAGTTTTTCCCCCAAAATGTGTGTTGTGTTATTTAAATGAGGGGTTTGTATAGCAATGTGGAGCAATATATTATATTTGCAGTTAAAATGTTCCTCCTTTAGATTTTGATAATTTATGCCTTGCCTAATACCTACAGCAAATAAAAATGAATTGTTTTATTTGTTTACTGTGATTTGCAGGGATATTACTCCATGACAAGGTTACATTGACCTATCATTTCATGCATCAGCAGTTCTTCTATTGCACTGATTTGATAGCGCCTAGTGGATAAAAAAGGAGCAATCCACCCAGTGGACTAAGCTAGAATTATAATAAATAGTGCACATTCTGAAGGGCAAAGTAGGTTAAGTATGGTACTTACTGTACTGGGCATGAGTTTTGTGATGTGTCAAAATTTAAGCTTTTTTTATTCCAATTTCTACATTCAAATTTTGTACTTTGATTTTATGCAGTTATGGAGGTCATGCTGTAGCTACAGTTGAGGAAAAATGTAGGGTTTTGTAGCTACTGTAGAGTGTTTTTAGGTTAGGTACTCGTGAAAGTGCAATACATCTCTTGGAATTCACACTCCTTTCTGGATGAACAATTCTAGATACTGTTGTTGCTCCTCATGCTGGAGAATTTCCCCATTGTACAGTCATATGATGTCAAATAACCCTTCCAGTCATGGTTTGACATCTGCTAGACTGAGGAAAAGGGGCTGCATGGCTTACAGCTTCACTCTGCTTCTAGAAATGTCTTGTTCCAAGCTTGCTCTCCTTGAATTCCAGCAGTAGCTCAGTGAATCAGGAGGGGCTCCATCCTGGCTGTTCTCTCCCAGGTAAGTTTTTTAACTCCTGTTATCCAAGGCGTGGGCCAAGGTGCCTGTTGTATGCAAGAGGTGAAATAATTGGTAAATTTAAATGTTATTTTAATAAGACATACCAAATCAGAGTTTAAAATTACTCTAGAGTAAGATTTCTGGCTATTAAAAATAGAAGCTTAATTTTTTGCTTCTCTAATGATGAAGAGTAGACATTAGACACATTTTTAAAATCTCTGCATGTTTGTTCCATGTTGCTTTGTTGTGGTGATGTGCTAGGACTACAGAAATCTACCTGTAGTGTGTGAGGGTTTAATAACAGTGGAAAAGCAAGGCCATCAAAAATTATAATCACAAATTCTAGAAAATCTGAAATGCTAAAGAGCATAATTGTTGCATTCATGTGGTTTGCTTACTGAAGAATCCCCAGAGAAATTCATTTAAGCACACATGTAAGTTTTAGTGATCTCAGTAGGATGTGAGAACAAGCTGTGGGTGTTTACATAATCAGGTAGATCATGAGCTGCATATCAGAGTTTTGCTGGATAGATGTCTTATAATAGTGATGGAGACCCCAGCAAAGGAGCCCACCTCAAGAACTTGTAGGAAAGGAAACCCTGTTCCAGTCCTCACTGGTTTACTTTCTTTTTGTTTGTTGGATTTTTTCTTTGTTTAAGTCAATATGAATTAATTGTTTCAGTAATTGAAGTGAAGTAAAAATGTGCTGTCTCAAGACTTCTTTAAAAGAAAAGGAAAAGGGTGTTCTGTTTGTTCTGCTGTTCAGTGTCTGTTCAGACAAATTCTGATGGTCTGCTGTGAAGAAAAAGACATAGTTGGTCTTTTGTTTTGTCATTTCATTTTCTACTAGAGACAGTTGTTTAAAAAGGACAGAGACCAACAAGGTAAGCATCAGCTTAGTCAAGAATCTAATATACACCTCCTTTGGTGAAATAGATTATTGAATATTTTACATTCCATTGCTTCACATATTCATGCAGTTAATTAAGTCATTCCAAAATTTCAGGTTATCCTTACATGGATTTGTGTTGAAACTGGTGAAAATTTTCACTACCTCAGGACTTAAGTAATACCATGAATATAAATTTAAAGTTACTATCTCTATTTTGGAAGCAAACACAATGAAAAATGATGTGTTTAGGGGCCAAAAGGTAAATTATTTAATTAACTTTTATAATACTGTTTGCTTTAACATACTCATCACTTAATCAGGGAAATTGAACAAAGCATGGGGTTGAACAATTTGATAGTGTATATTTGAAGTGGAACTTTAAAAAATTTCACCATAAACTTCAAGTCAAAGAAATATTTGATTTGAGGAACAAAATTCCATCAGGTGAACCAAAATGTGAAACAACTGTTTTGAATTTGCTTTTCAGAAGTGGCAGTTCAAGCAGTACCATGGTAATATGTCTTCAGTTTTGCAGCTGATCTATTACATGCTTTTTTAAGCAATTAGAGCTCAATAATACAACAATTTGTCACCCAATTAATTTTGAAAGACTGGAAATGCATGGATGAACTATTTAACCTGTGGTTCACTTGGCACCATTGTAATTTAGATCAAATAAAACATAGTATTGGGTGAGCTACATTATGGGAACTCAGCATCTTCATGTTCTGTGACTTATCCTATAATCTGTTTTTATATTTCTATTTTAACTATAGGTGAATGTATAGATAAATAAATATAACATGCCTTTGTTTTGTATAGAATGTTTAAATTCATTACAATTAGAACCAGTAGTTGAAAAAACATTTGTGAAGGTGTTTCTCCAGGGACCATTCTGTGCCCCAGCAACAACAGAAAGTGTGTCAGGAGCATTAATGTATGTGGACTTGTGAATTGTATTTCCCTTACTACTTGGAAAACTTAAGCACTGCAGCTAAAATTCTTACAAGGCTAAGAGAAAGCTATGAGCATGTCAAGTATAAACCATACTGTGTGGTTTTTTATCCTTCTGGTCTTGAAGTCATGTGTGTATATGTCCTGTTATTTCAGTGCACCAGAATGCTGCTTCATTACAGGGTTCTGTTCCTCCTGGAGAGTCACAGTGTGAGGGAAATTTCAATATAGGCAATGTACTGAGGCCTAATTTCCAGAATTTCTGCACTTGTATTCACAGCACATGCTGACTCAGATTTTGGTAATTTTGAAGAGGTGTATGAATTGTGGAATAATACAATAGAATCATAGGATAGTCTTAGTTTGGATGGACCTTAAAGATCATCTAGTTCCAACCCCCTGCCATGGGTAGGGACACCTTTCACTAGACCAGGTTGTTTTAGACAGCTTTTCATTCACAGACCTAGATTTACTAAAGATTTTGGTTTATAGTGAGAAATGTCCATGCTACATTGTGTCAGTCATTCCTATGATTTCCCAGTGACAGCACCCGATGAGAAATAAATTTCTATGTTTTGCTATGTTTGCGAAGCAGCACAACTTTGGAGGCCCTAAATACATGATTCTCAGGGCTATATCAGTTTCTCTTTCACCTGCCTGACTGCTGTCACTTAATTTAATGGTTGGCTTTGGTATTTTATTCTTTGATGTCTGTTGCTGTTGTTGCCTCCAAGTGACTTCAGCTGATTTCTCCTGGCTCCCTGTTCATTATCTGGTCACAAGCTCCTGCATGCATTGTTTTTTAGGATGGGGAAGGGAATCTTCATTTCAACTACTGCAGCTGGGTTTTGTAGAAAATGCAGTAGAGAAGGAAGATGGATAAGAGGAGATAGGATGGCAAACCCCAAAATACTGGCACTTTGCTATAACAAAACTAACAAAATTTGTGTTAGCTTTTGAAAAATTACAATTGCACAGCCATTGTCTAACAGAATCTTGAAGGATGTAATTAGAGCAATTTTCATCTTCAAATTTATTCTTCTCTGTGAGATTTTTGAATTTGGTTTTGCTCACTTTTTAGTGCATATGTGCAAGTGGTATGCAAAATAATATGAGATTTTAATGTTTTGCCATTGTGGAGCAATAGCAAAAGTTCAACCTGGTGTCTGAATTTGCTATGTCTGTTTTTCTTCTATTGCTTGTTTTTGAATTTGTATTTTTTCCTAAGAGAAAACAATTTGCTGAAAAACTAAGTGAATTCATATGAATGCTTTTACTAGTGACAGGAAAAAAAAGTGGGCTGGGAGTCATTCTTCTTACTTTATAAATATGCTTATTTTTCTGGACTGGCATTAAAACTTGAAAACGATTCAGATATGCTCTTAAGAGTCAAATTCCCCTTTAGTAGAGTAGCTCAAGAATAGATCATATATAAAAACTCAAGATGGTTTACATTTTATACTAATATCTTTGCCATTTTTAATGCAGACATCTATGTGGGATGTCTGCCATATGTATTACCTCAAATCAGTTGGTGTCCACATGGTGAGGACTAAGTGAACCATGTTACAATGCAGAAAGAAATAGATAAGTTAAAATATTTTTAGAAGTTTGGATATACATTGGCTGACATTCCTGTAAAAAAATATGCATCTAACTTGACAGATAGTGCTACTTTCTGGTTTTAAGGTGGTGAAAAAGTACTTTGATTGAGCCATGCCACTGCAGGCAAGGCTTGTACCCAACTCCTACTTTATTTACAGGGGTTTTTTAAGATATTAATAATTTTACTGTACAAAACCTGCAGTTATATGGGTGTGGAGAATTGGAGAATTGGACTGAGCGTAATCACATTCAGTAAAGTTAACTAATGAAAACCAAACACAGCTAACATGCTCTTCTGGGGTAGACAGAAGAAAAGATACCATAAACATATTTTATTTAACACATGAATACATTAAAATTTAGTATTGCTTTTCAATGCAGAAATTCTAGGGCCTGGTAGTAGTATTTAGGACTATATAGTAATCATTTCATGTTATAATATTGTGTATATTTCTTTTACCTTAGCGTAAGAAAAATCTCTGTTTATCAAGGATGTGTC
Organism: Agelaius phoeniceus; assembly: GCF_051311805.1. Lineage (NCBI taxonomy): Eukaryota > Metazoa > Chordata > Aves > Passeriformes > Icteridae > Agelaius > Agelaius phoeniceus. The sequence continues at coordinate 31,070,732 of NC_135271.1, read as the reverse complement.
TAGATGATAGTTAATGAAGTTTATAAGTCTTGGAGAAATAACAGGTTAATATTCTCATGCTTAGATACGTGTGCCCATAAAAAGAACTTCCATGGGTTTCTTTCTGCCTTTAGCCAAAGTGATATCTCTGTGTTGTGTTATTTTCCTTTCAGTAATTCCTGATGCAGGAATAATAGGATAAACATGACAGAGAATGGTGATCAAAAACTTGTGTCTCTTAACAGGGCTTAGCTTTGTAGGGTCTGTTTCTTTGTCTGACCCCAGCATCATAAAGAACATGAAATCACAGGTTTGGAGATTAATTACTTAAAGAGATCTTCCTGTGTTGCAGAAGTGCCTTTGTAGGTCTCCAGTACTTTATCTTGGTCCAAGGTACAATATTCCAGTATCCCAGTGGCATCTTAGGTCATTCCTGGAGTCACTGTCATTACCAGTGTACTCTTGTTCTTCTGTAGAGAATTAATGCAAAGTGAAAATTAAGGATAATTGTTGGGTGTTGTATGGTTTTTGAAACGATTTTGTGTCTTTTGTGCTCAGTTAGTTAGCTGGCTGGCTGGCTGGTTGGTTGTTTAAAATATGCATTTTTAAACTGACTGTTGACTAAAAACCATTTTAAAATAGCAGATAATCTGTAGTGCCTTTACTTGAAGAAGAATTTCTTAAATTTCTCAGGAGTTATCCTTCACCCACCCGGATCCCATGCTGTATCTTAGGAAGATTCTATTCACTCACTTAGACAGTGATTTTTTTCAACATGTTAAAACCCAGTGAGCAGAATGCAGTCCTGCTTACTGCACCTGAAGTCTGCTGCAGCATTTTATACAGCCTGTATCTAGCAAGCAGTGGTTATGTTCATATCTGATGACATTTAGGGCTAATTTACACCAATACACAAGCCAGATTCCATATCTAACATTTCATATTCTGGAGAAGGAAATCCTGACTCTTTAACATTCTAGAAAAGCTACATGTTGTTCATTCTTGCAGTTCTTCAGATCCCTAAAGCCTCTGTAACATAATTTTCTCTGAAGGAGGATGCCAGTGGAACATCTGTAAACTTTTCCATATGGATGACTAGCTTGAGTGTCTATATCTGACAAATCTTTCAGCATTTTTGCTAGCTAATGTTACTTTTAGTGGAGTTGAGACATTTGTTTACACAGATTAATAATCTCTGAAGAAAAAAGATGACTGTTAGAAGAATGCTGAGGAGTGAAGTCCCAGGTTGGTGTTCTGTTGCTGGTGTTCTCTCTGTAGCTGGAGAGGAATGCAAGCAGCCTTTTACCTTTGTTACCTGTCCTGGGGAGAGCAGAGCAATTGGAAACCAGAGCATGATCCATTGTGCTCTCTTGACTCCCTTCCCAGACAGTTCCTTTAAAGCCTAGCAAACATTAAGTATCCCTTAAGATTGCAAAGAGAGAAGTTATGCTTGATTCACTGCTCAGAGCGGTGCTGCTCTTTATCTCCTGTGTATTTGCTTTTAAAAACTTTGTTGTGGCTAAACTGTTAAAGATAGCATGGCTAAATTCTGTCCCCTCTTCTAGTGCTGAGTTGCTAATGCTGTCCCAGATGACAGCAGCTCTGTTTCTTCCTGTGGTTGTCTTCTTCAAGTGCAACTATCAGAATACCATCAACAGGAATCAAGAGCATTAGGTAAGTGTATGCTTGCAGAGGAGTTCTGAAAGGCCAAAGTGGACAAGATTTTATTACATAAATAGATTGGAATATGTGTCTGTAACAAGTCAAGTCTAATCTGATTTTTCTGTCTGGGAGATGTCTTCAATTTGAATTACCTTTCTCTTAATCTGGGAGGAGTGGTTTTGTCCTTAAAAATGCCCCTCAATATTTTCATAATCTTCCATACTTGTACTGAGTAGAGAAGCCCATGTAACTACTGATTGCTTTGCTTCAAGTTCATGCACACTTCTATTACCTCCAAATAGGAGTCTGATAGTTGTAAAAATGCTAATGAAATCCACTCAGAATAGGGAAGATGAACTACTCAGTCTAACAGAGAGAAGGGATTTTTTTTCTTACCTGTCCATCTGCTTTTTCTGTTGGACGAACACATCTTGGTAGACAAGCACATATCACTGTACTTTTCAGAGTACAGTGTGCCAGTTGTCCATCTTTGTAGCTGTTCCTACCATCCTGTTTGTGTTTCTGTGCTTTGATTGCACCATGTTAAAAAATGTAAGTATTGGTGCTTTGTTTAAACTCTGTATTTCAGTCAGGTGCACTCAACCTTCCATTTTGGAAACAATTTTTTTTTTCTGTTTCTGTACTATTGTAGCTATAAAGAAACCAGAAGAAGGAAGGGTTTCAAATGCAGTGCTGTGGGAGGTCTGCTATAGCCATAGTACTGATGGCTATCCAGGGCAAACGAACCAACTTGTCAGGGCAAAACCTGACTTGTCCACCAGAGAGGAAAGAGAGGGGGGGAAAGGGGAAAAAAACCAAAACTAAGCAAACAAAAAAAACCAAAACAAACAAAAAATCCAAAGCAAGCAACCAAAACAAAACAAAAATCCTAGGTAAGGTCACAACTCTAATGATCCTGAAAACTTTTGAGACTTGCAAAGCTCGTACCTGAAATTCAATTATGATTTGAGAAGTGGGGTTTTTTTAAAGTAACAGAAAAGCCCATGCTTCTTGTTCCCTGAGGATTATTTATGAAATATGCTTAATTTAAATAATCATGTGTTGAAAAATCCCAGAATCCAGCTCTCCAAATTTGTTCTGAGATTGGAGAGTCAAACTGCACAATCTCCTGCAGCAGCATTCCTGAAACTGCTGAACGTTCTCATTGTAAACTGATGCCCTCCTATGGGATAAAAATATATAATTCAGTGATATGTATCAATTATAATATCATAAGGGGAAATATATCCAGGCATTAGCTGTCTTGGCTCTACAGGGTTACTGGACGAGATGGGAAATAATTTTCCTTTCAGACACAGGATAAAATTGCAATTTCCTAAAACTGGTAGAGAGTGGACTTACTGGTGTACTATCACTTCTATTATTCTTTCAAGTTGCAATCACAGTAACCTAACTTAAGTAATTTTGTTTGATCCATCTTGATAAAAAAGGTTTTATTTTGTTACAGCTTGGGAGTAAGGGGATTCTTTGTTTCTTTCCATTTTTGCTTGGGGGTACTGGGAGTTGGAATTTTCTGCTGCTATTGTGTCAGTATGTGGGTTGTTCTTTGGGATGTTTTTCAGATGAAGCAGATCAAAATGGACAACAAGACATGCCAGCATGGATCAGAAAGGGGACATTCTGAATCAAGAAGCCACAAAGTATGTAAAACAATGTGCTTCAGATTAGACTTTTCTAAATGCCCTTCATCACAGCAGTGCTGAATGTTCTCTCTGGCAGTTCATATTGAGCTGTCTTTGAAATTTAAGTGATGTACATGATCCTTAAATATGGGCCAGTTGGGTACATCAGTGCTGACTGTTCATAAAACCCAAAGCAAACATATCATTCATCTTTGATTAGTTTTTGTCAAGTTACAGAAAACAGCAAGTTACCTGTAGAGTAGGAGAATAAATCCACAGACTTCACCAAATTTCTATTTGTAGAATTTTCTGGACAGGGCCAAGTAATCCAAATAATCAAAGCACTAATTTATTTTCTCTCGGCATGTTCATTTTTTTCATTACAGATATATAGGAAGTTATTATCTGTATTTTTAAGTACTGAAGATGATAGCTGGAAAAGGTCTGAAACACTTAGTTTTGAACAATTTTCCAATTTTTCTATGTCAAGAGTTAATGAAATTTATTATTTCAATTATTCCATTTTATCTAAGATACAGGTAAAGTAGACATTTTTGTATACCAGAATCATGGAAAAAGAAAGAGATACTGGATGCAAGAAATATATTTTGTAATAATGTATTGGATTACAAATTATAGCTGTATTACTAAAAAAAAAAAAAAAATCACAGGCTGCAAAGACAAAAATACAAACCCACAAGTCCAGAAACATCGTAGATGTTCTCTGTACTTACTATTGTATACAGTTTCAAGGGAAGAGTTTGCCTAATCCCAGCCTGCTAAAATATTCGTAATCCACACAAAATGGCAATTAAAAGGCAACAGAGCATTTATGGAGGGAGCCCTCCACAATAATAATAATGATCACCAGAAGTCAAATTTGCTGCCCTGCCTGCAGATAAAAGCATATATAGCATGACTGTAGTTCAGAATATGAAGAAATAAGAAGTGTTATGGCACAGGGACTTCTCTCTATTTGCCTCTCCATTTCATGGACCTATATTGTGACTTCCTTACAGTGTAGGCAGGAGGCGCTCATCTCTCTTAAAATATTGTATGCAGCTCCAAACACAGTAACTATTCAAATCTACAGGCTGCAATAAAAATAGTGGGGTTTTCCGGCATTGTTTATATCTCCACATCTATTAAAACTATATAATTATTGAGTAGACTTTGTTGCCAAAGATATTTATTGCATCACGTTCATTCCTTTGCTGATTCAGGGTATTCAAGATTCATATTTTAGCATGTGCAGTTTGTGGATGGAGGTGAATTCAAGAAATACCCCATGGTCTGGCTTTTTAAAGTGAGTTCTAACTGATATGCTGCTTACAAGCTTCAGCTAAGGGAGTTATATATCTTCATCCTACTGCCTTGATGATACAGTGCATCAATGGTTTTTCTGTGTGTTTCACACCCTCAGTAAACATCTGGATTCAAAGCAAAGCCCAAGTCTTCTGGATCCCCAGCTGCGAAGATATTCTCTGTAACCTGTGCCTAGAATGCACTCGAGCAGTAGCCTCAGGGAAGGGACAGTTACATGCAAGGAGAAAATAGCAGATTGCTTGAGCAGCACAGCTGGAGGGGAACACTTTGAACTCTCTCGGTGAAAGCGGCACCTCTCTGAGTGCCCTAGCCTGGGCGTGTACAGCCTGCAAAGGTGTTTCAATGATTTCAGTTGGTGTGGCGAGTTCTGAATGAAGCCGCTCAGCTGGAGTGGTTCGGGTTTAGGTCGGATTTTCAAGCGGGTCCTTTGCAAATAAAAGTTAGCAAGCGTTTCCAGGCGTGCTGTACAGCCACGCTGTAGATGAGCGAGGGAGGGACGCGAGGAGCCGCAGGGTTCGCTGCTTTCCCCTTGCCGCCGCCGGGGCCAGGACGAACAGCTCGTGGTGAGCGCGGGCTCGGAGCAGCCGCGGCCGGGCGGGCTCTGCGAGCGCTGTACGGAGCGCCTGGCCTTGAGGCGCAGCGCCACCCAGAGGGGCCGCGGGGCGGGCAGCGGGGCCGGCCTCGCTGGGGTTCGCTCTCGGCGTCCTCCTGCACGGCCGGGAGGGAACGAGCGCTCCGCACACCCGGCCGGGCCGTGCGAGGCTGCTGCCCGCGCCCCCCGACCGTGCTGCTCGCCCTGCCGGAGCTGCGGGGCCGGGCCGGAGCGGCCGCTGTCCGCGGTGCTGAGCGGAGCGCCGGCAGGGGAGCGCCGCGCCGCCGGGCTCCTCGAGGTTGTGGAAAGAGTCGTTGTCTCCAGCGTGACCTGGAAGGCTCGCTGACTTCATTGTCTGGCTCCTTCCCCTCCCGGGCATCAGATTGTACAGGGTTGTAAAAATTTATGTTAAACCATGTCTGTTTACTCCAGACACACGCACTTCTGGAAAGCCAGAAGGGAAGGAATAAGCGTGTCGGGCATCCACCCGGCCGGGTCGCGCTTCATAGTGACTGATGGCTTAGGGGTTCTTTGTGTGGTGTTTCATTGACTCTTTGTACTGCAGTCCTGCCATGACTTCCTTTGAACGTTTGTTTACGTTTATAAACATGATTAGTTATAGATATATTATTATTTCTCATACTCCGCACTGAGCAAATGTCTTGCTCAATTGGTTGAAACCAGTTTTAAAATGATGATATGAGAAAAGGTCGTATTAGCTAGGGCCATTAATATCTGTAAAGCTATGTTTAAAAACTGGCCCTTGCGCTGTCGGTGTTTTTGTCACACGTCTAGTTCCTAGAGAGTAAGTGTGCTCAACAAAGCAGTCGTCTTGGCTACTTAATGCTGTCAGTCGGACGGTTTCCTTTCCCAAACGGGCTTGTAAGTTTTTGCTTTTCCCTCGAGTCCTTCAGAAAGGACACAGCCCTGCTGCTCGTTGTGCTGCCCAGCGTCTCCTGCACTGGCTCCATCGGGCTGTTTCCCCTCCTCTTTTCTCATTGCGGATTCCTCCCAGCCCCTTACGTGACATCTTTTTGAGAAGCTTTTGGTTTAGGCATCTGCGTAGCTACCGTGGCATGCTGAAATACAGCACCGCGGTCACAACCACAAAATGTTGGCCAAGCATATTCGGAAAGTGGGATGGAGTAACGCAGACCCGGGGTTGTCAGGGATGCAAAAAGCTTCTTATCTTGATGCTTCTGGTTTTAGCAAAGGGATGTCTGGTATAAAATCGTAATGGCAACACTGAGGGCAAGTCACAGGCATCCAGGTGTTCGCTGCAGCGGTACCCGTGCCTCTGCCACCCTCTGGCGGGAGGAGCGGGGCGAGCCGCGGGAACAGCGGGCAGAGCCAGCGGGTCACATCAGACCCTCGGCACGGCGGAGTGGGGGACAGGGGGTGTTGCTAAGCTACAATTCACACGAGCCCCGCCTGGCTCACTCGAGTCCCGCACCACGCTCAGGGGAGGGCCGGGGCCGCAGGGACGGCCGGGGCGGGAGTTCGGCCCCGTCGCCTCAGCGGTGCGCCGATGTGTGCGGTGCCTGTTAGCACAGCTGGCGACCTCGGGTCAAGCCGGTGCTGTCTAGGGAAAGCCTCTGGCTCCGTCCGCACGAGGGGCTCAGCGAGGGGCTCGAACGCGGAACTGCCTGCGTGGGGTGCCGCCCCTGCCGCGGCTGGACAGCCCCACCCGCCGCCTCGGGGCGAAGCGGACCAGCGGCAGCCGCCGGGGCCGGTGGGCCGCCCTTCCCCGCCCCAGCCCGCCGCCCCAGCCGTCCCCAGCCCCCGTGCGGAGCGGCGCGGAGGCGGTGGCGGCAGTCCTGTGACTCATGCCTGCGTCGAAGCAGATCAACCGGCGATTCACGCTTTTAAAAAAGCAAATCCGAGCACTTCTGGAAAAAAAGGTCATCTCGCATTAAATTCCGCGGCGCGATTGGTATTCCGACGTCGTTTCTGGCAGAGTTTATAAGCGGCGGGTCGCTCCCAGGCTAGAGTCGCCCTGCCAACCTGGACTACGGCAATAAGAGTGTCCGCTCGCTCCCTCGGTAAGTGTCCTCTAAACAGCATCCTAATTTTTTCAAAGCCTTTGGGAACATCTGGAGCTTTTTTTTCTCCCAAAAATCGGTTTTGGTCGCTGTCGTATGAAAAGAGGAATAACGGGTTTTTTGATACAGCTACCGCCCTAGACATAGTGTTAACCTGTTACTTCACCTCTAGGCATTGTCTAGAAAATACCTTCTGGTTACGGCTGTTTTCTTTCTCGTCTTAAAAAATTTAAATGCCTGTTTTCCATTGAAATCATTGATCCGTTGCATTTACACGCGGGTGTAAATCCACCCAGCAGTGGAAATGAATCGGTAGCTACCGGTTTGAAAAAAGCTGCTAACAAAGAAAGCATTCTTTCGTTACCGCGACCTTCATTTTCTTTGCAAGGGGAAGAAAATAAATCGCAGGTAGACATGGGGACAAAGAGACGAGCTGGGCAGTGACCCGGCAATTCTCGATCAGCGACCCTGTATTGGTTATTGGAACGCCGTGTCCACCAGGAAAGAGTTGAACATCTGGCGAGGAGCGAGGGCTGGTCCTGAACCTTCCTTTCCCCAGACAGACGTGCCTCTCCTGCCATTTGCGCCGCTAAAGCGAGCACGGGCACGGGAGATCGCTGGTTAGTGCTCGAGCACAGAGTGGCCCCGGTTTGCTGAAACATGTGTGTGCAAATACACATGTATGTGGCGCCTGTCATTGGACCTGGGCAAAACGCACCTTTGTGGTGGCGGGGTTTTATCTGTCAGCCTTTCCTGAATGCTTTAGCCTGACGTGTGTTTGGCAGAGCCCAGAAGCGGGCTGTGTTTGGGATTGTAGGTCGTTTGGGCTGGTGATTTCGAAGCCCGCTTTGCACGTTGGTCTCCATTTGATGCGAGCCGTATAACTGCCCTGCTCAGTGGCCACCGATATAATTGCTATAGGCTTCATGCTCTGCTAAATCCGTCATTCCAGCGCGGGGGGTAGTGCCCTGGAATCTAACGAAGGGAAGATTTTGCTCTTCAGTCTGTCGAGGCATTTTCCCTGTTCGGCCGGTCCTGCCGCCGCCTCGGGACCTGCGCGGCTGCTGCCCGCTGGCGTCTGGACGGGACTGTGGTGCGGTGCTCCAGGAGACTAGACTACTAAACCCACTGTTCTTCCTTCCAGCAAATTCCTTGCTGCTCACCCCTCAGAGGAATATCGAGAAAATACGAGCTCCGAGGACTGGGGCTTTTCTGAAAGGATGGCTTCCTCCGCTCCCTCGTCCTCCAACGATGCTCCGGACCCCACCCCACCTAATCTGCGACCTACAAGTAGGTTTTAATATTTTCCTCGTTTTAAGTGTTTTGGAGGCTTTCTCCATTTAGGCTCAGAAAGATCAGTTTCGAAACGAAATGATACATCTGTGAAGCCCAGTTCCGCGCCATTAAGCAAGGTGCGGAAAGTGCTCTACACAAAGAAACCATCTTCCTACTGGGAACAAGAGAGGTCGGTCCGTGGCGAGTAAAACGCTGTGAGAAAAGCCCACCTTACCGGCCAACATTGTCTTTATCTTACAGCCACGTTTGAGAGATACAGACAATAAACTGACCTCCCAGATGGACAAAGAAATCGGGATGTTGGAAGGGGTGCGGAGAAAACGAATCAGTTAAAGGGCGAAGTTACACCAGGGTATTAAAGCAGGTGTCTCCCAGCTACATTTTATAAATGCTAATTCTGCAGCTTCTTTTCAGCCTACGCTGAAGCCTGTAATCAAGCCAAATTTGGATGCTAATTGCAGCTTTTCAAAGCGTTATATTCCTAATTGCTCTGAATTCGCCTTGAGTTATTGAGGTGTGAGTGGGAAGCAAAGGCTGCTGCAGGTGGATAGAGAATCAGTTTATAGCCCTGCCAGGCAGTTCAGACCATCGCCTACAGGAAAAAAAAATTAAAAACAAAACAATAAGAGGCTCGATGCTATGAAGCATCAGAGACAAAGAGCGGGCAACAGTAAGAAATGAAAGGTTGTCAGGGACAGCAGAGCGGGTAATAGCTTTTACCCTGAAAGAGCTACGAGACACGAGCATCGAAGTCATTATTGTCATTATTCTGAAACTGGAAAAAACGGGGAAGGGGGCGAACGGCAGCACTGGGTCTTGTTTCAGGCGCGCATAGCAGGCGCTGCTGCCTTCGACTGAGGTGCCACACGCAGAAATCGAATTAATTGGCATCACGGCTAAAACAAAGATAACCGCTGGCAGCAGCATCCCGCCCTGCCCACACGGGCTCCCCGCCCCCGGGCACTGGCAGCGCCCCTGCCGAGCGGGCTCCTCCGCCCGGCCGGGAGCGCCGTGCCTCTTCCCCCGCTTCCCCCTCCCGAGAGTCAGGCCGCTGCCCTCCGTGCTTGGGTGAGCCATCCTCCTCCCGGTTCCTCTGAAACCTTCTCCCCTCGCCCCCCAACGCCCCCGGTCGCCCTCTGGGGTCCATCGCTGCCGGACTTGCGGCTGCCCCGTGCCGCGAGAGATGGACGGGAGAGGCTCGGTAGTGGCCGCGGCCGTGGCTGGTGCACCCTCCACCTCGGTCCTGGGCTTCGTTCCCCGCTTCCCGTGGGCTCAGCTGGGGCTGACCGGTGCGTGTCTGAGCCACGACTCAGGGGCTGGGAAGCAGCCTGTTCCCCCTGGGGGTGCGGTCCCGATAGGGCCGTTGGCGGCCCGTCAGTCCGTCCGAGGCTCAATGATGCGAGTCCGATCATCTAGTCAAATACTATTTTTCACCCAATTAATTCCTGAACTCTTTTGTGACCCCATTTCACGCCACTTTATTTTAAGCTGCTACTTCCCTGGAGCCCCGCCAGTAAATGATGAGATGTCGGGTCCCGGGTGCCTTCTCTTCTCCTCTGGGCAGGCCAGCATGTCACCTCGCTGTCATCCGAGCCTCAGCTGCCCCGCGCCCAGCGCCGCCGGGCTCGGAGTCAGCCCTTTCTCACGTCGATGCAGCCGTGCGGGGCACCGGGGTGGGGCGCGGCGGCCGGACAACCCCGCCGCCCCAGGGGAACACCTCTGCTCTCTCTTCCAGCTTACGACTCGTGGTGCGGCGTGGCTCACGGGTGCACCAGGAAGATCGGGCTGAAGATATGCGGTAAGTGCGGCCGTGTCTCCCCGTAGGACACCCCACACAGCCACGCGTGACGGCGCGGCCGCCCCGGCGGGGGCAGCGCGGCCCGAGCGCCCCCCGCGGCCCCGCCTCGGCCGCCCCCTGCCGGCCGCAGGGCGGCTCCGCGGCCCCGGCCCCGCCGCCGCCGTGCCCTCCCGCGGGCTGGCCGTGGCCCGGGTTCTGTCCGCCGCGGGAGGGACGGCGGCGGCCCCGCTGCCCCTCCTGCCACACTCGGGGGTGCAGGCGCCGGGCTCTCCGGGCGAAGAAAGCGCAGGACCCGCCGGGGAGGCCGGTGGGAGGAAAAGCGGGAGGCGGGGGACCGGTTCGCCGCTTCTCACAGTCTGAAATTTTTCAACCTTATCTGACTAGAAAATACGGATCTCCTGGGGAAAAAAAGATTAACGAGAGCCTTATTAAAGAGCAATTCGTCAGCTTGCTGTGCTGGTAAGATAGCGCTGGCAGCCAGTCAGCGCGCAGGCACATGAAATGCAGAAGGGAAACAAATGCACAATCAGATCGCAACGTTATAGCAAGAGATTCATTTGCAGATAACAAGCTGTCTTCCTTCTCTAGATATCTCAGTAGCGCCTTCGCTTTCAGAGGCTAACAGTCAAATCTTCATATTCTGATGGGGGAATCATTCCGTTTTGCCCATCCCCTTATGCATAGAAATTATTTCCCCTTTTCCCCCTCTGTCTCTTTAGGGGGGGGGGGAGATGGGAAATATGTCGTGGGAGAAACTAACCTTTTTTCGATGCAAAGGAGCATTTAAAGCTCTTTCCCTGCTTGCTCGAGTCGAAGTTAATTCATTAAGCGTTTTGTAACCTGGAAGTTTGAACGGGAAAAGAATCAGGGTGCAAATGTTTAGCCCTGTGTCTGTGAGAGATTTCACTGGTAGCCGCTGGCGACATTAACGAGTAGTCGCTTAGTTCTATAAATAGCTCCTGATCTGGGTTTAATGGACCATTTCCCTACCAGTCCCCTCAGTGGCTGGAGCGATGGGCATTTTCACCATCATTTTAATTTAGCCCGGCAAGCAGAACTGATAAAGTAACGCGCATTTAGGCTTGCTCCGTGTTGCTAGACTACGGGGGTTAGAGAAGGACAGCGCAGCTTCTCTCAATGAGATCAAATACACTTGAAAATGAAATATCCCACCATTTTGGATTTGAGACGGGCATAAGAGAGAATAGTGAAGGCTTTGTGAAGGGAGTTCAATACAAGCTGTATATTCTGTTGCTCAGTTTTCCTTTGCTGGCTCTTTTCTGTTTTACATGAAAAATACTCTCTGAATAGTCAGTGATGCCGTTTTGGAATACTCAGATTTGATGATGAGCACTGTTTTTGCTTGTATGAGCCCTCCTATTTGAATCGAACACCTTCACAAAGACATACAGGGAAGGTTGCCTATGGTAAACAGAGTGAGGTATTAAGGTTGCCAAGAATCCTAATTAAACATGCTAAACGAGTTGACATTTGACTGTTGCAGGTGATACGTCCTTGTCCTTACCTTTCACAACATATCATTCCAGACCCTAAATATTGTATAGTCACAAAGGCGCCTTGGAATTGTTCCTATTGTGTGTATCACACTGAAATCGATTAATTTTAAATGCAAACTTTAAATAAGGGTTGACCTCAGAGAAAAGGCAGGTCTTGAACAATGAGTTGGTTCTTCCATCTGAGTTGTATATTATGGGTTTGACATTTTCAGTAATTACGTATCCAAGATGTATGTAATTTCTTCTTAAATAACGGAGCGATTTAAGGATTAGCTTTTTTTCCTTTTCTGGTTGAAAACCACTGCCTGAAAAGAGCACTGCCGCTACCACCACTCCCACCCCTCCCGACCCCTTCCCCGCCCCTACTCTTCGCCTCTGCACATATCCACCTAAAAAAACCAACCAAACAACAACAACAAAAAAACCTCCTAAAAAACCCAAAAAAAAAAAAAAAACCAAACACCAAAAAAACAACTAACTCCTATTTTAAGCGGTTTAATGAAGTGTCACGGCGGCCAAAATATGGGCAGAATTCCCCCTGTATCTGGATTTGTATGCTACACTCCCACCATGGCAATTGTTATTGCTGAGACTGATCTTGTTAACATTTGGCACCAGTGGAATGTTCAACGTCGTAAAATTGCTCCGGTGCGTCTCCTGTTTGGCCTCGGCCAGCTGATGATTCCAAACCCAGTGAGCAAGGCGGGAGAGTGGGGCTGCTTCCAAAGCAGCCATGCATGTAAGAAACCGGGCTCGTCTCCGGAGTCCGTGGGATTGAGCTGCCAAGCAGACTTTAGGTAGGACCGCTCGGGGTCCAGGGTCTCCTGCAGCCGCCACCGACGTGCATCCCCGATGGCTGCGGTGCCTCCGGGACCTGGCGGGTCTGTCCCCGCCCCTCAAGATGTGTCCACCCAGGGCTGCGGTGCCGAGGGGGGCTCACACACCTGCCTTGTGCGAGGCCTGATGTGAAATCACGCCGAATTTGTGGTCGCGTTGCGCACCGAGGTACTCCCTCGCCAATCTGGTGTGACTCGGCTCTTGAAAACCCGGTCTCTTTAAGCGCATGGATGAAAATGCACCTGCGGAACGGACCTACTGCTGGAAAAGGCTGCGCTCTCCGCTGCTCTAGGAGAAGCAGCGCGGACACTGTTTCGTATTCTGCTACTTGCTGGAAGTCTCCTACACCGGCCTCGCTTTTCAAGCAGGATACAGATGAAAGGTCGGCTACAGTCAAGCTCTTCTCCCCGGGAGCGGAAGGAGCCTTCGAGGGCCGGCTGTTACGCTTCCCTGCAGACCGCGACGGCGCTGGGGAGCGTCCCACACCCTCCTAGGGAGGGGTTCGGCAAACGACATGGTCCGGCGGCTCCAGAGCGGGGACTGTCCGTGTCCCACGGGCTCCCCCTCACACCGAGTCTCCAGGTCCACGAGACACTGCCGTGGCCGAGGGACTTGAGCGAACGCACATTTCCTACAGCCGGGTGGGCTGATGTCGGCCGACAGCGTGATCCTGCCTTCAGGCTTTTTCCGTCCTCTCATCCCCGCCCTCGAGCCTCCCGAGCGCCGCCGCGCAGCCCCGGGTCCCCACGCGGCGTGGGCTGACAGGCCCCGTGCGCGGCCGCTGCGAGCCCCAGCTGATCCCCAGCCGGCCTCGGGACTCAGCGGGCCCGGGGAGCCTCCGCGGGGAAGAACGGCCGCAGAGTCGTTCGGGCAAGGACTGAGCTCCCTGCCCGCAGCGTCTGGTTAGGTCAGACCCTTCAGCGATGCCACGGCCTCGCCGGGCCCGATGGGAGTTGAACTGGATGCAACTGCAGCCTTTCTCTGTTGCCGAAGCGGTGCTCCCTCCTTCCCCAGCGCCAGCTGTGCGAGGAGCTTGGCTCTCGGAGCAAGCGGAACGCGGCCGCTCCTGCAGGCGTCTCTTCTCACGGAACCCGTCCCACCCGAGCATCGCTACTGAGAGCCTGAAAAAAAGACGGGTGTGGGGAAAACAAAGCAAAATCAAGCCCCAGAACCCGGTAATAGAGGATTCATAATTCAGATTAGACTGCACCTGCTTTGATATCAGCTGCTTCTCTTAATGAGCAGGAAAACTAGCTATTGCAGGAGCTAATGATCGCTGCAAGAGCCATTAGAAGCAGTAACAACATAACTAAATACTACATATATATATGTATGTGTATATGGACGGCTACTTTGAACTTATGCACGAAGAGAGTTTCCATTAAATAGTCTTTGTCTCATTCATAAAAGCATCACAGAAAAAGACTAATCAGTAGAAGATCAGAATTAAAAGGCAAAACGTGAGATGTTCACTGGAAGTATGGCTCCTACAAGCTTACCTGTGAGCGACCCTCCTGGAGACTCGTCTGGGTACCCGACTGATGCAGAAGGGCCTGCCAGCCGAGTGCTCCTTTTTCGATGGCTCTTTCGTGACTGCCTGCCTGGCAGCAGGGTCCGAGGCACAGGTACCGCGCCGGGAGCAATTGGCCCAGCAGCTCACTGTCGCTCGCTTTTCTCCCCCGGCGTTCAGCCCCTAAGCCTGCCCAAGATGCAGGGGTCCCGTACGGGCCGGCAGTGGGCGCCGGATGGGAGCTGCCCACAGTCCCGGACCGCCGTCACGGCTCCGAGAGCAGGGACACATGGCCGGAGGGCGCTGAAGAGAAGCGGCATCGGGGAACATGAGTGAGCGAACTCAGGACGTTGTTTTTCCTCCCTGCTAAGCCCTCCTCTCTGGCGGATATCCCCAGCGACGAGCTTTGTTTTCGATTGTTGCTTGTTTTAAAAGAAAAGAAAGAATAAAGGAGACCGGCGTCACCGTAGTGCCTCTTCCAAACGTACAGGCACACTCGGTGCAACCCGGAAGGTCAAAATCCGACACTGTCCTTAATGACAAAAAGCCCGACACTGTGCGTGTTTTAGTGGGCATCATAGATTTAATATATCAAATCCAGAAAATTAATTGTTCTCCCTGCCTTGTTAAAGTAGACAGATCTCATTACTCGCTGCGGACTCTGTGTGGCTCCCGCCCCAACAATTCTTGGGGTGAGTGGGTTTATTATTGCCATGACATATAACAGCAGCAGTTGTGTTCGGGTTCTGGGCGGCAAAGATGCGTTCCCGGTGAGAGCAGAGCTCTTAAAACCTCCGGGGATGATTACTGTTAGCATCAAAGCATGTTTTCAGGTGGAAAATCCGCATCAGTACTTACTGATAATAGGAAGGTGGGGTTACATGAGTGCTACTGGTATCCTCAGAGCTCTAGCCCTCTCAGGACGGATGCTCCAGAATGGCTGCTTGTTCTCATGCCTTTTGTGCGTGAGAGCACCACGAGGAGAACTGAAAATGGCCCTGATTTTAATCATACATCATTGCCCCTGTCTGCTAGGTCCATAAACTTTGCCTGCAGGCTGAAATAGCATTGACTCATCCTGAACTCTCTTCCAGTGGCTGATTACTGAAGTGGAATCTGTCTGATCGACTTAATAAGAATTTACCAGTGCACTAAATGACAAAATTTTGTTTTTTGCATGGCTGCGTTTTTGCAGTTGATGGCATTTTGAACTCTCCCTCCTGGAGGCAAATAATCCCTATAAATACCCTTATTCCTGACCTCATTAGTCAGATCTAGAGCCAACACCGCTTTTAACTGTTGTCTAGAGAGCTGCTTTAGATATTTCTAAACATGTTGGGAAGTCAGAAAACTCTGACCTGTGCACCTTGCAATAATAATGTAGGGTTCCTGCAAAGGACCAACAGCCTGGAAGACAAGGGCCGGATCGTCAGCTCTCTGAAGGAAAAACAGTCATCCAAGAGCCTGCTGGCATGCGAGAACAGTGAGAAGGAATCCAGGTTCCGGCGCACCGAGACAGACTTTTCCAATCTGTATGCCAGAGGTAAACACTTTACAGTTTCTCCTTGCTCCAGCTCAGGCATGTCCCTTAGTAGTCCTGCCCTCATCTCCCCTGGAAGTGCAGCCATGCTCAGACCATGCTTTTCCTTGGCTGTTTTTGAAGGGAGCTCTGTGTCTGTGTTTTCTGGGAGCTGCACTGGTGATGTATGCAGGCTGCCTGAAAAGCAGTTTTATGTACTTTGTGCTGATCACCTGCAGCTCACCTTCAGTGGTTCCAGGGGTTTCTCCAGATCCAGCATCCAGGAGGAGAGTAATTCTATGTTTTTATCCTCCTTAGTAAAATAGTAATGAAGGAGCCTGTGATTGCTGGTAGGGGGCCATTGCAAGAAGAGTGAGAAAGGGAAAGCCTTTGTGGGGCGGAGGTGGGAACATTGTGAGGTAAGGGCAGGTGAGGAGGCACTCGCCTCCACCCAGAGGAGGCGAGTGCCTCACACCACACAACCTTTGCGTGGCAGGGTGTGCTCTTAGGCCAGGCACCTTGGAGGTCCCTCTGCTGCTGCTGTGGGTGACCTAGGCTTGCCCTTCTCCGTGGGGTGAGAGGGACCGGGAGTCTGCCCGGCTGCAACCAGGCAGTGCTGGAACCATGGCTTCCAGGTTCTTGGAATGCTGTGGGCAGCTGAGGCAGGTTCATCTCTGCTTCTCTCTCCCAAAGCAAGTGCTGACAGCTGGTTTGCCCCACAGATTTGTTGCCCTCCAAGAATGGTGAGGAGCAGACAATGCAGTTTCTGCTGGAGGTTGTGGACATCCTCCTCAATTACGTGAGGAAGACTTTTGACAGATCCACCAAAGTGCTGGACTTCCACCACCCACACCAGCTCCTGGAGGGCATGGAGGGCTTCAACCTGGAGCTTTCGGACAACCCTGAGTCCCTGGAGCAGATTCTGGTGGATTGTCGGGACACTCTGAAATACGGAGTAAGGACAGGTAGGTTTTTGCACACTACTCTGTGGCGAGTCCCTCCTGGGACTTTTCTCAGGCTCATGGTGAAGAGAGCTTGACAGCTCACGGAGGTAAGCCCACACCCTCTCTACACCCGTGACTGTGCCTCTGTACAGGCTTGGCTCCAGGGCTGGCTGCAGGCGCTGGAAATGTTTCTGCTCAGAAACTTCATTTATTGATGACCATCCGTCCCTGCCGGCTAGGGCTCAGTGCTATTTTTAGACCACAGAAACAAGTTTTAAAGACGTAATCTCTTTCACTTGATGAAACGCGAGCTGTCTGTATCTCCGGGGAGCAATATCATTAGGTAAATGAGGGCATAAATGACACAGAATTTGCAATTTTTCTTCTTTATGTTCATCAAACGTTTAATGAAAAAGAGACTGAAATCCTAGGAATCATCAATAAAGGAACCCTGTGGATTTCAGCCCATTATCCAGGAGCCCTGCCCGTCCAGGTCCTTCTGAATCAAACAGAAATCCCGGGTTGTAATCACTTATTTAACTGGGTGAGCTGTAGCCAGGCTCTAGAGCAAAGTCAATGCTCTCTCAGGCCGTTTGGCCTGAAATGTTTTACATTGAATCCAAAGGAGTCTTGGCTGGCAACTAGCCCTGACAGCCTGTGCAGGTCAGGAACTGGAGCGGTAATGGAGCGCGCCGAGCTTCCTGTCCCCAGCCTTGCTCCCGCGTTTCAGGGCTGCTGAGCTCTGCCTGGCCGGCTGCCCTCTCCGGCACGGCTCGGCTCTACCGCCGGCGGGCGGCGGTCTCCCCGCGGAGCCGGAGGGCGGGAGCTCGGGCCGGGGGCTGTTTCCCGGCGCTCTCCGGCTGGGCAGCAGCGAGCCATGGCTCCTGAAGGACGGGCCGCAGCTTTCTGCTGTGCTTCGTTTTGGAGCCGTGAAGACCCAATGCAGTGCATTCAAGGAGCAAAATCTTGACAACAGATGTGGCGGGTAGCGTTCTGTCTTTTTTCCTATTTACATGGTGGTTTGATCGATTCAGTGGAGTCAGGGGTATATTTTGATTTTTGTACTCTTAATCAAAGGGGAGAGTTGTTTCACTCCCAAACGCGTGGGTTGTTGGACAGGGGGCCTGAGGTTAAGTCAGAGTGGCTGCGCTCTGTGTGCTTGCACCATTTTTCTGCTATTTATTGTGCCGCAAGTCGTGCAGCCTCCTCCCCTCACCCCAACCTCCCCTGGAGCTTCTGTGGGCCAGCAGGACGTGTTCCCGGGACCTGAGGGGCAGGTATCCGACCGGACACAAGCTCTGTTCAAAGCGGTGTCTGGTGCAGCTTTAAAGTGCTGCTCGGATCGCCTGAGTGCCCAGACACGCATTCTGCTGTGGGTTCCTGGGGCTCACATTCTCTCTCAAGTTCCCTTCAAAGTCACCGAGTCTGAATCTGCAGCCCAGCCCTAGGAGATCGCGGGCTCATTAACAGCTATGGGAAGTCAGCGAAATGTCGCTGAAGATAACTAGCCGGTCAGTGTGTCCTGGAAAGGGAGAGAAGTGCTGATTTGTAAAGCAAACAGCTAAGCCGCGGTGGTGTTTGTGGGCTCTAGCCCCGAGCCGTGGGTTCCCCGGGCGGGAGCAGCCCCCCGGCTGCGGCATGTCCTCTTCGGGAAGTGTCGCGATGTGGCAGCGCCGGCAGGCTCACGCCTCTAAAAGATTTCTGCTGACATCGCTCGGGGCAGAATCGCATTTGTTTCTTCATGTCAAAAGATGCTGATGTTCCTCGTGTTGAACCGAATCCGACGTGACAGGGTCCCCTCCAGGCGTCGAGAGCTGACCTCTCTTCTAGGGCCGGGCTGTCCCCAGTGTGCTGTCTGCGTGTCCTTCTCCAGAGAGCCGAGGTCTAAATCATGGCACCTCCCACCTCCCCTCAGCGCCCGATGCCAGTTGTTAGGAATTTCGTCTCTTCATGCTAGAAAAGTAGGTCCCCAAGACTCGGGATTATTGCTTATGAAAGTCGTTAAAGCAAGTTCGGCTGAAACACAGGGATGTGATTTGCTTCAGTTCAATAGCAAACTCTGTTTAATGAGGTGAATTCTAGCTCATAAACCATGTGGGGAAAGGGCCCGAGTCGAGGGCCTCTGGGAGGCCCTGTCCCCCCTCTGCAGCGCTGGGACATTGCTGCCGAGACGCCGCAAAACGTCTCTCCCGTGTCCTTGTAGCTCGGGAAGAGACGGGCTCCTCCTCAGCCCTGTCTCATTCCTGCAGCCCCAGTTCAAGCGCCTGAACCTTCCTCTCTTGCTCCATTCAAATGCAAATAGCCCCGGAACCTAGAGGTTGTTACTGCCAGGGGGGGTCCCACACCGTGTACTCCTCTCCCGAGTTCACAGCGCGGCAGAGGTCGGAAGAGGGCTCTGGAAACGGGCTAGCCCAAGCCCCTGGGCAGGTCCCGGAGGTGTTTACAGCCTCAGTGGATTCTGAGGTTCTCTTTTAAAGGCAAATGATTCCATACAGGAGCTCCCATCCGAAGCATTTTTGAAGTTTGTAGTAAGACACCCGTGAATGTTGCCTATCAGTCTCCCCATAAGCAAGACTTGCTTTGAAAACTCTGCTGCAAGTATTCTGAGTACAAACCTGTGGTTTTTGTCAGAAAAGGTGGATGGTATAAATTTGAAACCTGAGAGATACCGGTAGAGTTTGTTCTAAGTTGCTCTCAATTCTCTTTACAGGTCACCCTCGCTTTTTCAATCAGCTGTCCACAGGACTGGACATTATTGGCTTGGCTGGGGAATGGCTGACATCCACTGCTAACACAAACATGTAAGCAGTGTCTTGTCATCAGTGTCTGGGACTGGTGCTTACATAGGCTGCCATGTATCATGGTAGATAGGTATTATCACAGATATGAATAATTTTCATTTTTAAATGATGAATGTTACATCTTCCAGAAAAATGTCTCATATTTTTCCAAATGTGTCAGTAAGACAGTGAAAATAATTACATGAAACTGAACAGTTTTATGTTTCTTATAAATAGAAATGCAAATATCTGAGAGCACATGGTAAGTAAAACATTATTATTCTAATATAATAATCTGAAATTAGTTTTCTTTTTTGGACCAATCTTCTCTATATTTTTCTTTTTTTAAAAAAAGCTTTGTCTCTAGACTGAACAGGTCTGCAGCTATTCCCATGCTAACACTAGAACACAAGATATGGAAAAAATTTATTTTCTTCTCTACTGTTGACTTCAGAGATAGCAGGCTTGAGGCAATACCTTTTGTTCATGTGCTAGTAAAGAACTGGCTTCTGGGTAGCTTCAAAATTATTAAAAATGTAACACTGAAAAATAATTTTATGCTAATGAAGGAATTAGTCTAAGATTAATAAAGTCATGTGTAAATGAATAAAGGGAAGTATAAAAAAAGTAAAATTTGACATCTGAATGCATCAAATAAGAAACTTTTCCTAATTTTTCTTGACCTCAGAGTTAATGAAAGGTAAATGTCGGTGTAAGGTATTATGATGAATTTTTTCAGCAGAGTGCAATTAACGAAAAAAACTCCAAAACCAACACTAAACAAAAATATCCACAAAAACAATATATGTTTTAATTATTAAACAAGTATTGTAAAAGCTTTAAGGTGCTTTGAGGTGCCTTTTTAGCAGCACAATTAAAAGTGAAAACAGTTCTGATCACATTTCTAAACAAAACTTTGCTTAAAGGTTGTTTCTCTGTTTCTCTGAAATTGGTTTATATTTCAGTGTCACTTTTCCAAGCCCATTTGACTAACTTAGTTATCCCAGTTTAGTTATCCTTTTGTAATCAGTGAAATCACACAAATCTGATAAGACATAAAAGAATTCAGCTCTATGGCAGACTGTGACAGGTAAAGAAGTACTGACATCATTATTACTAACATTGCACTCAATTAGTCACTTCTTAAAAAATAACTCTTTTTAATTGATGTTTTCCATTTGTTGAAAGTAAGCTGTTAAGCAGCTAGTTTCTCAACCATTTGTGCTTTAAAAAAGAGTGTAACTTGAAAATACTTCTCTGTGAACATGAAAATTTAGTATCTATTTGTTAGCATGAGACTTAGTGTGCCCTTTTTTTCAGAAAACCAAAGTCAACATGGTGTGCTTTCAAGTAACACACTAATTGCAAATAAGGTTAAAGGAAGATGTTTGTAAAATATGATTCTAAGAACTGACAGAGAAGGTTATTAAAAATAGCCAAATCACCTCTGTGAGCTCTGGGGAACATGGCATTTGTTTTGAGTACTGTTCCAGCACACCAGAACAGGTTTTGACCTTTACCTAGAAACTGTTCCAACCTATTACAGCTGCATGAGCACATAACACAAAAGCAACCATAATATTGAATTATAGTAGGGATGTTTTTCATATGCCATTTTTTCTTTTCTACAGATAAACAATAATTAAAATATTTATGAACAATTAAAAGTAGGTGTTTTCTTTTGCAGATGATTTTTGAGTAATCAAAACATCTGTACTCCCTTAAAATTTTAAATTATCATTAGGAAATATTACTTAAGTGTCACGGTGAGGATTATATATAAAAATAAACATAATAAGCTTTCCCCATTGACTTGGAAATAATGTATCAATGTGCTATTCATAGCTCAATCTCTAATCATGAGACCTTCAGCATGGGAATTTCAGAATTTCATTATTCATCCAGTTCTGTAGCACAGGGCATTCTGTCACCATGCAGCAGCCAATTGAGGTTAAAAATAAATATTATCTGGAAGTTCTGTTTATGCCCGCTGTTAGCTGAGACAAGGGAATACATTGGTGTTTTCAGTATTGTGCAAATATGCTTATGAATAGAAAATTGATGTAAAATGTTCTGTGTTTATTCTCAGACTGCTTTTTACATGCTGGCCAACAAGAGAATGGTAGCTAGAATAATTTGGTCTGATAAAGTGATTTGTCCTTTATGTGAGAGCAGAATTATGCCAGCACTGGCTTCTACCAAGAAACCAGTTAGTACATTCTGTTAGTAACGAGCTGATACTCATGACTGTGATAGTTAATTCACAGAAATACCTGTAAATGTTGTAACTATAGGAAAATCTAACCAGCTTTTTTTTGGAGATTGATTCTAAAGTTTGATGGTTCCTTGTAAGCCAAACACATTTTTGGGTTTTTACAGAATTTTTCAAAATAATTTAAGTTTAAAACAAGTAAGGTGGAATGACCTTTAACTAGGTGTGATTTGTAAATTCATACCCATCAACTAATATAGCTTCATTGGCCTTGCAGTTTATAAACATCTACTATCATTTATTTCTTGTCAGTTCTTGGAGACTTAGAAAATAACTACAGAATAGAATAAATAAATAGTATTTTCTTTGTGTTTAAAGATATTCAAAATTCAGTGTGCAAGGTCTCAGGGCAAAACCCAAAATGTGTTTAAACTGGTGGGGAAAAAATAATCACATTGACTTAAGAGTACCTTGTATTGAGCTACAGTGTTCTATAGACTGCTGAGTTCCTGTGGACATTGGCTGATCATTCTGCCTAAATAAAAATTGGAATCTTTTATATTCTAGACTTGCAGTGCTTAAAAACAAAACAACCCCAAACCACTATTAGCAGATACTGGTTTATTAATTTTGTCCATTTGTAGATAGTAGCAGCACCCAAACTTCAGATCAGTATTGAACTGTCTCTGCCAGTTCTAATGATAATAAAACCAAAATAAGTAGTATTTTGGCTTCTGAAAATAGCAATCACAATAATTAAACAAATTAGAAATCTTTAATATTAAGGGAATATTTTAAAAATAATGGTCGTGTTTCTCTGATGGACTAAGGACACATAAAATTGAAGAAAATAGTAACAGTGGAAGCAACCAGTGTAGCTGGAAATAAAGGACAAGCTTTTTCAGACACTTGTTCACTTCTTAATATCGTGTCTCATTCAAGTTTGCTGTACCTGTTCTCAAAATATCATTTTACTATTAGAGAGACAATACAGACATTTTGGCAAAATTATTCAAGCAGAGAACATCAGTCAAATCCGAAGTGTCAGGGTGTCATACTCTTACAGATTCCTTTAGAAATCAGAGGTTGATTTCTTCATTTCTCTCTGCTTCCTTTTCCCCCTTACTTTTTTTTTCCCCACAGACAGTAAGCAGAATTTGTTTACAGCAGTAGTAATTTGTCCATGTACCTCGATCACCAAAATAGTTGTATGGTTGTCAATTTCCATCCACATATCTGACTCTGACATCAGGGCATGCCAGGATATGTAATGTTTTTTGCCCTCATTAAGTGGATACAATAGTTGACTGCTGACTTGGTTTTGGTAATTGGTAATTAGAAAATCATCATTTGTAATTACTCTTGACAGTTATTGATCACATTGTATTGTAGAAGTAAGTTGTCCTTGGAGATCATCAACAGAATAAATCCACATAATTAATTATATTTAAACTTTGAAACCCTAGCTCAATACTTCTAATTATGGTTTTATTTACCTCAATGAAGTTCACTGTTTTCATAAGGACTTAGCAGCATGTTATTCCACAAGTGTGGAATTGGCACTTTGGGAAACAGTTGTTTTAAAGGACAAACTTGTACAGAAGTCAGCAGCCCTATGATGTTGAACATTAGGTCTTAAATTCACTATATAGAAAGCTGCAATATATATATTACTGCAGTTTTTATTCATCAGTACTTCCAATATTGTCTTCCTGAGGATTTTTGCTTGGGTAAAGTTCCAGGATCAGGACCTCAAGTTACAGGAAAACTTTTAGAAACCTCGAGCATTTTAACAAAGGATCACAGTCTGGGAATTTATCATGTGTTTTTAGAATCTGTACCTATATCATGCTTATTTGGTATTTTTGCTTTATCCATGCAGGTTTACCTATGAAATTGCTCCTGTCTTTGTCCTCATGGAACAAATAACACTTCGAAAGATGAGGGAGATTATTGGATGGTCAAACAAAGATGGTGATGGGATATTCTCACCTGGTGAGTTTTTCTTCTCTGTTTTGGTGGTTTGACTAAAACTTCAAAAGTTAAAATAAACATAGGCTGTGTCTGAATACTCACACTATGTGCAATTTAGAAGTTGGAATGCTGTGTTTAAACATCCCACAGAATAGCTGGGGCAAAAAATTATCTCTGTGTTTGGCTATGTACTATGGCATTCAAAACTTGACCACAGTACACGGGCATTTAAACACCCCTTTTATGAGCTTCATTTCTGGAGGCACTGAGCAACCACAGCTCCTTTTGACTAGAAGTTCTCAGAAGTCATGTACTGGTTTCTTTGGTGGTCAGTGAGGATTTGGGCTCACAGTCAGGAAAAGTTTGTGGTTGTCTGTCACTTTCTGGGACTTGTTATCTGGGATATAATCTGATTGCATTCACAAGTATGACTGTGGTATAAAGACCAGGACAATGTGTCTTCCCATGCAAGAAATGACTGTTGATGAAACATTTGAAGGTCCTGGGGTAATGTATGGACAATGTGGATGCCCAGCAGGACTTTTCTGGGTTTGGCATGAGGGAACACCACCCTGTCACAGAGCATAAAGGACAAAACTACCACATTTTGGAACAGCCCACATAAAGTGCACACTCCATTCCTATCTGCTAGAAAAATACAGATATTTCTGTGTTCTCATCAATGACAACATTTCAGAGGAAGAAGTCATCCTAGGCTTAGGGGTGAGATTGATCTTATTAAAGCTTGAGGTCTGCACCAAAGAACTGAGCTAATTGTTCAGGGCTCTTTTTCGCAGCAAACCAAGATAAATAGGTGCTTTCCCTGTATTCAAATTCTTCAAAATTAAGTGTGAAAATAAATTAGGTGAATCATAGCCTGTGACGTGCCTCTTTCCCCTAAATGACTGTGAGGGAGTTTAGAAGAAGTAGCTCAGCTGTAGAAATCTACCTTTCAGCATCTACTTCTACGTCTACAGTAAGATGGGATAAATCCATCTAAAATGACATTTCTTCAATCTCAGACAAGTTAATAAGTTCCTGTTGTTCTTGCTAACAAGAAGTTTACACAAAAGCAGCACAATGGAAGCTGAACTTTTTAGGAATATGTTACAAAATGATAGCAATTGAAAGAGATGGCCCTTAAGAAATTCTGATTGTTATTCTGGCTTTCTCGAGAGTCTGTCCTGTGCTATTCAGACAGATGCCAGTGTATTTCAGAGAAATGTTTTTTCATAGTTCACTGCCACTTTCACTGCATTATGCAAATGAGACACAATTGTCTGTGGTATAATATACTTTTTGTTTTCATTATCACTATTGTATTACTCATTTATTTGTTCACTCGCAGGAGGAGCGATCTCCAACATGTACAGCATAATGGCTGCACGCTACAAGTATTTCCCTGAAGTTAAAACCAAAGGCATGGCAGCAGTCCCTAAACTGGTTCTCTTTACCTCAGAACACGTGAGCTTAATACACTGCTAATTCTTAATTTACATAAGTTTACATTTTCACAACATATGTCATAACATGACATATGTTGTGAAAATGGTTCAACATTAAACAACTGCTCCATTTCGTGTTCATTTGTTTGCTGCAGAGTCACTACTCAATAAAGAAAGCTGGAGCTACACTTGGATTTGGAACAGACAATGTTATTTTGATAAAATGTGATGAAAGGTAGGATGAATGCTAAAGTTTTGATAGATTAAATGTGTTCATGTGTTAAATTTGTTTTATTGTGTTTAAGGACTGATTTAGTACAGTGTGTCAAGTCGCTAATGGCCTGTTGAGAAAATCCTATTAAATTATTTCAACTGCAGCTATTATTTACATATACATTCTTTAACTTTCTTTGCCTTTCTGTTTCTGTGATAATTACAGAGGCAAAATAATACCAGCTGATTTGGAGGCAAAAATTCTGGAAGCAAAAGAAAAGGTTTGTGTTTTAAAAAATTGGTGCTTAAATGCTTGGCTTAGTAAAATTGCTTTTTCCTTTGAAGCCAGAGTGTGGACATTAAAGAGAACATTGTAATGATATAAATACAATAACAGTATTTTTATATGTTTAATTATACATTCATGTATTGTTTACAGAATTATCTGTATGTCTTGGTGAGGTTTCCATTTCCTGTTTAAAACCAAAAGTCTTTTTAACTCTTGAACGACAACTGTAGCTCATGATTTTTAAAAATAACTTCCTGTTTGGAAATATATGGAAACAAGCATGGAAACACAAAATCTTTTATCTAAACTTTTAAGCTTAGCCAAACCCATAAAAGATTCTACAGAGCCCTTAAAAATCCTATAGATTTCATGTAGGTAGCACGTATATTTGTTAAATATAGACAATAAGATTAAATTTTTGGCATTAATTGCTATTTCTTGAATCAATGCAGTGGAAAAACCCATGGATTTTTAATAAGATAACCAAAGAGAAATCAAGGTTGTTTTTTTTTATTTCTTAACTTCTTTACATTTGGGAACTCTATGAAATAGCAGTTCACATTTATTTCATCTAATTCAAAATTGTCTCTCTTTGATCCGATAGTTTCTCATTTATTCCTTTTGTTTTAGATTGCTTAGTTTTGCTTTGTTCTGTTTATTAGTAGATAAGGACTAAAGGAACAATTTCAAGCTTTCAAAACATGACTTACAAATCATATTTAATTAATTTTTGTTTATACTGCTGTAAAAGTCCCACATTTACTTGAATATTGTTCATCTTCTACTACATTGTTTGAATCTCTTCTCTGAAATAGATTGAACAAAATAATATTCTTTATAAAACATTTTTAGGTTACAAAATGAGATAATATTTCTGGAATTATTTTCCTTTTCCTTTTTTCTTTTTTTTTTTCTCTCTGAAAGTGTTTTCAATTTATAGTTGACTTTTTTTTTTTTTTGGTAGGGATATGTTCCTCTTTTTGTAAATGCAACTGCAGGCACAACAGTATATGGAGCCTTTGATCCGATACAGGAGATTGCAGACATATGTGAAAAATACAACCTCTGGCTCCATGTTGATGTAAGTAACACAAAAGTGCTGCTAGTCGGGCAAAAGAGGATCTCAGTTTACATGTTTTTTTCCTTGAATTAAAATACTTATTACTAGACTCTGAGTAAACTAAAATCTGTTGAGCTTTTCCAAAAAAATGAGTCTTCTCTTTTCTTCTGTCTCTTCCAGGCTGCCTGGGGGGGTGGACTCTTAATGTCCCGAAAGCACCGTCATAAACTGAGTGGAATAGAAAGGTACTACCCAGGGCTTCCTTGTAATTCTGTTCTTAAAGTACTTTCACAAGATACCTGACACTTCAGCAATTCATGAAAATGTTCCTGTGCTACGGTGAGGAGTTTAACACTAAATTAAACAATAGTGAGGCACTAAACTAAAAGGTTCAGACTAGGGAGATGGAAACAATGCTACAGAAGAAATCTGTGATGTACCATTGAGTGAGAGGTAAGTTTTCAGCAGATTTGAAGGAAGACAAGGATATTACGCAAAGTTTTGGAGGGATCATAAGTCTGGGAATGCATGGAGAAGTATTTGAAGAAAAAAATGAAGTGTGAGAGCTAGACAATCTCTGAAATGTAGGGCTTTGAGAATACCAGTGATAAATGAGGGATCCGGGGAAGGTGTTTGAGCATGAATACCCACAGTGGGAATTTGTAGAGGTACTCTCCTGAAAGATGTTTGCAGGTTTTCTGGGAAATAAAGAGTGTATGTTCATGAGTTCTGTAAATGGAACACATACATATGCTTAGTCTTATATCACTTTTATTTATACATACACACACACACACACACACACACACACACAGATAGGTGTGTATGACAATGAGAGGAGGTAGAGACTGAATTAGCAGCAATTTTCAGGGGCAAGTTTCAGTACCTTTAAGGCTTGAAAGGACTGAGATAGACAGAGCTGCTACACTTCTGCTGTACTATGGAGAAGACTGAGGTAATTTACAGAGAGGCCAGAAAGGGTCACAGATGTCACCTGTCTGAGGGCACAGGGGCCTGTGTGTTGGTGCCATGTGGGGATTACGTGAAACAAGCGGGAAGCTCTTGTTGAGGTCAGAGTGAAGTCTGCAGAAAAGAGCATGTGTGTACCCTCAGGCAGGTAACCCAGTTTACCAAGATGCCCACTGAGACCAGAAGTCAGCCTTTGATTGAATCAAACTTAAAGAGGTAAAGCATTTGTATTGGTAGTGACAGCAGAGTGAGAATGTGACCCTCCCACTGGTTCTTACAATTTTGACTCAGGAGTCATTCCAGGCATAGTCTTTGGCACAGTTGTACCCATATCCAATGATGACAAGTCTGTAGAAGATGCTATATTTATAATCCTATGGGTGTGTTGATCTCTAGATTTTCTCTGAAAGCACTCAACCATAAAATGGTGCCCATCTGAAAAAAATCAGAAAAGCAATGAAGAATCACAAACTTTAGATCTTTTCCATCATTGCAGCTATCAGCCTTCAGGGAAGCAAAAAATATTTGAAGCAAGCTCTATCCATGTACTTTTAAATTAGCATCAAATTGCTCCCTTGAGTTGGCTATTCTGAATATGGGCACTGTGTAAAATAGTAAAATGAATATAGTGAGTAATGCTCTTCCTTAGGGAAAACAAACTGTCCTAGGTGTGGGCATCTCATGCAGTAAGTGAAGAATAAGTACAACATCAAGGATAGTGTATGGAAGGACTGGCAGCAAAACCATGGGGACCTTTCTGTTGCAAGGACAGCAGCATGTGGTGTGGAGTACCCTGAAGCAGCAGAATCCAATCAACATTTGCCCAGCCCAATTTACTTGTGACTCATGGCAACATGTCTAATATTAAGTCAGCATTGCAAAATAATTTTCTTAAGATACAGAGGTTTAGTCACAGGAGTTTGGCACACCCCTTTTGACCTGAGGTCAACCCTAAGGTGCTAATTAAGGCCATAATTGTAAGTAAATACAGAAAGCAGCAGGCTATGAAGCGTGAAATTATTTCTTTCCCAGTCAGCTATACAGGTTTCTAACATGGGATGGGGCCCACATGTATGGGATAATTGCCTGTCACGGGCCCCAGCTGGGCTCTCTTGATAACACAGGTTGTACTTTGCCTGCTTGGACACACTGGCATGGAGGACTGGCATGCTGCCATGGCACAGAGCTGGGACTGCCTGTGGTGGGACAGCCTCTGGCTGGGGGCTGCACTGAGGAGAGAGTGACAGCTTCATGTTAACATAAACCTAATGCTCCTTGTGAGGAACGACTTGAAATTGTCTTTGTTTGAAACCCTGAAAGTTAAATGAATGTGCTAAACTGAAGGCATGGTGTTTTCAAAAGGAAATAAGTTGTTATATAAATTCCGTTTTCCTGACTGCTTCATCTGAACTATTAGTGAAGTTTTTCTAAAAGATAAGTCTGAGCTATTTATCTGCTGGTTTGCACTGCATGAGCAGCTGATGTCAGATGGATGGTGAGCTCCCCAGGTACAGCACAGGCTGCACTGTTCCTTCAGCTGAGGGGTGCTACAATCTAATCTAGCACATACAGGG
Organism: Agelaius phoeniceus; assembly: GCF_051311805.1. Taxonomy (NCBI): domain Eukaryota; kingdom Metazoa; phylum Chordata; class Aves; order Passeriformes; family Icteridae; genus Agelaius; species Agelaius phoeniceus. Next base: position 31,041,551 of record NC_135271.1, on the reverse strand, counting down.
ATTGGAATTGTATCTAGAAATCAGTGGTCCTCAGACTGGAGTGAAGACATCACTGTGTTACTCAAAACAGAGGAACTGTGGTTGTGTCTGTGTCCTCTGAGAGCAGGGTGTAGAAGAGGAGGGAATACCTTTTAATTTTCTTTCAACTACATTGTAAAAACATGCATAGTCTGTGAAATACAATTATGCACTTTGCTTCTTCGGAACATGCAGTGAATCAAGGGGACGCTTGGTAATTAATTACTTGGGGTGAAAAGGTCAATGGATGTGCAACGTTGGCACATTTATTTCAGTGTCACCATTAAACTGTCTAGGATAGTATGTTAAAATACAGAACATCTGTTTGACTTGTAAATTAGGTGATCTTGTGGATTGTAAGAAATTTTAAGCTTTACATAGAGAATGGTAGGATAAGATGTAAGGTTTTAGAGCCTTTTAACAGTCCATGGGCTTGACAAGCAAGGGCTGTGGCTCTAACTGGGAAAGCAGGTAAGCATGCAGAACATCTTTTTATTTCCTTTCTATTTTTCCAGCAGCTGTTCAGTAAAGAACTGTATTCTCCCACAATTCATATTAGTCCCTTAATTGTCTGACACCCCCACTTTCCCAGTCAGTACCTTGAATTGATAGAACATATCAAAGAGGTTTTGTTATTTTTATTAGTGCTATTTCTAGAAGGGAACCCATCTGGGGATGATGTTACTGTATCAGCTAATCAGTCTGATACTAATTAGCTGGTATTAGTAATAATATAAAATAATCACAAGTCTGACATTGCAATGTTAACACAAAAAAAATTCCTTTCCCGGACAGCATAGCTGGGAAAGAAGACACTTAAGACAGCAATAATACCCATAGTGATATCATCATGGTCAAAACTCCATGTATTTCCAGCTGAAAGCAGAAAACAAAGGTCACTGCTTCAGATTAAGTTTCTGTTTTCCAAACCTATCTGAATGTGTAATTTTTTTGCAGAGCCAACTCAGTCACTTGGAATCCACACAAGATGATGGGAGTGTTGTTACAATGTTCTGCCATTCTTGTCCGGGAGAAGGTCTGCCTTATATTTAATAATTAAACATTAAAAAAAAATAAATATCAAGCCCTACTTTTTAAGAGGGTACTGCAAAATCTGTTTGATTTCAAAACTTCTTTTGGAAGGAATAATTGTGTGGATTTACATTGTGTTTTGGAAGTTGTTTTATCTGTCCTGGGGGTTTTGGCTTTTTTAAATTAAAGTTGTAGACGACATGGGTCAGATCCTCACCTGCTGGATCTTTGCATATTCCGATAGCAACAACAGAGCCATGCTAATGTACTTCATCTGAGCACCTGCCCCCTTGTTTCTGTGATACATTGAACATAGGGCCTTGGCTTTAATACTTGGTCACAGTCTAAACTGCTTAAGTAAGAAGCAAGTTTTTACCTTACATGGTGGTTTAGAAGTTTCCCAGTTCTGTTGAAAAGAAAACATGCTGGTCTTATTATGACTCTTTTAGGGCTAGCATCTAGGTTCTTAGTTGTCATCAATTAAAGGAAAACCTTGTGTCTTGTTTCTTTTAAGCAATACGTTTTTATTAAATGATTTTAAAAAAATCAAATCATATGTGGTATCATATGTGGATAGGACTAATGATGTTGCCTACTAACCTCTTGTATGCCAATTGCTACTAGAAGCACTTAGTTGAAGAAGTAATCCCTGTGCACAGAATTGGAATGGAAGAATTGGAAGTTGCAGCCCTAGGTCTGCCATTGTTCTTCCAACCAATCCATCTCTAAACTGAGGACTGCAGCATTTATTTCCCTTTGTAAAACTCATCTACGGAAGGGAAGCACAAGCCTTTATTAGTGGCATGCATGCTTATTGTGCCAGCTATTGCAGGATTTTGGCAAGAGTTTTTGTTCTCTATATGAGAACTTTGATAGATGTTTTTGTATTTATGAGACACATTGGTGTCTTCAAGTTTCTTGCAAAAAGCAGTTTCAAACTCTAAAGGAAATGCGAACCATTTTAGAAACGTCACATATGAGACTTCTGTGTAACATAAGGAATTTGCTGCTCGATGTTTCCACCAGGCATTTTTACCAGTAGTCCCTAGATTTCTATTGGTCTGTGAACCATATTTATTTATATGCAAAAAATGTCCAGTTTATGTTATTTGTGCTTATACTTATCCCTAATGTTAAGTGTCATAAAGCTGAACAACATTCAAAGTTTAAACCTTCAATTACATTTTTTCACTCCATTTTGTGTAGCAATCTGTTGCATTGAGAGACCACAGCTTTATTCTGGTGTGTAATTTAACAAATCATGAATTTAAGTTTAAAGAACATAGCCTTATAAATTGAAGTGGTGAAAGCTAATATCACAAACTAAGTCTCCAAATTAATCTGTGAATATTTTCTCAGGGGGGTGTTTCTGTGTGTAAAACCATATGGCTACTCGGAGACTTCTAAGAGAACCACCTTAGGTTAATGAAATTAATTTTGTGGCTCAGGTTTGCAAAACATGGTCAGTATGTTATAATATGTCCCATCAAAGAACAATCCTCCTGTACAAGTTTGAAATACATTTTTATATATTATTAATGTGTACATTCTCTCATGCACAAATGCCAGGTAAGTCATGTAAGTGTACATGTTTTTTGTTGCAGGGTATCCTTCAAGGCTGCAATCAAATGTGTGCAGGCTATCTCTTCCAGCCAGACAAACAGTATGATGTCTCCTATGACACTGGAGATAAGGCAATACAGTGTGGTCGACATGTAGACATTTTCAAATTCTGGTTGATGTGGAAAGCAAAGGTAAATAACGAAAGTTTATCTCAAAAACCAGAAATGCATTTATTTAATTTCTACATGTCATGTAATGGAATAATTAATTTTAACATAAATGTTTGTGTCATTACAATCTCTAAACACAGAAATATCCAAGTACTAACTCAGAAAGGAACTATGTGAATTGTAGAACAATGCTAGCTGTAAGTAAATTCAGATGGCAATTAGAAGAAAGATTTAAGTCACTAGATGAGTCCTGCAGAAAAACCATTGAGTGCAGGGCACCAAAATGATCTCTTGTTGTGATGCTCTACACTTGGATAGTATTTTATGGCAGATTACTTGTAACAGCAGAGCAGCCTTGATGACTTACAAGGGTCCTTTGAATATGACATTTCAATGCATAGATTTTATAAGTGAATTTTTAAGTCAAAACAAGGCCTTTTTCTGAGCAAGCTTTGCCCAAGTGACGATTCCACAGTTATTCTGCTACTACTGGGGTATGCCTGGATGGCTGAATTTAAGCATGGGCTTTTGTCCAGGCTTACATGTTCACAAGATGAGGATTCATGTAGTCAAGAAAACACATTCCATTTTTATTGCTTTATCTGCTGTCATCTCATTACTGTTATTCTTGATCTTCTGCTGGCAAAATGGGAATTCAGTTGGGTAACCTGTCCAGAGTCTAATTTTTAAAATAAAATTGATATTATATCTAATGATAAACTCTAAAATCATAAACCAATTTTCACTTGGGAGAAAATGCTTGCTTCTTCATTCATGTACAAAGCGTACTTAAAAAAAAACCCCAACTATTTATTATCAATATTCATATACTTTTTCTGGGATTATGACCTTGACAAGATATCAGTGGGTAGGCAAATGACATAGTAAACATGTTGCAGACTTTTACTTGCTGGTTAAAGTCACATTTCTAGCAAACTGTTCAGAGAAAATATTTTACTTCCCAATTCTTACACTTTCAACTGAATTCCCATTCCAAGTTTCTGGTCTTTCAGCAGCAGCTGTGAAGCCAGTACATAATATCCATAATATTTTTGGAAGCCCAAAAAATATAAAAGACCTAAAATAATCTACTAAAAATAGTGAAAGTTCTTGTTATTTTCATAATAAATTCTCTTAAAATGAGACGACTGGGGCCACCTCTAGCCACTTTTTAACCGTTGATTAATGCTACTTTTAAGTTACAAGAAATAATACTGTTAAATGTTTTCTGCCTGAAAATATTTAAGAGTGAAACTTATCTGAAAAGGTGATTGCATCAGAGCAGGAAAAAAATGACCATATAACTAATACCTACTTTCTTATTAACATAGGGTACAGTAGGATTCGAAAATCAGATCAATAAATGCCTGGAGCTGGCAGAATATCTCTACACTAAAATCAAAAACAGGGAAGAATTTGAGATGGTTTTTGAAGGGCAGGTAAGTTTGCTTTCCCATATGTATGAGCCAAATATGTCTTCATGCTTCTCACAGTTCTTCAAGGCAGCTATGCAAAACTGCTCTGATTTTCTAAAGAACTACATAACTATTGGCATCTCTGCAGATTTTTTGTCAAATACATGTGATTTTATAACATAAAAGTCAGGTTTATCTCCTCTTCTTCTGCAGAGGCCTTCTCAGTTTAGGGCATGAAGATTGCCTTAATACAACCTACTCATACTGAGATTATTAGTACATAACTGAGAATCTGCTATTTTTACTGTATATTCTTTTGCTAGTGCCAGTACAGAAACCTTTGGATCATAGTATAAACTTCATTTCCCCCTTTGCTAAGGAAAGGAATATTGGATTGCCCTTGCTGTGATCCTGAAAAACAGTTACTCATAGAACTGCACAAGGGTGAAGAGCACTTGCACTTCATTAGCAACATAAATATTGCAAATGGGACAACGTATAGGGAATCTAAGGCAGCAGTGGCAAGCAGCAGTACTGTCTGTTTAAAATGCAGGACTAGGAAAGTTAATATATATTGTTTTAATATTAATATATTTTGTTTTTCATGTCTGTGATAAAATATGCTACTGACTAGCCTTTAGTGTGGGAATGATCTGTGTAATTTTTTTAATTGATGCATATGTTTGGTTCTTTTTGCAGCCAGAGCATACAAATGTATGTTTTTGGTATATTCCTCCAAGTCTCAGGGGCATGCCAGACTCTGATGAGAGAAGAGAAAAGTTACACAGGGTAAGTATTTTTGGTTAAATGTAAAAGGATAATTCCAAATTCTGAGACTTCAGTTCTCCATTGCTTGCAATGACCTTGATATTTGTTCACTTTTGTCTTTCATTTATGTTGATGCTCAAGTAATGTTTTCCCTATAGAACAAGATTCAGAATATATTCAGTTATCCTGTGCTCAAAGTGTTACAAGCCTTCAAAAAGTAGCTAGGCCTACAGACATCACAGTGTTCTTTGGATAGGACAGCTTATCTACAAGAGAAACAGAGGGTAATTGTTTGAAAATGCTTGGACAGGTAAAGGACATGAAAACCTGTGAGTTCCTTCTCAGGTATTTATTCTGATTTTAAATGCCAATGCATTAATGCATTTCAGTGAAAATGAAGTCCTCCACCCTTTGGAGGACTTTGGGATACATTTATTTGAAGTAGTAGAGGAAAGTGAAAGCATCATAGAAGCACCACCAGAAAAGATATAATGTTATTCATAACTTGAGGGAAGCAAAATACAGTAATTTTGTAGTGGTGTTTTAGAAGTGGAATAAAATACATTCAGAAGAAAAAAGAATGATATCATGGTGTCAAAAATAATTGCTCTTTTGTGTCTGAGTGTGAGAGTGTGTGTTAAGGAAGGGAGAAGAATGAGCAAACTTGGGAGATTTTGTGGAGGATTTAATGCCTGCATCACAATGGGGGAAGAGAATAGAAGAGACCAGAAATTCCTGAGTAAAATTCCTGGGTCAAGCCAGTCCCATGTTAGATAAAGAAATTGCCAAAACAAAGAGAGAATAGAGGAAGATGGCGGTAAGAAGTAAGAAACAGCAAGAGGGATGAAATATTTGATTTAACCCTGTTAAATGTTAGAGGACATCATAAAGCATTCTACAAAACAGTGTAAAGAGCCAGACATCTGACCTTGCCTGGCAGAGAGTAGAGCAGGAGAATGAAGGTCTGGATGGAAAAACTGGGCTTAGTCAATACCAAATATTAAGACTGTCAGAACATTATTCCTTGTAAATTAAACCAAGGAAGTGAGCTTGTGGTAAATGCACAGTACTGCAAAACTACTGGAAGGTTTCCATGGCTTATCCTAACAAAAAATATTCTTTATGACATAGATCTTGAAAAATTTCCATTGTTGTCTCCCCATACAAAATGCTTTGAGAATACATAATATTCTCATGGAAAATATCCACTACCCTCAAGAAAGTCTGAAGTGGACATTCATACAGAAGCAGAAAATGTTTCACCATGACAAAATCTTCAGCACAAAGAAATGATATACATTTAATATATAAAATTATTACACAGCAAATACTCTGGGGTACTATTAATTTGTAAATCAAAAAGATGGATATTATTGTTGTCAACTTTTCTTTAAATAGCCAATCTTACATATTTAGTTTTTCAAGCTTTTTCTCGTTACAGACATTTTTTATTAAAACAAATGCCTGTCAATTTATTTTTTCTGAATTAAGAAATGCTGTGATATACAAGGAAAGAATAATTTTTTTCTTCTCTCTTTGTGTGTGTGTCTCTCTCTCTTTTTTTGTTTTTTTTTAATGATAAAGGTGGCACCAAAAATCAAGGCATTGATGATGGAGTCGGGTACCACCATGGTTGGATATCAACCTCAGGGCGATAAAGTCAACTTCTTCCGAATGGTCATCTCAAACCCAGCAGCAACTAAGTCTGACATTGACTTCCTCATTGAGGAAATTGAGAGGCTGGGGCAGGAGCTGTAGTGATTGAATGATTTATTTCTTGAATTCACTGTTTTCCAGCACTGGCTATTTTTTAAACCCAGTTCTGCAGAACATGTTTAAAGGAAATTCTGTAAGTTGCAATCTCCTAAGACATCCTTAAACAAAACAACTATAGGCTACTGAAATATATATGTATTGGTAGATCATATTATTGAGGGAAAATGTATTATCTTGAAGTTGAAGTACTATTGACTCTTACATTGGTCTTGTTTATTGTAGACAGCAGAAAATTAATAGATATTAAAATAGCAAATTAAGAACTCTGCACAGTATATATGTACAGTATAAATAAATATATATAATTATATATATACATACATATATATATATATAAAGTGGTTATAAACTTAGATCGAAGCCACAGCATGTTTTCCACTTTAAGAAAATTAAGTTTTCCTTCAACAACTTTGATGTGGATAATGTGCTACAAGTTTTTCTGCCAGACAGAAATAGACATATAGAAACATTTCTAAAATGTAGATTCTTAGGAGCTAAAGAAAATGTATAACAGTATTAGATCTTATTGTTGGTGCTTTTCACACATACAAAACAGCAATCTCTAAGAGCACCTTTGAGTAAAATAGTTGTACTTGCCCCTTAGTGTCAAATCAGGGGATGACAGTAGCAGAGTCATTGTAACAGGTATATTATTGCTGTATTTTTAGAGGTTAATTTGTGTAGATTGTGTATATTATTGTTAAATTACTTTGTGTAAAAGGATTTAAATGTAATAGTTTTACAGCAAGATAACTGTTTAATTGTAGGTATCTGAAACATTTGCTTATTTATATGCAGAGATTTACCATGCTGAAGAGTTGTCTTGTATTTTCTTCCGTTTGTAATGTAACCTATTTATATATTATTGAAGTTCTAAATAATGTTTATGGTATTTTAGTGTCTTTGTGAGCCAAAGAAAAAATATGAAAATATTAGTTGACACTTTTGTTTAAATCCTAGTGCCCTTAAAGTATAACTTACAGATAATTTTACTGAAGATAAGGAATTCTGACATTGTGTATAGACTATCAAATTATGGGATCCCTTTAATCTATTAGAATTATTAGAAATTTCAGTTTTATTTATTGTAATGTCAGACTGTTCAGTGTTCTGAATGCTTTTCTAGTGAATATTGATTGCTAACCAAGGCCCCTGTTTTTGAGTTTTATTTCAGAACTGACCTCTGTGACCATTTTAACTAAATTCTGTGGGAGTTTTAACCACATCATTCTTTTAGTGAAATGGAATTTCACTAAAATGGAATTTGGAGCTTATAAAATAAATAAAACCAAAAGGAATCTCAGTATCTTTTAATACAGCCAGCTTGTCCCAATAATTTCAACTGGTTAGTCTTTTCAAAGTATAGACACCAGATTCATCTGCAGCTTGATCAATTTTAATCATTAGCTAATCAATATTACTGAGTGGAAAAGTCCATACTAGAAACAGAGTAGTGGAACAAAATGGAGATTCAATAATCCTCTATTCACTGAGTTGGTGTCATGGTGATAAATGGAATATGCTAATTTCAAGTGTTTTCATACGTGATTCTTTGCAAAGCAGTAATTAATTGCTTTTTTTTCCCCTCCCCTCCAGCTCAGTAATAAAATTGAATTATTTTAGAAACTTTCAGTGAAATACAGTCATGCCATGCAGTTTTTGCAGTCTCTCTGGCCCCTGTCAGTCCTGTGGAAAGACAGCTACAGGTAAGAGAGATTTCCATCCTGCAGGTCCCACTGGTTGTCCTTTGAGGATGGTGTCTCAGGTTTGTGGCTGTGTTAGCACAGGGAGAAGGAAGAAGCTGTTACAGAAAATGCTGTCTCCTACAGCACAGCCTTTCCAGGTTTTCATAGAACTCGCTTATTCCTCTTTCAAAATCTTCTGTAAAATCTATTCTTCAAATCGAGTTGAAGCTAAAAATTATTGTAAATTTGTCACTGACCTTTAGATTTATGAGTATGATTTTCTAAATTGATCTGCATTGTTACTCCATATCATGAAACCCCCTAGCAATCTTACCAATACAGTTTTCCTTTCATTAGATTTTTTCAAGACAGTGTAGTTGGTTTCTTGCCTTCTTGATCTCAAACCTCAATCTTGCTCAATTATAAGCCTATTGTATTACTTTGTATTCAATACTTGACATTTCCTGATGGAAACATCCATGCTGTATGACCTGAGGCCTGCAGTACAGGTGTAGTTGGCATAAACATTGACTTTAGTGCTAACTTCCATAATATTGAATGCCATTCTTTATAGATACCAGCTATTCATCAAAACTAGAGAACCTCTCATCGAGAGCTGTTCTTAGAGTACAGAAAGAAGCTTGTTTTGAAGAAGCACATGTCACATTTTTATTTCAGACTTCTGTCTGAAATCTGGTCTCAGTTTTACTTTATTCAAAAGGCAGCTACAGAAGATTGAAAAAATTCTTTCGGTCCTTCTTGTTTATGAGAAACAATATGAGCTAATATAATTAATCCAAAGACATATAACTGGTGACTTAGCTTCACTAGAGGATTTTAGGTCTTCCACACAAATGCCATAGTTCTTATGATTTCCTCAGTTCTTAGGTGGGAATTTCCAATTTCCTCCATCTCCCTTGTCAATAACAGTATTACTAAAGCTCCATCTTTCCCTCAGTCCTCTAACCTTAATATTTTAACCTCAAGAGCCCTGTAACCAGATCACCATCTCAACATTCTAATAGTAGTTTAACGTATCTGAGCTGTTAATTCTCCTTGAAGCAAATAAATGAGGTGAAGAGAACCATCTTCATCCTGATCATGAAGCTGTAGGAAGAACCATAATACAGCTCATGGCACTCACACAGCACAGCCCTGTTCTGAAATGCAGTCAGAAACAGATCTAGACCTCCTCAGTGCATGTAAAATGTTTTGCTCTCTAAAATTTCTGCTTCTTCCTTTTATGAAGTACCTTGTGTTGTGAAGGTTAAAAGCATCAGAGGCTCTTCCTTTTGCCATTGATAGTTTGCAGCCAAGTGGGAACAATGGAGCTCCTCCTGCTTGTTTTGGAAGTGAGAGAGTCAATGCATAGTTGTTGTCTCTAAAGACAGAGGGCTTAGATTTATCTTCCTACCCTCTGCATTAATCTTGCTTTTCTGCAGTGTTGTGTCTTGACACAGATGACCACCACTGGATTTTTGCAAAGCTTTTTATTCTAATATCAGATTCTGGGGTGCTTTCCTATTAGATATACTGTGTTCAACAGGCACCGTGCTCATATTAATTTCTGACTTGGTTAACTGATTTTAACAGAGCAGTTATAGTCATTAGTGAGAAAACTCATCTTTTTTCTTATTAGGTCATTTCCATCTGAGTAATATGCCACAGCTTCTCAGAGTAACACTGACCTGGAACTTTCCTTCTTTTAAATCCATATGCTATTGACTCTGAGAGATTAGGATGTATGGAGATACAGGAGTATTGACTAATGTAAAGCATTTTAATTCCAGGTGAGCAACTTTGGTTTTTCTGAGGTTTAAAATACACTCTGAGCTAGCAATTTTGCCTTTAAAATCACAGGGACAATCACTGTAACTTTGCATGGGTGAATTCAGATCAATTAAACAATAGGCAAGATCTTAGCTGAACAAGTAGCTGCAGTGCTTATGAACTGATATAATTTATTTGGAAAAGACTGACCACTGGATAAAAATCAAGAGCAGCTGGTGATTTTGAATGAGAAAAATTCTGATTGTGTTATTAAAGGTAATTTTTAGAGAAGATAGATTATACCATTCATGGCAGACAGCCAGAAGCAGGGGCCTTGAGAATAATCCAGAATTTTAAGATCATCATGAAGTTAGCTCATAATCTGTTTTTTGAATGGTGACAAATATGAAAGGATTTTTTAAACAGAATCTCTGTTTTGTGGTTTAAGAAATGTTGAAGTTATAAAGAAGTTATGCAATGCACTTTTAATTTTTCAATAAAAGTTTATCTTAAAAATTACTAATTTGTCTCATAATTTTTGTGAGATCTTTTATTTCCTTAAGAATATGAGACAAAAGCCATGCAACATTATCCCTCACCTTAAAAATAGTAAGGCAAATGTTAAGGCAACTATTTAAATTTAATTGTGGGTTGAATGTGAGCTTGTACCAACAGTGACTGAGGAAGAACCACAAGCACAGAACCTTGGTCAGTTTGGACAGGATTGTTGAGACATTACTACTGTGTGTAATATGAAAAATGTGCTTTAAAATTGTGGATTCTAGACCATGCTTTGGGGTAACCCACTATTCTCTTGTACTCTTGCAGGAGATAAAATAATTTTAGGGTTTTTTCACACCAAATAGATCGAAAAATAAGAGTACATTTTGAATTCATTAAACTATAAAATTCTTTTTTTCATGGTATAGATAAATTCTGATTAATTGCTGCTCTATGCATTATCAAAATCAACTGTCATTGATTTTAACAGTATATAGGAAATTTTATTTTGATTGCTTTAAGGTAGGATGAACATCCTGCAATTAGGATGAATTTTCTTAAGAACAGTTTTATTTTTAAGTTAAATATTTTATGAAACAAATTAGTCATGAGAAAAATACATACAAAGAAACTTATTCAGTCGATTAGTGTAGCATACAAATACCATCATGTAGAGCACTAAAATTTATGGAAGATGATTGTATGTTGTGAGTATTAAGGAATGTTCAGCTTCTGCACACACAGTTCAGTAAAATGTTAGGACCACAACAAGGCTGTGTGTAGTTAGCACAGCTCTCTGTGGTCAACAGAATTACACCTGCCTGGATTTCTTCTGTAGTGTTTTATAATTTGCAAGTTGTGACAGTTATGCTGAGGGTGATGATACATGAACTGGGAGTACTGCTCACTCAAGAGCAGCAACTAAGTGAGGAGGAGATGAGAAAATGCAAGCACTGTCTGAAAGCAAAGGATGAAAGGAAGGATGGCTGCAAAACACAAAAGGATTTCTGTTTCCTTTGAGTATTTGAAAGAATCAGACTTTTGGACAAAGCAAAAATAAAATTTTGGTTAGAAGAAAAGGTAAGATGCAAGAAGAGGATTTTAAGTAGACCTGGTAAAGACAGAGAAAAGTTCTGGTTCTCTGCTTTAATAGATCTATCTACTGGGGAAAAATGGAACATTGTTTAGTAATGATGATAACAGAAAAAGCTGAAGACCTTGAGTTATTTCTGCTATGTATAAGTATTCTGTTCAACATCTGAATGTAATTATTTCAGATTGGATAAGTATACTTGAGATGTGTATTTGTGAATGTATTTATATGTATTGGTATAAATGAGAAGAATGGGTGCATGCCTTACATACTCAGTGTGTATCAGAAAAAAAAGTTTTGCACAATGATTACTGTTTTGTGTAGGATTTTTCAGGACAGTTGAAATATAACATTGAACAAGTATATAGTAAAGGAAACAGTAAATTATTTTCCCCTACCCTTTAAAGTATGTGTGTTCAATATTTATATAAATGATTAAATCTCTATCATATCAAATTCAAATTCTCAAATTACATACCTTTTAACAGGATACCAGTCTGGTTCATCTACAAATAGTTGGTTTGATGCAGGAGTTACTGTATAAAAATTTATGGCCTTGTTTTTTGTGGAAAGGTGTGGAAAGTTGTTGTGTCACGACTTTGTGAGCACAAATATGTAAGATCAATGCAGATGATAGGAAATGGAGAAAAACTAAGTTTAACATTCAAGAAAACCTAGAAAAAATGTCACTGCAAGCAAAATCAACACATGTAAGTACAATTACTTTAGCTTAGATTATAAAAGTCTATTGTCTGTGACCACAGTGTAAGCTGGTTTGAAGCAGTGTCTACTCAATGTGACATCATTAAGAGTTTCAATTATGCTGGTGCATAAAGCAGGCATGTTGGCCTTCCAAAAAACAGAAACTTGAATGCTACTTTAAATCCAACAGGTGAAAGTGTCTCTAAAAAGCAACGTGAGAAAGGCATAAGACATTTCTCATTCAGTGTCATATGCTATTTATATCTTCTAAAGTTGGCATGTATTATAAATTACATCCACTGTTTAACACATTGCCTTATTAGGACTTTCCCTGGGTCTCAGCAAAAGAGACCATTAATCTCAATTAAGCTTTTCCTTTACTTTTGGGAAGGTTGTCCACAGGGTAAGACTGACATTTATTCTTGTGGATATACATCCAGTCTTACCACCAGATAAATTCTTTATTTCCATCAGGCTGAGGCTTTTTGTAGTTCCTTGTTGCATTTTCTGGCTGTGAGCAGCCTCTGAAGACAAGGCCCTTATTGAGTGTCTCTTTCAGGTGATCACTCTCCTGCCACATTCACAGCCCTGGCCATCACTAACACACTGGCACAGCTCTTGGTTATCTCAAGGAGTACAGCTTCACTGGGCAGCAGGCAGCAGACCTCACCATGCTGGCTTTACCAGTGCTGAACTAAAGAACCACAGCTGTTTTGATTACAGCAGGATTTCCTATTTGTGGAGAAAAAAAGACTTTTACTAATTCATTATAACCACTACTCTTAATTTCCCAGTAAGTGTGCTGCTACAATAATTCACTGTGTTCACTTCTCTTGGTTGCACTTTAAAACTATATTACCTGTACCTGACTCAGGTGTGTTTCAGGGGTACTATATTTGTTCATACTGTTTTGGACATCATGGCTCTTCTATTTTAGTCTACAATTTTTCAAGAGGTGTGGGGGATTTTCCCACTACAAAAGAATCAAGTGTAGTTTCTGTACTACAAATACCCCAAATCAGTGAGTAGTTGTTAGCTTTTACTCAGTCATAGCAAAAGTAAATGTAATTATTCTGTAGGTATAAATTAAATACCAACTTTATCTTACAGTATAATGTGATGTGTCTTCGTTTGTCTTCCCAAGCATATGAGGCCTGTCTTTCTGCAAGCTATGATGTCCCACATTGCTAATTGTGACCTGGCTCCCTGGCAGTAAGAACTGTAATTGGCATCAGACAGCTCCCTCTGCTTCCTGAAGTGAGTGTGTGCAGACTGATTCCAGCATTAGATCTTGTGTTGTAGGTTAAAGAAGTTTTAAAAAAAATTCCTTTCAAATACATCAACATTACTTTAAAAAGAACTACTAGGCCAATAATTGCTACAATTTTCCTTCCCTAAAAGCCTAGCATTTTTTTCCTCTCAGAAATTCTGTGACTACAGTGTAAATAATTATGCTTAGCTATTGTTGAACGACTTAAGAACTCATGTTAATTTTCTATATATAATGCTGCTACAATTTTACAATTACTGCTGTACTACTGGAAGCAGGCCAGAGGTGGAATAGAGGTTCTCAGGGGAGTTTGAAGGCTCTCTCATTTATTCCATAGCTCAGATCAGAGCTGTCTCCATTAAGCTGGCAAAGTGGCCCAAAAAGTCACTGAAATCACTGGATTATGCTATAGAGAATTGGTTGGATTCTCAGAAAATGTACATGGCTTGAATTTCCAACTGGAATGCTGGTTCCCCTCTAATCTTTTAGCAAATACATTTAATTAAAAGAGCTTCAACAAACATAGGACCCTTACTTGGGACCATGCCCTCAGTTTAGGGTTTATGTAGTGAGCTACTAATTCATCCATCTACATAGGTAATTTCTAAAAAGGCACAATACAAGTGTACATCTTGTCCTGGGGTGACTTTTATGATGCTTGTATCCCCATCCACGCGTTCAGCCCAGAAATAAGTTTGGCACTTTGAAGACTGGTTCTGAGAGCAAAGGGGGGAGAAGAATCCCAGAATTTGTTATCAGGAGCTGCACTTGCTCTCCTGCATCCTTCTCCTGGACTGTGCTGTCTGCAGCACAGGCAGTGGGACAGAGCTCTCCTGTGCTTTTAGTTAGTTTTTAGGTGGCTGAGGCAGTGAATTTCCCTGGACTGTGGTTTTTCTTTTTCTGGGAACTGTTTGAACCTGCACTGGACTGAAAATGCAGAAGAGCACCAGGAGCTGACACCTGTGGCCACCAGGGTCTGGGACACTGCATTCCAGCACTGGAGGGACTGAACACAGACTGAGTGAGCCCAGTCACAGCCCACCAAGGGGACTTGCTGAGTTTGTCATCTCTCAGAGCAGCAAGAGGTTTTATTGTGTAATATTGTTCATTTTTTTTGTGCTGGTGAGTGCTTTGCCTGTTAAACAGGTTTTTTTCCACTTTTCTCCAAGGAAATCTTTTCCTGAACCAGTTGTGGGAGGGGCCACTTGAATCTGCTTTCTTGAGGAGCCCCTTTTGAGGTTTTCTCCCAGATTTGCCTTAAACCAGGGCTGTCTCTAGGCTTGTAACAACAAATTATTCTGCAAATACAGGACATCCACAAAATTTTAGAAGCAAATAATATTTTATATATTATCTGTCTTCCCAGCATTCCATATTTCTCATCCTTCCAGTGAATGGATCAATAGATCCTTTCAAATGTGTGTACGGGGGAGAGAGAGTGTACAAGGAAAGCTTCTGTGCCAGGCTGCCAAACCAGTCCCTTATGCCCATCCTTGAATGGAAGACCAGATTGTGAGGTTGTTGTAACACGAGAGAAAAAAAACCCACCAGGCTTTCTTGGGTACAAATTAAACGGGAAAGAGAACTGGTACACCAAAGAACAGTCACATAGGGCTAATTTCAAAATAGTAAAGTTGTCCAGCAGGCAGAAAGGAAATGTACAGTACACTTTTGTACACTTTTGGCTGTGGTGTTTTACCACTTTTACAAAGTGGTAAAACATTAGAAGAAGCCAAGAATTAATTTGATACCACTTAAATGATGTTCATTGCATATGGTTTGAAATAGACATCAGCATAGAGTAGGTTATTTTGTAAATAGAAATGTAGATTAATATATACCAGTCCTAACCACTTCCTTATATAGTTTTAGATCCATAAGGTTTTTCTGGCAGTAATATTTTTTCATTACATCCACAGGCACTAGGAACCTTTTTTGCCATCTACATCACTCAGCAAAAGGTACTAAGAGGAATTGTGTAGAGGTAAAGCTTTCTTCCACCCACTTTATTTACTTATGTTTATGTATGTTAAGTCAGTTTAATTTTCTAATAGTGTTGATGTCTGTAAAATTGGGTGTTGGTTTCCTAGGCTAAATCATACAAGTTTCATTACTAAAATAATTTGCTATGGCAAAGGGTAAAGTTAAACAGTGAAAAATAAACTGCATAGAAACAGATGTGTAGAAAAAAGTAGTCTGAGCTAACAGATTATTCTGTCTCTATGTGATTTGAGTCTGATGTGCTCTCTGAAATGCAGATTCAGCAATCTGAGCAGCTGTTCAGCAGTTACAACAAAGAATACCAAGGATTTAGAAAAATTGAGGCCCATTTCCCTATTACACTGTAAAATCAGGCTTTTGTCTCCAGTTGTGAATGAGATGTGATTTGGTAGGTTCTTGTCCACTAAAACCAAGTCATATTCAGACTTTGACAATTTTTAAAAATAAAACAATTACTGTTTGAAAATCTTTAACATAGTAAGTTATGCAGAATCTTCTCATGGAGAACTGGATATATATTTCTAAATCAGACCAAATATCTTAATCAGTTATTATATAAGAAATGAAGAAAACAATATAAAATAATTGATTCAAAGCATGCATATAAAAATACATCAAATGTTAGAAATATTTTACCCAGAGTATTTTGATTTTACATTCTTTTGTTATGCACTACATCCTACAAATAGCTTTTAAACTACCTTAGAAATTGAGGAGTTTTATAATTTCTTTGTATTCATCCATGCTCTATAAGCCACATTGTAATTGTAGCTAGTTTTATGAGCCTGTATTATTTGTAGGTCTCTGGACTTGGTAACATTTTATAAGATGCAGCTGTTGAACTGCTTTTAGCTGGTTCAGTAATGGTTGCAATTGTTTTGCAGTCGACTGTAATTCCTGGATTTAGTTGATTTGTTATTTAAAAACAACAACAAAACAGGAAACCTTTGATAAATTACAATCCTAATTTATGCAGTTATGTTGTAATCTGTTGATGGCTCTCTAACAGATCAAGACTTAACAGCATAAATAAAGAGGTAGTTTAGAACCTAACATTAAAAAAAAAGTGACTTCACCCTGGTGCAATGCTATTGAATTTTAGTGCAGTTACACTAAGGAAAATTAAGGTGAAACTGAATGAACTAGAACCAGGTGTACTGCCCTGCTTCTAAAAGGGATGTGACCATAGTAGAAGAAAAAAGTAGTTTAGGCAAAAATAAGGTCAGGGTGATCACAAGAGATGCTCTTCATCCCTTTTGTCAGCCTGCACCTTGGTTTTCAGCTACAATTTCAGGGTCATATTTCGTGGCTGAACATCAAACAACTCTAACCTGCCAAACTTTGCTGCTGTGGTACAGCGGCATGTGAAGGTATAAGAATGGTGGGCACTGTAATTCCTCTGTGACTGCTCAGGTTATATTGTCCAAGACCCCTATTCAGGTTCATGTCCAGATTTCTTCTTTAATATCTCTAAGGATGAAGAATGAGGATGAATCTGATATCTGGTGTCTCCTATTTTCCTTCTGTATGTGATGGTGAAGCCTGAGTGCATACCTGGAAGTGAGAGTAGATTATTCCACTTGCAGTTAGGAGGGAGACCTGACTAGTACATGAATAAAATCTAAACTACCTTAAAATCTAGAGACCTGCAAAAAATAAAACAAAACAACCATTCCCCAAACAAACAAACAAACAAACATCCCCCAACCCTAACCAACAATAAGAGATCCAGTGTAAAAGGAGACTAAATATTTTCATCTCCTTTCCAGGTATCAGAAGAATCAAATTTCAAGGTTTAGATCTAATAATCTTTTATATTTATTTGGCCTGAACAAATATAATACTAAACATGCTGGAAATATCTCACAGGTGATAAAAAATTGTATTGAGTATTTACAATGGAGAAATAAAATCATTCCCCTTGATCATCTTAATATTTTTGATAAGGGTGAACCATTGGAACTCTCTTATATAGAGTAAGGAGTTTCACTAAGAACAGAGAAAATATTGAAGATGAAGGAGATGGGGTCCTCTGTGCCCGATGTGCTTGGACTTCTTCATGAATGACTGGTACAGACTGAGACAGCCTTCCAAAATTGTGTTGGTGTTCTTAAAGTAGTTGTGTTTTGATCTGTTTCAACAGCTTTGTTAACACTTTGCACTAAACAACAATTTGCAATCATAGCTTTTTAAGGCAACTAGAAACTAACCTGCGTTTTTCTTTTCTTTTGTTTGCTTTTTAACTGAGCAGGATTATCTAAGCTGTTTTTTATTACAGTAATTAATTCAAAAGCTCTCTAATATCTGTTTCTCATTATGACAGAGTTAGGTCATGAATTGTGTATTAAAAAAAAAAAAAAGAAACAACTGTAACAAATAAGAGTCCCTGTTCCAAGATGTCTGTAATTTTGCATTTTGACTGCATTTTGCACTGATCAGACTTTAAAATTGCTACTTTCCAGTTCACATTTTCCAAGCTCAGTCCCTGCATAAGGGACATTTTAAAGATTGAGCAAAAGGGAGGGTACAAGGAGATTAAACAAGGTTAAACTGAGATGAGCTAGAAACCACCTACAAATCTTACATTGTATATTTTAAAAGACAAAATGGGCTTGTACAAAATGGAGACCTATTGGAAATAGACCCACTGCCTTTCAATATTCTAATATGAAAAAGTACAACTCTAAAGCTTGTGTCAGTAGCCCCCAGTCAGCAGCTTTTCTGTTTCCCACTGGGCTTTCATTGAAGAGAAGCAGTAAGAAGAAGCAGTTGGAGAGAAGGCCAAGGGAGCAAAACTGAGCACACAGGTGTATAGGTGAGGACAGGTCTCACCTCAGGACCTGGATCTGAGAATTGCCTGTAGGTAGGACTGTGGCTGTAAGCCTGGGCTTCTTCCAGCT